>NC_048596.1:16461328-16761328 GCF_003668045.3 Cricetulus griseus
AATTGGTGGCCGCCCCGAGCAAGGCGGCCAGGGCCAGGAAAGGAGACCCTTGAACCGGTGCTTGGAAAGAGGCTCCCTATTCCCGCTCCCCTTCCCCAGGCAGGCCAGTTCTGGAAGAAGCCACTTGAAATGAGCCCCGGAGAGACAGGGAGAGGAGCTGGCCCGGCTCCAGCTTCCACTGCTACCGCCTCACCAGAGCCAACTTGGCCAGCTCCCCCTCCAGGCCAGCCCCAGCAGGGAGTTGAGGATGGGAACGGGAGTTCTCTCTCGGCTTGGCCACATCCGGATCCAGCTGAGCCCTGACCCACAGGGCGGCGCCTCTCCAGTTGTTTCATCCTGGAAGAAGTGGGCGATGCAGGCTCCCTCTCCTTTCCTAGGAGTCCAAGGCCCGAGGGCAAAGCCCTGCGGAGTCTCCTGGGGCACGGCCCCCACTCATTTCTTTGCGGGGATGAGTGTCCTCTGACACTGGGTTCCTGAAGCCCCACCCTCTAAGCAAACAGGAGCACCCCCACACCCACCCACTGTGCCGAAAGAATGAGTGGGTGCCTGGGTAGGCTCAGATGGAGACACAATGGACCAGGCAGGAGCTCTGGAGGCAGACGGGTGAAACTGGGGGGTCACCAGGAAAGTTAGGTTATCTTGAGACTCCAGCTGGGGGGTACACAGTGGCCCTACTGTGTTTTGACTGCGTGGACTTAACTTTCCTTCCGTGGGTTTCCCAAACTCTCTGAACCTGAGATTTCATTTGTAAGATGGGGGTCAAACAAAGTAGAATCAGCTTCACAGGGCTTTTTATGATTGCTACCCTAGTAACACAGCAAGGCCTTTGCAAGACTCTGGCCCTTGGAACACCAGAGACTGGTGCTATTATCGTAGAACTGCTGTCTGTAGGGAGGTTGTGGTCCCTAGATTAGTAACAATAATGACAGAAAATGAATATATAGCATGGTTAGGGCCTGACACAGTGGCAGGTGTCTATAATCCCAGCAACCATTAGGCTAAAGCAAGGAGGGCTATGGGTTCAAGGCTAGTTTGTCTCAAGACAAATGAACTATCATATGTAATTTGTAAAAGTGTATATATAGCATTGTTAGACTACAACAGAGAGCCCAGTACTGGGAAGGGCTCACGTGAGCTCACCTCTGTTCTAAATCCCTTTTGCCCTTCCCACCCTCCCCAGACATATACCTATAGCCAACCATTTCGGAGAGCTGAACATGTCCTGGCCCACTCCCAGGAAGCCCTTGAGGTGGGCCCACTGGATCTCTGCCTGTGTACATGTTCTCTCTTCACTCCCCTCCTCTCTCCCTCCCTTCCTCCCTCCCTTTCTTCCCTCCCTCCTTCCCTCCTCTCTCTCTCTCTCTCTCTCTCTCTCTCTCTCTCTCTCTCTCTCTCTCTCTCTCTCTCTCTCTTCCTTTCCCTGGAGCTAGGAGAAAGAGACCTCAGCTTTGAAGGATGTGAAAATTAGCTGGAGCTGAGAGAGGTGTCAGCTTCAAGGCGGCACCCCCACCCCGCCCCAGCCCTCCTTTGCCTTAGGGATGGCGTTTCCACAAGTCTCTGCAGGGGACCCCCACCCCACCCCCAGGTGTGGGCTGAAACTGTCAGGATGAAGCCAGTGAGGTGGAGGGAGGAGATGGCCTGCCAGGAAGAACAGGCCTGCAGCTCAGGGGCTTGTGCCAGGGATGGGGACCCAGACACCCTACCCTGAGCCTGGAGTGCTTCTCACAAGTGTTAGCACCCAGAGGGCTTTATGGGACCTTCTGGCACCCAGTTTCCTTGGCCAGAGCTGAGAGGCTAAACTGCCTGGTTGGCCAAGAAGATACTGGGTGGGGGCAGCTCTTCCCAAGAGATGGGTGAGACCTAGGAAGAGACCTCCCTAGCCCCATTTCTGACCTATCTGAAGGTCTCTTTAGAGTCTCCTCCTTCATAGGGGAGGCAAGCACTAGGATCTGCTCTATACTTCCAGGGAGGGTCAAACTGAGCATGGAATGGGAACCCCAGGAAGGACGACTTCATCCTGTCTCTGTCATCGTTAACAGCCACAATTATTATTATTCAGAGAGATGGGCCGGAGGTGGTCAGGGACGTGGTTGGGGTGAAGGCAATGAAGTCCTCTGTACATGCCGTCTCGCCAGGTTAATGCTCCTGCCTGTCACCCTGACAGCTGCAAGATTGATTACCCAGGCCTCCCGCTCTTTATAACTCGATCATTCGAATTAATCTCTGGCTGTCGGCCCATCTGATGCCTGAATCACAAATTTAATTTGGAGGTGTGCAGCTCCTCCCCCAGCCCGTCCCCCCTTCCTCCCTCTTCCGCCTTCTTCCTGTTCTGACCTCTTTCCTCAGCTTTCTGCCCACCTGTCTAGCTACCAGGTTTTCTATTCCTCCTCCCCCACCTCCTTCCTGGAGCCTCAGCTATCCCTCCAAGGGGCAGCAGCTGAAGTAGGAAAAGGCTGAGGGGGAGTGGGTGGCCCTGAGTCAGCAGCCCCTCTGCCCAGGCAGGGGAGGGGTCGCCTCCCCCACCCACTGGGTGAGGTGCCCACCCTGTCAGGCTCCACCCCAAACAGAGAAAGAGGCTTAGCTGACACTAAGTAAGACATATTAATGTACTAAAGACTTAATGAAGTTGTGGGGGGGGCGAGGGGTGGAAAGTGCTTGCTTTATTAGTTTATGGCCGATTAATGGGGACGCCATTACTGTGATAGAGATGGATTGCTGCTGTCAGTAGCCTGGGCTGAGGGCCGGCCGCAGCTCCTTTCCTTGTGTGGTGGGTGCTCAGACAGAAGCAGTCACAGGATCCTGCCTGAGGTAGGGGCAGGCTCAGCTTGAGGCTTGAGGGACTGTGCCTTGCCTTCTAAGGAATCAACACAGGGAGCTCACGTGGGTTGAGAGTTCATACACCCAACAGTAACAGCAAGACAGTGGGGTGCTGGGGCTCTGGACCTGCACACAACAGGCGCTTGAGAGTCACCTCAAACTAGAGGAGAGCCTGCCTCCTTGTTGTCTCCCTTCATCCTGCTGAGGGTCTCAGGAGAGAACAAGGAAGCCATCTCTCCTCTCCTAGCTGTTTCCTCAGAAAGGGACCAAGGGCTCCACTAGCCCAGGTGGAGCAGCAAGTCGGCTTCAACACTGCGATCCCCAGCACCCAGGCTGAGGGTTCTAGGATGAAGGCCTAGGTGTCTCACTTCAGCAGCCTCCTGGCTCCTTGACCCTCACAGGCCAACGATAATCAACAAGGTAGAAGAGGAGACTGAGGAAAGAACTGTGCTTGTGGAGTTAGATGCACTTAGTGGTTCAGTTTTCTCAGGCTCAGGGGACAGGAGTGCTTGCAAAACAACACAAACACTTCCAAAGTTTCTCATCCCCTCAGATCCTTCTTATCCCTGTGCCTTTCCGCTAACTTATTTTTTTACTGTGAAAGGAGAAGCAAGCACTGGAGCCAATCCAGTCCAGCTCCAGTGGGTCACTCTTGGTCAGGAAGCCTCCAAATATCCTCAGAAGTCAGGGCCTTTTGTAAACTCATATCTCTCAGCAACGTATGACATTTTAACATGGCTGCTTTGATTCAGGGACATTAAACTGAGTTCAAGTTTTTTTTTTTTAAGATTTTATTTATTATGTATACAACATTCTGCTTCCATGTATATCTGCACACCAGAAGAGGGCACCAGATCTCACTACAGATGCTTGTGAGCCACCATGTGGTTGCTGGGAATTGAACTCAGGACCTCTGGAAGAGAAGTCAGTGCTCTTAACCTCTGAGCTATCTCTCCAGCCAGAGTTCAAGGTTTTTTTTGTGTTTTTTTTTTTAATTATATTAGTGCCAGGCAGTGGTACATGTCTTTAATCCCAGCACTCAGGAGGCAGGCGAATCTCTGTGAGTTTGGGGCCAGCCTGGTCTACAGAGTGAGTTCCAGGACAGGCTCCAAAGCTACACAGAGAAACCCTGTTTCGAAAATATATATATATATATATATATATATATATATATATATATATATATGATGCTCAAACTCCTCAGGCTGTTCTAGAACCCAAACCTGTCCTAAGCATGCCTCAGTCCAAATCCCATCCTAGGGAGGCAGCAGCAATGAAGAGATTCTACATGGGCTCAGAATCATAGCTGACCAAAGTTCATAGTCCTAAAAAAGACACCCTGACATTAAGTGGAACAGCTGTGGGGAAATGAGCCCAGGTATTCTCTTTGGTTTTTCTCTTTTCCCTTTTCCTACCAATGTATGATTGCCCACTGTGGATTGTAGTAGGCACTTGGAGCCATATAGCCTCAGGCTTCTGAAGGCCCTCACCTGTGTATGCTTGGGCATCCGTCTGCTGGACACTGAGTACTGTTCTGTGCCCCTCAAGCCAAGGCCTACCATCAGGCCAGGGGTCATCACCCAGGCACACTCCCCAAGGTAGGAGCTACCTGCTCAGCTAACTGGGAAATAAATACCCTGTTTTTGAGAGTAATTTAATTATTGGCTCCTGCGGACTAGTGGGTAATTAAATTCTGTAGCTCCCAAAGTAATTAATTGCTATGCAAATAGTAATGCCCTCTGCTTTGGAGGGAAGGATCCTGGCCTGAGTTTGCCCTGCAATTAGAAGCTAATAATTACCCTGTCAGTTCCAGCCTCTGCTGGGTAATTGTCTACTGAAGCCCCACTGGTCACTGAGGCCATTCTTATCACCTGCTGCAATTGCTCTGACTTGGTGGCCGAAACAGTCAGAGCAAGGGTCCTCAGAGTGCTGGTTAATTTCAGGGTCCTCTCCGTGTCCACCATCTCTAGGAGCCCTATCAAAACACCCTGGTTTCTGACCAAAGGAAACAGAGATTGAGCCTTCTCTACCCTCTACTCTCTAAGAGGTATCTCAGCTTCTTGTGGGGCAGAATTCCTGGCAGATAGGTTTGTATGACTTACACTGAATGACTCCTGTGTGCCAGGGACTTTTCCGAAGACTGTCTAGTCTGTTAATGGTCACACAGTTCCCGCCGGTGGTCGGTTGTTTTGTTTCCCTGTCAACCAGACTAGACAAAGCTATGAGAGAAATGCAGGAGTGCCGAGGCATTCTGTAGCTTAGAGGCAGATCCTAGCCATTCAACACGAACTAATCTAAGTCCTCTGTAAAGGGATTTGGAAGATGTAATCTAAGTCCCTAATCAGTTGACTTTAAACTGGGGAGACTGTTTTCCATGGGTCTGGTCCATTCAGATGAACCCTTAAAAGGGTCTGGGCTCTTCCTCATCAAGGAGACTCCCATGGCTCCCCCATGCTAGATTCCCAGTGTGGCTGTTTGTGAAGAATAGTTTTGTCAGTGCCCCCAGGCTCTATCTTGTCACTGATCTTTACTTTCCCACTCTGTGCCCGATACATTTCAGACAGACTTGGCCAACCATTGAGTAAGTCAATTCTTTTTTTAAAAAAGATTTTATTTATTTATTCTGTATACAACAACATGGAACAATTCTGCTTCCAAGTATATCTGCACACCAGAAGAGGGCACCAGATCTCATAATGGATGGTTGCGAGCCACCATGTGGTTGCTGGGAATTGAACTCAGGACCTCTGGAAGAGCAGTCATTGCTCTTAACCTCTGAGCCATCTCTCTAGCCCAGAGTAAGTCAATTCTTTGAGAAGATTTTGTTAGTTAAAGCTTTGGCAGTGCTGGAGATTGAGCTCAAGACTTTGCATATGCAAGGCAAACACTACCACAGAGTTGCATCCCTAACCTTTGCAAGTGTGTTTTTGTTGACTCATTGGCTGGTATTTTGTGTATGGGTTCTACCCTTTGAGGCTCACCTCTCTTTTTTTTTTTTTTTTTTTCAAGACAGAGTTTCTCTGTGTAACAGTCCTGGCTGTCCTGGAACTCACTTTGAAGACCAGGCTGGCTTCCAACTCACAGAGCTCACAGAGCGCCACCACTGCCCTACCTAGGTTCACCTTCTTATGAAGGAGTCAGAGCGTCAACTATATAGCTTGCCAACTTCCATGATCATGCTATCCTTTGTAACAGTTATCTGTCCTGATTTTCAGACTGACTGGTACATTCCTGTTTAGAAACTAGGAAATACAGAATCAGATATAAAACAAATTCCATTTCTGAGCAGGTTCCAGAGCTAAGTAAGTAAGTGGGGAAATAAGATTTGAAATCAGCCCACCAGACATAACACTGTTTTCTATTCAGTGGCAAGTGCAAGGTAGGCAATACCAATATGATGATTAATGTTGTCAACTTAACAGGATCTAGAAACACCAAGGAGACAAGCCTCTGGGTGTGTCTTTGAGAGTTTATGCAGATTAGATTGGCCTCTGAGTACACCTGGGTGGGATTACCTAGTTTTGGTTAATTGAGGTGAGCAGACCTACCTTAGGTGTGGGAGGTACCAATCCATGGACTGGGGTCTCCACATGAATAGAAAGGAGGGTCCTAGTTGTACACAGGCTTCATTGCTCTGTGTTTTGACTGCTGACAGTGTGACTAGCCTCCTCAAATTTCTACCAACATGATCTTTTCACCTAACAGCCTGTACCCTAAGAATCTGATCCCACATAAACCCTCCTCCTTTCAGTTATCTTCCTTTTCAAAAATTGCTTTTGATTATGAGTCTATGTGTGTGGATGAGCACATGGCAAGTGCCTCAGAGTCCAGAAGAGGGCTTTGGATTCCCTGGACCTGAAGTTACAGGCAGTTGTGAGCTGCCCAACATGGGTGCTCGGAACTGAAGCCAGGTCCTCTGCAAGAGCAGCATACATCCTTAAATGCTGAGCCATCTCTCCAGTCCCCTAAGTTTGCTTCTGTGGGTGTTTTACGACAAAGAGACAAGTAACAAATGCAAAGAGCATCCAAGTGCAGAGATAGTGCAGTTAACGACTACGATCACGTGGTTCATGCCGCTTCTCATTTCTACTCAAGATCTTGCCATCTCCGTCAGTCTGGCAGCTACTTCCTACTGATCACTGATTACTGGCTACAGACACAGTTGACAGCACCCAAAGTCTGTGATATGCCTCCAAGGCACTGGTTTTCCCCATCACAACATAGCTGGTACACTCTCAGGATCACGTCTAGGGTTAAAGTCCGAAGTCAGGAAGAGCTATGGACTTTGAGGCCAAAGTCTATTCCTATGAATGTCCAGCTTTTAGTTCAGACATATCCTTGGATGAGAGTGCACCACATAAGGTAAGACCTCCTGTCTTAGTTAGGGTTTACTGTTGCTGTGAAGAGACACCATGACCATGATAACTCTTTTTTTTTTAAAGATTTTATTTATTTATTATGTATACAACATTCTGCTTCCATGTATATCTGCACACCAGAAGAGGGCACCAGATCTCATAACGGATGGTTGTGAGCCACCATGTGGATGCTGGGAATTGAACTCAGGACCTCTGGAAGAGCAGTTGGTGCTCTTAACCTCTGAGCCATCTCTCCAGCCCCCATGACAACTCTTATAAAGAAAACCATTCCGTTGGGGCTGGCTTACAGTTCCAAGATTTAGCCCCTCATGGCAGCTGCAGGCAGATGTGGTGCTGGGGCTGAGAGCTCTTACATCTTGACTCAGGGGCGACAGGAAGTGTCGACTGACTGTCACACTGAGTGAAGCTTGAGAAAAAGACTCAGTCTACTCCCACAGTGACACACTTCCAACTGAAGGTGTGGCCCAGATTAAAGGTGTTCCCTGCAGCCTCTAGGTCTGGATTAAAGGATTGTATCATCAGCCTCCAGCAACAAGGCCACACTTGCTCCAACAAGGCCACACCTCCTCATAGTGCCACTCCCTATGAGTTTATGGGGGACAAATACATTCAAACTACCACACCTCCACACCACCGTCACTGCCAGGGAGAATGAGAAGGAAATGAATGGTAGAAGGTGGCATCAGGAAAGCCAGAGTTGACCAACAAACCAAATTTCCAAACTTCAAATGGAAATGTGGACAGACACTATACACGGGGGAGTAAGTGTTTATGATTTTCAGTACCAGCAAGCAGTGTCACCTGGTATCAGAGAAGGGACTCACTTATTTGGGAAAATCTGACCCTGGGGAAGAACTTTACTGTCCCCTCCCCTCAGCTTCACTTGGTGTGTGCTCGAGTGTGCGAGCGCGCACGTGCACGCACGCGCACACACACACACACACACACACGCCACTCGCACACCCACACGCACACGCACACGCACACACACACGAGTGTCTGTGTGTCCCACTTGTAGTTCCAACTTCTACTTCCCATTTTCCCGCCAGGACTGGAATGAGTTATGCTCCTTCATAAGAGGGGAACTGATTGCCTCTTGCTTGAGATCATTCACCAGCCTCTGCCCTTTGGAGAGCTGAGTTGAGTGTCTGGAGCACAGGAGCAAGGCTCCCCATCACACCAGAGGGCCTCCAAAGGCCTTGGTATTTACCTCTTGCCCCTCCGTGCTGACCCTGAGGTCTGCAAACAGAAGTTCTCAAAGTTCCTGGTGGGTACAGCATGTCAGTAGGTGCACCTGCCTGCTGCTGTAGCCACATTGACAGCTCTTTAGAATCCATTCAGAGTCTTGGCCCCGCTGTAGTCTCTGGGTGATGAATCCTTCCCCTAATGAACGGATGGGAATTGAATTAGCTGGAATGCCCGAGTGCTTAGCCTCTCACTGATTAGACCCCATCTGCACAAGGCCTGCCTGGGAACAGCTTATTACACCTAATTCTTTCTTCCTTTTTGTCATATTTATATGTTTCTATAAAGTGACCATACAGTGAATTTACTCAATTGACTTAATCTTTATCATTAGTAGATTGCATTTCCTCATACTGATTTTTTGTAGACCGTCACACTTGAAAACTGCATTTACATCATTTCCGCCTCTCTCTCCTCCTCCAACTCCCCCCATGTTCCCACACTCACTCTAGAATCCATAACCTCTTCTTGTTTAATTGTTACATGTGTATGTATGAATGCATGTATATATAAATACAACCTGCTGCCGGGCATGGTGGTGCTCGCCTTTAATCCCAGCACTCCGGAGGCAGAGGCAGGTGGATCTCTGTGAGTTCGAACCCAGCCTGGTCTACAAGAGCTAGTGCCAGGACAGCCTCCAAAGCCACAGAGAAACCCTGTCTCGAAAAACCAAAAAATAAATAAATAAATAAATACAACCTGCTGTACATTTAGTGTTGATTAAATGTGTGTTGATAGCTGACTATTAGGATGTGATATATAACCCATGGGGGAGGGCATCCCTGAAGAAGGCAGATTCCTTCTCTCTATAGCTCTTAATCTATGGGTGGAGCCTTATAAGATCCCTCACTCCATATTAACCTGTCAACTGGTATTGTCACTGTTCAGTCTTATTGAAGTGTATACGTTATTTCTAAAGGAGACAAGATGAAATGATATTGTTATTGATGTTCTTTTGTTGCTGCTGTTGAATTTGTTTTATTTTTTAAAATTTTTATTTGTTTATTTATTTATTATGTATGCAACATTCTGCTTCCATGTATATCTGCACACCAGAAGAGGGCACCAGATCTCATAACGGATGGTTGTGAGCCACCATGTGGTTGCTGGGAATTGAACTCAGGACCTCTGGAAGAGCAGTTGGTGCTCTTAACCTCTGAGCCATCTCTCCAGCCCAAATTTGTTTTATTTTAAAGACTTATTTTTAGGTGTGTGTGTGTGTGTGTGTGTGTGTGTGTGTGTGTGATGTGAGTATATGCACTTGTGTGTGGGGTACCAGTGAAGATCAAAAGAAGGCATCAGATTCCCTGGAGCTAGAGTTATAGGCAGTTTTAAGCCACCTGACTTGGGTACTGGGAACTGAACTCAGGTCCTCTGGAAGAACACTGTTCCCTTAATCACTGAGCCATCTCTCCAGACCTGCTTTTGGTTTTTAGTTTAACATCCCTACTCCCCCTCTAGTGCTGGGAACTGAACCCAGGGTCTTGCAAACACTAGGCAAGCACTCTCTCGCTGATCATGCTAAGATGCAAACAATGTTTTTTTGCTCATACAAAAGAATGAGAGAGAAAAAAAGAATGAGAGGACAAGTCAAAAGAAAAAATATTTTTTTAAAAATAATGTCTGCTTGGTTTTGTTTATTTTTTGAGACAGTGTCTCACTAAGTAGCCTTGGCCAGCCTGGAGTTCACTATGCAGACCAGGCTGGCCTGAAACTCACAGATTCTGCCTGCTTTTGCTCACCTTCCCCAGCTCCCCCCCACCCCACCCCATGCTTCGATTGAAGGCATGTGTACCATGTTGCTTTTAGTTGGACTGGGGCTGCACTTTCCCACCATAGGCCCCACCACCACTTTCCAGTCCATTTATCTAATGAGCTAGTCTCAGGCCAAAGAACTTCTGAGACTCAGGAACCCACATCTTTCTCCAGTAGCCCTGTCCACGTTACTTCTGAGTCCCCACCAGTCTGCAAGGAACATTGATTGGACATGGAGCTGTTTGGGAGAAAGTCAGAAAAGGGAGATGGTGTGAAAGAAAAGCCCAGCCTGGTATTGGGTACCCATCAAATGCAGCTCCAGCCCTTTGTTCTTCACCAGAACCACCCAGCCACCTTTAAAGGGAATTGCAGACCGTTTGGGGGTGGTCCACATAGGCAAAGCATCCTGTTTAGTAATGGGCCTTTGTCAGGACCAAGGACAGCGTCCCTGGCGGCTTAAAACTCCAAATTCCAGGACTTCATCCAGCCCTTTTCCTTCTCTGAAAAACATATTTCCCACTTGCTAAGTCTCTTTTCTTTTCTTTCTCTTCTTCTTCCAATTATTCCTCTCCACACCCCCTTCCTCTTCTCGCTTCTTGTCCCTAATCCCAGGGACAGAGCCTGACGCCTTAATTCTTCCCCCAGGCCCTCTATTAAAAACTGTGTTCCCATGACTGTATCCTTCCCGCCTTACAGGCACATGCACACTGAAATCAAGCATTCATGTGGTGAGCAGGAAAGAAGGTTCGGGCGAATGTTTAAAAGACTGCCTCTCTCCAGTGGGGCCTAGGACCAGGCTATGTGACCACTCCAGCATGTCCAAGGCTCTAATTCCACAGAAGACCTCTCTTCCTCTCCCTTCTCCTCACACTCTTTCCTTCCCCTCCTCCTCCCCTCCTCAGTCTCCTCTGTGTCTCGGTGAAAAGTGGCAGCAGCTGCTGGAGAAGGCGTACCCTTCAATGAGTCTCAGCAATTGCAGTGACTGAGTGTCCTAGCCTTCTTTCCCAGTTAATCTAACTTGGGGAGAGTTGAGGTGTGTTCTGGCTCTGCTGCCCATGAAAGGCAGAGAATAAATAACAAGCCAGAGGCATAAACAGATGTGCAGATATATGCAGCTGGTGCTTTGCTGCCAAATTACCATGGACAGAATGCTGGCAGGGGGCCAGGATGCCTCCCCCTCTGTTTGGAGTTAGGCCACCAAGACCCATCCAAGCTCACTATCCATTTGGCAACCTCTGAGTGAGGGAAGAAATGCCAGGAAAGGAGTGGAGAGGCTTCAGGTGCCCTTGGGCTGGATAAAGAACTCCAAAGTCTTGTCCTAACGACTCAGGCAGGTGGGGGCAACCTGAGGGAAGAATAGGAATCTCAGGCCAGGGCCCCCCTGAAAAGCCCCTTGAGTGGTCTCCCTAGGGTGTGGCTGAGAGTGGCCTAAGGGCCAGTTTCTATGACATTGCGTGGTTCTACGTTACCTCCCACTCTCTCACTCAAAGATGGGGTGCTCCTGGATTTTGATGGCTTCTAACACTGCTTAGAGTTGGTGTGGGGTGCAGGGGACAGTCAGCAATCAAAACAGAGAAGGGTGCTGCTGAAGACTCTGGCGCTGGAAGGGAGACTGAGACAGGCAGGCTAAGAGTGTGTGGGAACCAGGAGACCAAGCAGATGAGCAGGAGAGGGAGCATGGCTGAAGGCTTGTTGCCCTATCAGGCCTCTCTCTAAGGATACCTCATATCTGACTTGGGAGGGACACCGAGTCACCACTCAGTGGTGAAAGGTGCCTAGCCACAACGCAGATAACCTGAGCGTGATTCCTGAAACCCACATGGTGGAAGGAGAGAACCCATTCCTACAAACTGTCCTCTGATCCCCACATGCTTACATTGGCTCATACATGCTTATGTGCATGTGCACACACAGATGGAGAGAGAGGGGGGGGGGAGGGAGAGAGAGAGAAAGAGAGAGAGTAAATGAAATAAATGCTTTAAAAGGGGAGAGATGGCTCAAAGGTTAGGAGTATTTACTTGTTCTTGCAAAGGACCTGGATTCAGATCCCAACACCCACACCAGTAGGCTCACAACCACCTGTAATTCCACTTCCAAGGGACCCAATGCCCTCTTCTGGCCTTCAAAGGAACCCATGAGCATGTGTTGCTCATACATACACTCATACATACATACACATACATTTTGCATGTGCGCAAACACATGCAAATAACATGTGAATAAATGGCTCTGTTTTTTAAAAGATTACCAAAAGCATGGTGCTTGGATTTGCAGGGGTAAGGGTGACCAAAGCAAGGAGGCAAAGTGGGAGGGATGGAGGGAAGAGGGTAATGGACTTGCTGAGAGTGAAATGCTGAAGACATTCACCAACAGGTGACTGGCAGGCCGCCCTCTTTCAAGCATCCGTGAGTGCTTGCTTTAAAATGTGTGTTTCAGATACATTGCACACGTTTGAACTGTCAAAGAATAAATAATAGGTAGTAAGAAAGAGAGGTGTGTTTAAAACTTGAAAGAGGATGGAGCTGGAGAGATGGCTCAGGAGTTAAGAGCACTGGCTGCTCTTCCAGAGGTCCTGAGTTCAATTCCCAGCACCTACATGGTGGCTCATAACCATCTGGTGCCTCTTCTGGCCTGCAGGCATACAGACAGACAGAACACTGTCTGTATACATAGTAAATAAATAAATAAATCTAAAAAAAAAACTTGAAAGAGGAAAATAGCTGGAAAATACCTCTGACACTTTAAATTGAAAAAAGAAAATTACAAGTGATATTATTCTCTGAAAAATTTATATAGTGGTTGCGGTAGGTATATGCTCATAGGTTACATTTTGTTCGTTTGTTTTTTGAGATAGGGTTTCTCTATGTTGCCCTGGCTGTCCTGGAACTCACAGAGATCCACCTGCCTCTGCCTCCTAAATGCTGGGGTTAAAGGTATGTGCCACCACTGCCTGACTCCATAGAGTATATATTTTCTAAAGATTTATTTATTCATTATGAATACAGTGTTCTGTCTGCATGTGTCCCTGCAGGCCAAAAGAGGGCACCAGATCTCATTATGGATGGTTGTGAGCCACCATGTGGTTGCTGGGAATTGAACTCAGGACCTCTGAAAGAGCAGTCAGTGCTCTTAACCTCTGAGCCATCTCTCCAGCCCCCATAGTATATATTTTTAAAGTAAAGGACAATAAAGTAAAGGCAGAGACAGGTGGCTCTCTGAGTTTGAGAAGTCCAGTCTATAAAGTGAGTTCCAGGACAGCAGTTTACACAAAGTGACCCTGTCTCAGAAAACAAACCAAGAGGTAAAGGACAGTAAAAACCGATTTTTTTTAAAAGAAGGATTAAGAAGTCACCTTGTTAAATAATGGGTGGAGAGCAGAGATGGGGTTCAAACCTGAGACCTGTTCTCACAGAAAGGGAGGCTAGGAGAAGGAGACAGGCCAAAAGAAGCCATTGTGACTTTTGGAAATGGTGGCTCACTGAGCCTTTAATCCCAGCACTCGGGAGGCAGAGGCAGGCGGCTCTCTGTGAGTTCAAGGCCAGTCTGGTCTACAGAGTGAGTTCCAGGACAGCCAGGGCTACACAGAGAAACCCTGCCTTAAGGAAGGAAGGAAGGAAGGAAGGAAGGAAGGAAGGAAGGAAGGAAGGAAGGAAGAGAAATCTAGTGTGGCCAGAGAGAAGAGAAAGAAGTGCTTCAGGCCCCTGAGGTAGGAAATATGCAAAGTGTATTCCAGAACTGCGTGTGGCTCCACTTCCCCACTTTTGTCTACCCTCCTGAGCTCTGGTTCTCCACAAGAGCCCAGCTTTGTCCCCAGGGTCCCAATGCGCCCTGGATTCCAGACTCCAGCAGCCAAGAGTCTCTCATCTTCAGAGTGGCCCAGAAGACCAACTCGGTCCTGGGCATGATGACACTGCTCAGGTGACCTAGCTCTTGCAGAGGCGGCTCCTCCCCAGGCAGCCTTAATTTCTTTCTACTCCTCTCCCCCGAGCTGTCAAAACTCGCAGTGTTTCTCCAGGTGAAGAAAATAATAGCCAGTAATGAACTGCGTCTTCAGAGAAAGGCTGTGTGTGCGTGCTGGGTGGGGGATCCAGGGCAGCAGGCTTCCTGACTCACAGGGGCTCCTCCCCTGGGGAGATGGAACCTGGCAGACAAGGCGACTTCCTGACAGAGCTGTCAGCTCCTTTCACTGAGGCTCAGCTCTCAGCAGCAGCCTCTTGCAGCCTCTCTGGGGGTTCTCTTCGCCTTTTCCACTGTCTTCCCCCCAAATGACAAGCCCTTTCCAGTACTAACTTCCTGTCCTGCCACGCCTCTTTCCAGCTCCTAGGCTATTTTCTTTTTTAAAAGAATGCATAGACTCAGCTCTTTCTGTTGGGATGCCCTGGCCTCTGGCTCCTTCCCGACCACAGCAAATTTTACAAATGATTTGAGGCCCAGGGATGTGTGGGGAGCATAGATGAGGGGGAGAGAGTGCGGGAGCTCGCCGCTCACTGCCCATACCGCTCAAGGGTGATTAGAGACAGCTTTATGTGCAGTATCTAAAGAGTCCCGTCAGCGCCCCCACCTCCATTGATAAACCTGGGGTCCAGAACGGTTAAGTGGCCTAGTTCCTGTCACAGAGTTAGCTAGTGATCAAACTAGAATTAGAACCCAAAGAATCTAACTCGTAGGCTGGAGAGAAGGCTCAGCCATTAAAAGCTAGGCTCACAACCAAAAATATAAGAACCTAACTCGTGAGTGAGTCCATATCCACAGGTCTGTTGGAGTCGTTTCTCAAACTCTATAAAAGATTTGACTAAAAGGTTCTCAGAGAGTTGGGAAAAGCTAGAATCCTGTGACCTTTGGGGCTGCGGGGGTGGGTGGGGGGGGTGGGGTGGGGAGGACCACATCTCTCTCCACCTCCCCAGCCCCGCTGGCAGCGGTGCAAGTCTCCTTACCCCACTGCAAGGAAGGCTGCGGTGGGGAACGGAGCTCCCTGGAGCTCTAGCTTGGGAAGGCTGAGAGGACTCTGCACTCTGGTCCCATCTGCCTCTTCCAAGACCTGGCCCATGACACATCTGTCCTCCTACTGCAATTCCAGCCACCTCCCAAGGGCTCGGTTTAATTTTTCGGTGTCCTTTGTGTCCCACCTAAGTCTGGACTCTTTTAATCCACACTTAGCCCTTTGCTGCTTGGAAGAAACATTGGTCTTTAGCACAGGCTCTAGACATTTGCCATCAACATGCAATACCAGCATGGTGTCCCCAACGCCTTCTACACAAGCCCACTGCAAGTCTCTTCCGCGGCTCTGTGTGCCCCTGATAACCCCCATCTGCCCTCTTGTGCTGGGCCCAGAACTCCACCGCTGGGAGCTGGAGTGGAGAATCTGGGCGCTGCCCTTTCTCCATCCTCCACATCCTCTGCCATTTGCCCTGTTCCCCAGGATCAACCAGGGAGAGGAGGGTAGTGGTTGGCCTGGCAATGAAGGGGCCAGGGCCTATCCTGTGTGCTCACTGCACTCCCCTGCTCTCCCTCGCTCCTCCATCTCCTCGGCTCCCTCCCTCCGCCGCAGCCCCGCAGCCCCGCAGCCCCAGCTAAAACCCGCACACCAGCCGCAGCGCAGCGTTTGGGGGTTGAGGCGGGAGAGGTTAATTATTGCTCCCCCCGCCCCCCACGCCCCCCACAAGATGTATCTGACTGTCAGAAGGGGTGACAGATGAAGACAAAGTACAGGTACAGGCTCCCGAGAACCCGGCCTTCCTTCCGTGTACCAGCCGGGTTGAGGTGGGGGGGCTACCGAGGTTTTAACCCCTCCGATGCCGGTGCGGTGCATAGCCAAAGCGCGGGGGGGGGGGAGGGAGTGGTGTGGTGGAACCTGGACCTGATGAGATGAGCCCTGACCCTGTACCCTCCCCCTCCCTGCCCCAGTCTCAGGATGGAGGGCAATGCATTAAGGACTCTGCCAAAGAACAGACCCGAGGCCACAAAGCATCATCCAGAGGATTGCTTGCCCAGCCTTGTGGATTGCCTTCTGGGTAGCTGAGCTGGTGTGTGATCAGAAAGAGAGCGCGTGGTTGTATGTCTGAACCCAGGTGGACCTGTGGTGATGTAGCTCAATAGGCTTGATAGTACACGAAGAGAGAGAGAGACAGATGAGAAGGACACTTGTGGTATCCGCGTGTGACGGAAAACCGATAGGACTGTGAAGGGGTATGTCCTCCGGAGAAGGTGGAGGAGGCTTTGCAAGCATTGGGGTACCTTTCTTGGGGGTCAGGGGCACACCAGCACGGAAGGGAAGGGTATATAGGTGTTGGTGTTGGTGTGTTGTGTGTGCTTACACACTTCAGCCATGTGCCTGAGGGGGAGGCCTCTTCTTCCCTCTTGCTGGTGGCTCTCTCTTTCCCTGATCTCCTCTCTCCATAAGCAAACAAGGTGAAATAATTACTTTTCCATTTAAACGCCCCATGTTTGAGCCAGAATGAAAACAAAGTGATTTAATAAAAATGTCTTTAAAAAGGAGAAGAGGAAAATGAGCGTCCTCTCCTCTCCCCTCCCTGGTGTTCAGGGAGGCCCCAAGCCCTTCAAAGTTAATTAAAACAGGAACTAAAAAATCACAGACTTGCTTACCAACCTTTTCCCCATCTCTGCCTTAAAGGTAAGGCAGCCCCAGATCCATGCCCCAGGCCTGCCACCGGAAGGCTGCCCCAGCCACCCTCATTCCTGGTGAACACCCTGTCTTCCTTGCACCCTGTACTCAGGAGGGGACTTTACTCTTCCCCTCCTCCCAGGGAGTCATCAAAGGCCTAGTCTGGCCATCTGAAGCCCTTGATGGCCACTGGTCCTCATCAGAGGCTTCCGGCCCCGCCTCCTCCCAGGACACAACCTGCCCTCAGTCTGCTATGCCTCCTCAAGGGTCCCCTGAGCCTCCAGCTACTCTGAGCTTTATCTGTCTTCACTGACCCCTGGCCCTGTCCTCAGCTCCAGCTCAGAGCAGTTCTGGCAGCTTCCGCCTGGGCTGTATCTGTTCCCCATCAGAGGCCCCATTGGCGCTCCAGCCCTTCAGCAGCCCAGATAAAGGAGATGGATGGAGGTGAGTTTGGGGGAGGCTCCTCCCCACAAGCCAAAGCTAGAGCCCTGAGTCCTGACAGGGAGTCCCTGTAGAGGGCTGGGGGTAGGGGTGATCTGCTAGGGTTTTTGGAAGTCAGGTCCCTGTGTATCTCTACCCTGCTTCAGCCCTTCTCCTTCTTCTGAAGGCCTAGTACCTGAGGCCTCTTCCAGGAAGGCACAAAGTTGCACTATGTTTCAAAGGGGATCCTGCCCTTTTTCAGCAATCATGCCTGGAAATAGTCTCGGTTAGGCTGACCATTTGTGGAATATTTACTGTGCTCGGTTAGGCTGACCATTTGTGGAATATTTACTGTGCTCGGTTAGGCTGACCATTTGTGGAATATTTACTGTGCTCTAGATATGTCACTTGTAGGAACTCTAGCGCCTGTGAACTATTGTCATTATCTCGCCGATGGCACGGAAGGAAGCTGAAGAACATGGCCCTGGAGACTGGGGAGATGGCTTAGCCATTAAGAGAACTTGCTACTCTTCCAGAGGACCTGAATTCTGTTTCCAGCACCCACGTGGAGGCTCGCAACTGCCTGTAACTCCAGTTCCAGGCAATCTGACGCCCTCTTTGGGCCTCTCTGAGCAACTGCATGCTAGTGTGCAGGTATGTGCACCCCCACACACACACTTTTTAAAATGTTTTACTAAAAGATGAGGCTGGCCCAAGACATGAACTAAAGAAGAGACAGAGCTGAGGCCCAGACCCCTTGTCCACTCTCCAGCTCTTCCTTGGAGCCCCCAGCTCTGCTCCTAAGACCCATCTCTACCCTTCAGAGCCTATGCCTTGAGATCCCTGCTGCTGTCCCAGAATTCAGTCCCTCGATGCTAGTGTACACATAGGGACGGGGCGGGGGGGGGGCGGATTGGGGACCACAAGAGAGCTAGAGAAGCCCAGGCTAGAACCTGGGTCACTGAGAGGCCAGTTGAGCCAAGAACTATGGGACCTTCTGCCCTGTTTCAGTTACCTAGGACAGGGAGCAGATGAGAGACAGGAAGCTATTGTCCCTAGAGTCCTCATTCTTCATCCCTGGAAGGTCCATCCCTTCCCTCAACCCCTAACTTTTTTTAGGGTCCTTTATTTTCTCCTAGGGGACTCAGGTGTTGTTTTCAGTTCCTTGACGTCTACCCCACCTCCCAAGGTGCTCTGCACACACTGGATGAGATGACACTTGGTTGTGGGATATAACTGACTTAAAGCTTGTGTCTGACAACCATCCACTCCGTCCTGGGAGCCTTCAGTTGTCTGGATGGCAGAGAACATGTCAAGAAGAAAACCAGCCGGCATCTGCAACTCCTCCTGACCTTTGAGGGAAAAGCCCAGCCAAGATCTCAATGCTCAGACTGGGTGTGGTAGTACCCACCAGTAATCCCAGCACTTGGGAGACAGAAGTGGGCAGGTCATCTGGTTTACACAGTGAGTTCCAGGGCAACCAAAGCTACACAGTGAGACCCTGTCCTCCTGCCCTCACCCCCCACCCGGGAGACCTCAACCCTAGGAAGAGGAAGGGGTACATGGAAGAGAAGCAGTGAGGAGATAAAAACTCTGGTTTAGGGTAAAATAATGAAGCCAATATGGGTGAGAAAGAACGGGCCATGACTGTTTCCATAGTGACATGGGTAGCGCTTGAAGGCTCTGGTCCTGACAGCATCCTTATAGCAAAAGAAGGGAAGAGGGAAGAAGTAACCAGGAAGCATCTTTCAGCCCTAGGAGTGTACTCATGGGGATGATGTTATCTTCCAGGTCCATGCCCCGCCCTTGCTTGAGTCCCCTGGATTGAGCTTAGACCAGAACTGCAATGATAGCATGTTAGGAAATGACCCAGGAGTTGGGACAATGCTTCATGGAACACTGGTGTTGAGAGCCTGCTCCACCTTACCCACCAGTGAGTCACCTAATTTAGGTTAAGCCCCAAGCTGAAAGCTCTCTTCTGCACCCAGAACATCTGGATCCCAGCTTAAGTACAGAAAAGGCTAGAGAGGGTTAGGGGCCCCCTCAAGGAAGTGGTGGGAAGAGGGGATGGTGACTTGTCTGAGCTGGCTTTCAGGCTCTGCTCAGCACTCATGTACCCCTGTCCCCAGAGCACATGTCTCTGATCCCCTAGTTTAACACTATCCCTGAGCCTGGCCTCATTTCTTCCCTCCGGCCTTTCTTGATCCAACTACCCCATCCCTCCCCAAGTGTGCCCCTCCTGATCTGCAACTGACTTCCAGAACTGAATGTCTTTCAGACCTGGTCCCCACCAGTCTTTAAGTGAACCCCCACTGCCCTCAAACCCACCTGTGACCCTTTCTTCAAGGTACTTTGTCTTAAGAAGTAGGCTGTGATCTGAATAAGCTTTTGTTAGCCCAAATAGACTTCCATAGCTTCTCCTTCTTAAGAAAGAATGGGGGGGGGGGTTGCCAGAGAGATGGCTGAGCAGTTAAGAGCACTCACTGCTCTTCCAGAGGAACTGGGTTCTATTCAGCACCCACATAGCAGCTCACAATCATCCCTAACTCTGGTTTCAGGGCCTCTGATGCCTTCTTCTGGCCTCCAAGGAAACCAGGCATGACTATGGAGTATCAACATACATATAGGCAAAATACTCATAGATATATTTTAAAATAACACATAAGCCGGGTGGTGGTGGCACACGCCTTTAATTCCAGAACTTGGGAGGCAGAGGCAGGCGGATCTCTGTGAGTTCGAGGCCAGCCTGGTCTACAAGAACTAGTTCCAGGACAGGCTCCATAGCCACAGAGAAACCCTGTCTCGAAAAAACAAAAAAACGAAGTAATACATAAATGTCAGGGGGTAATTTGGTCACTCAGAGGGCTAAGAAAACACTTAAACACATTCTGAGGTCATCAATGTGCCCTCAGCACTTCTCCCTCTGCCTCCTGAGGCCTGCACACCCCAGAATGGAGTTCTAGAGGACAGAACCTATGTTTTGCTTTGGTTTTATGTATTTTTATTTTATATGTATGGGTGTTTGCCTGCATATATGTAAGCACACCACATGCATACAGTGCCCATGGAGACCGGAAGAGAGCATGTGATCCTCCGAAGCTGGAGGGTCGAGGTAAACTTTGGAGTTTACTTCACATGGATTCTGGGGATTGATCCCAGGTTATCAGGCTTGGCAGCCAGTGCCTTTACCTGCTAAGCCATCTCACTGGCTCAGGATCCGAGCTTTTGAGTAAGAATCCAGGAACTTCCTGGCCCACCAGTGTGGAGCTGTCTGCCTTTCACACACACACATGCAGACAGTCACATGTTCTGTGCACATAATCCTGAAAAAATGTGCTCATGTCTAATCCGTGTAAGTATGCATACACTTACACACGTCTTAAAATCAGAATGTGAACTCCATGAAGAAAGATCATTTTTCTCCCATGATATAGTCCCAGTTTTGATAATAATACTGGTATGTAACAGATGTTCATATTTTCAAATTACACATAATAATACATTCATATATGTAATACCTATGCACACAAATATGTCTACACAGCTCAATGTTGCCCACATGTATGTGTGTGTATATATATATATATATATATATATATATATATATATTTGTTTATTTTTATTTTTTGAGACAGTGTCTTACTATTTAAAGCAAGCTGGCCTCCAACTCACAGAGATTCACCTGTGCTGGGATTAAAGGTGTGGTCCACCACACCCTAATGAAAATTTTAAGTTTTTTTTATGTAGAATTTATTTTTATTTATGTTCATTGGTGTTTTGCCTGCAAGTATGTCTATGTGGATCCCCTGGAACTGGGGTTAGAGACAGTTACGAGTTGTCAAGCAGTGAGGCTGGGAATCGAACCCTTGTCTTCTGGAAGAGCAGCTAGTACTACCCTTAATCGCTGAGCCATCTCTGCAGCCCTCCCTTGAAGCATCTTTGTACAATTTAATGAAAACCCTCAAGGCCCCTAGCCGAGGCCCGGATGCCACTACCAGAAATATCCACTAGATGGCAGTCTTTCCCCAGAGCCTGCACTGCTAAGACTTGCCGGAGAGGTCGCTTTTCCCCCACTAAAGACACCATTCTGGGAGTTAGGTGAACAGATTCAGCCCCCATCACCTTCAGCTGTGTTGTGAGCGCGTCCTTGGTCCCCAAACTCTGCAATTTTGGCCTCTTCAAAATCAAATCCTCCCTCTCCTCTCCAGCTTTCCGGCTTCTACTGGAATTTCCAGTTCCAGTTCCATCCAGTCCTCAGATCAGTGTGTGTGTGTGTGTGTGTGTGTGTGTGTGTGTGTGTGTATGCGCGCGCGCGCGCGTGTGGGTGTGGGTGTGTGCGCATGTGTGTGGTGGGTGTGGTGTGTGCGTGTGAATGTGTGTATGTGTGTGTGTGTGTGTGTGTGTGTGCGCGCGCGCGCGCGTATGTGTGTGTGGTATGTGCGTGTGTGCCTGTGTGGTGTGTATGTGCGTGTGAATGTGTGTGTGGTATGTGCGTGTGTGCCTATGTGGTGTGTATGTGCGTGTGTGTATGTGTGCCTGCGTGGTGTATTGTGTGTGTACGTGTGCGTGCGTGTGCCGGTGAGTGTGTGCATGTGTGTGTGCATGTGTGTGGTGTGTGTGCATGTGTGCATATGTGTGTGTGCATGTGTGTGCGCGCACGTGTGAGCGCGTGTGTGGTGTGTGTGCGTGCGTGCGTGTGTGTGCGTGTGTGCGCGTGTGCGCATGTGTGGTGTGTGTGTGTGTGTGTGTTGCCTAAGCCCCACACCCTGGATTCTGACCAGCGCGGAGGAGAGAGCCCTGGCGTCTCATTAAGCCAAGCCGGGTCTGCGCTACCACCACGTCGGAAGCGTGCGGGCGATGGAGCCAGCACTGCGGCTCTCCCGTGTCTCGCACAGTTTCCCGCACACCCTGCTGGGATTCGGGAAACGCGCTTGGGAGGGCTCCACTGTATCAACCCTGCTGTTGTGGCTCCCGACCTGGCTACACCCGGGACGAGGACTTCTCGTCACAGAGGGGCTCCGGGGGGTCCCGTGCTGCCGCTGCCTTGGGCAGCTCCCACCTGCAGGCCTGGGCCTCGGGCCTGCTCTCGGAACCGCACACCGCGGCTGTGAGCCGCCTCCTGAAGCTTAGAGCTTACAGCCCCGTGGGGCTGCGGGGCCGGGAGTGCCGAAGCCGCTCAGTTCCCCGTCCTCCTCCCCCTCCTCCCTTGGGAGCCGCGGGAAATTATTTATTAAAACACCGCCCGCGCTCTCATTTATTTGCGGTGAATAATCCTAGGCATCTCGGCGCGTTTATTAAACCTTTCCCGTCCCCGCGCCCGCATTACTTTAATAATAAATCGCGTGTCACTTTCCGGCGACATTATTAAACCCCGTCCGCCGCAGCGGAGGCGGGGTGCGGGGAGGATGGAGGCGGTGGGCCGCAGTGCGCACTTCCACTCCAGGCTCCAAACCTGAGCGCGGCGGAGGGGGAAACTGAGACAACTCCCGATGGAATGTGCCGACGCCACAGGTTCGGGTTTGGGCGCAGAGCCAGCCTGTGCTGAGGTGGGTGAGGGGCAGGCAAGCCTCAGAGGCACCTTGGAGCCCCACAGAGCAGAAAACAAACAAAAAAAACAAAACAAAAAAAAAAAAAAACAAAAAAAAAAGCAGGGACCCAGACCCAGGTCCCCTCTCGAAGGGTAGAGCCGACCTTCTTGAAGTCACTCAGCAAGACGGCCCTCACGCCCGCTCGACCCAGACAGACCCTTCCACTCTCCTACTCCCTTGCAGTTCGCTGCAAGTGCTCGGCCCAGGCAGCACGGCCCGTGCACGAACACCGGGACCACCGTGCAGAAACGGTTGAAAACGCAGTGCATACAGGCCCGGAGGGATGGCCAGGCCCCGGGCCACGCCTCTCCCAGGGGGCCCAGCAGCCTGCGCTGGGTCCCACAATGCTAATGCAGACACTGAGCCAAGAGCCGGCCCTCCCCGCGGTGGCGCCAGCTCCGGGCGGAACCCAGGCGCGTAGGAGGTTGTCGCTTACCACACACAGCATCTTGGCCTGATGACTAACTCCAATTTACCCTTAGACAATTTCATAAACTCCTCAGTGTCTCCGGGCTAGGCACAGAGAATGTAAGAAGAGACTTAGGCCAAAGAGCGCTGTGGTAAAGGACTTCAAATAAGATAAGGCAGTTCACAACTGAGACAGTTGGAAATAGGATACTACGACTTTGGGTTCAACTGGGACTTGGGAAGGGAGCAGAGGAGGGGTGTGGCTAACACGGGTGCCCCAACCACTCAGTGTAAGCATTCATTTTGGGGTCCCACTCGCATAGACCTGGTTCCCCACTCTGCCTGGGGAGGAGGAACACAAGAATAAGGACTGATATATAGGTAATCTATCCCTATACCAACTGGGTAGGAGGGTGGGGCTTGGGGAGATTGAAGTAACTGTGGTCCTCCCTCCAACTAGACTCCCTCCTTAGAGGACAGGAGGGGGCAGTATAGGCCTGAGCTCAAGCCTTCTCTCACAAAGCAGGCCTGTGTTTAGGGCTTGCAGTCCTGAAGTAGGAGGCCACTCAGGGGTGTCCGGTCTCTATGTGCATATCGGTGAGAACTGTTTGCAGCAGTGTGGCTCAGTTTGTCTATATTTTTTATTACTGCCCACTGTGTCTAGTCATATGCTAGGTGGGCTTTGTCCACTACAATGGTTCAAGACATGGGGTTGCCCCACCCCTCTCGCTGCACTGAACTGAGTTAGTCCCACTGTGCTCACACAAGAAAGGACTGTGGTTAGTAAGTGCCCTAGGAACTCGGTGAGGTGGAAAGCTTCTGGGAGATGGGTTTGGAGGAAAGGCAAACTGAGGCTACAAGGAGCCTCAAACAATCCATGAGAGGACGCTGCTCGCCCTTTCCAGTCTTCTCCACAGCTTCTCCACAGCAGGGGTGGATACTCTATCCACACACCCTCACTCCCAAATCAGAGATCTGGACCTAGTAGTAATCCTCTTCACTTTCTGCCTCCTCCTCAGGAACCAGATTCATTGATTGCAGCTGGGAGAACCCTGTGGCGTTCAGCTGGTCTGCAAATGTGATACAGGGAAAGATCAGAAGAGACCCTGATAATGCAAACACAGCTCCGTGTGTGGAAGGCTATGCTCACTGTGTGCAGCATTCACGTGCAGACTTGCACAGCTCCTAATACACCCCTTCCTCCTGGTGCCCAGAGCTCAGGGCTCCCTTACCCACTGTGAGCACTGTCAGAGTAGCAGAGGCTTCCACTTGGCCAAGGGCATTCCGGGCAAGGCAGCGGTAGGTGCCCTCATCACTAGGCCGCAAAGCCTGAATCTGTAGCCAGCCAGTCACCTCAAACTTCTGAGGTCCACCCCTAAACTGGAGTCAGATGTGTTATCAGCCAGATGTGTTGTCATCTGGGGCAGCCCTAGGTTTTCCAGGAGTTTGCCCCTGCTCCATGCCCCTACCTGTACAGAGATATGAGGGTCATCCCCTGGCAGCTGGATGTCCAAGCCATCTTTCCTCCACTCGATGGAGGCCATGGGATAGGCGAACACCTCACAGCCAAAGATCACATCCTGCCCGGTCACATTCCAAATATTGTGAGGCTGAGACACGATCTGGGGTTCTGGAGCAAGGGGGTGGAAGGGTGAGGTTTGAGAACAGGAAGCTGTACCCAGCGCAGCAAAAACACAATTTACAAACTCATGTGGACATGTTTAGGGCAGGACACAACTCATGCGGAGGTCAACACACATCTGCAAAGAAAACATGCCACGAGCACAGATAGAGACAAATGGCGGTGCAGATCCACACAAGAACACACAAGCAGGCACAGAGATGCACAAGTACACAGAGCAGTGGCAAACTGCACAAACACGCCTGCAGACCAATAGCTTAGCTGAGCAAGCCACACACTGTCCTGGACTGCTCCCCTGTCCTCACACCACCCCGGGGGGCCCTTTCCTGCGGGCTATGTAACCAATACCTCTCCCCGTTTCTAACCAAGCCCAGTTCCTAAAGGCCTGAAGAGCAGCCACATTCCAAATGTCGTGAGAATGTGACACGATCTGGGCCCTGAGCGGGTGGAGATGGGACAAGTGCCGAGGCAGGGGAACCTGAAACCACCTTGTGGCACCGGGGAAAACGGTCAGGAACCCCTGCTGCCGCGTTTGTTTTCATTGCAACTCCAGCCCAACTAGACTTGATTAGGTAGAGGCTGAGGAAGTGAGAGCCGCCAAAGAAAATCCCAGGCTTGAACATACCCCAACCCCAACCCCAACTCCAAGGACGAGGGGCGAGAGAAGCAAGTAGCCATCTTCCTTCACTAATCCCTAATGCAAGAGAAAAGGGATAGGAGGGAGCCAGGGTTAACAGGCTGTGTCTCAGGATCCCTCTGCCAGGGCTCCTGCAGCCTGGACAAAGTCTGGTGGGGGACGGGGGGGGGGAGACGGGGGGGCGTCTTTTCAGATCTGACCCAGCTATTGGTTATGTGCCTGTCCTCTCGGAGGGCCGGTCCGTGCCAGCCTGAATAGGGTTCTCAGGAGGCTCATTACACTAAACCTGCAACAAATTTCGACCTGTGTTTTAGTTGGCAGCTTTTGAGGCTCTGGAGCTTACTCATCTTTTCACTCTGCTGCCCAATCCTGTCGGGGATCGGGGGTATGGGGCGGGGGGCAGTGCCTGTAGGAAGCCCGAGTCCTGGTACAAAGAGCCCTGGGCTTGCGTACCCGATTCGCAGGGCCCTGGATGCACCACAGTGAGGTTAGCGTCGGGCCGAGCGCGGGCGACCTCCTGCAGGCGGCAGATCTGCGCGTAGGTATGGCCGTCGGAACCACACAGTGGGCTCTGTGAGCGACAGACGCACAGCGGCTCCGGCACCTCTCCTCGGCTCAGGTCACCGCCCAAGTCTAGCTGGCACTCGAGCTGCTCGCCGCAGCGCCCGTAGAAGTTGGCGCTGGGGTCCAGATCGCAGAGCTGGCCCTCCAGGTTGGCGCATTCCCAGCAGCAGCCGCACGCATCGCGCACCCGACCTGCTAGGCAGCCCCGCGGCGCAGCGCACTCTTCTGGCCGGCAGGGAGCACAGCCCTCGCCCTCGGCTAGTAGCCGCAGCCAGCCTCGCCGCAGGTAATCGGTGCCCCGCCCCGCGCTAACGGGGAGCGGGGTCCACACCACCACCAGTAATAGTAGTAGCAGGGGCAGCGCCAAGGTAGGTGCAGCATGGTTAGCTGGAAGCCCTGTGAGCACTCGGGGCATCAGCGCGTAGGTGGCACCCTGCCAGGAGAGGGAAGCCAGGTCCGGAGGTCAGAAATAAAGCCAGTCCGGAAAGATCAGCCTCATGGTTCCTCGTACAAAAGCTTGTTTCTCACACTGCCCCTTCCTCTGCTACCTTGGAGCCAACCAAATGCCTCATCAATGAGGCCTGGTTATTCCCTGGGGACTCTGCCAATTGATAATTGATGAGCTGGTCTTGGGGGATAAAGTGAAGAGAGGAGTGATAAAGCTCGGGATATGGTCCCTAGCACCCATGCACGTATGCACCCATGCACGTGTGCACCCATGCATATATGCACACACGCACGTATGCACACACGCATGCACACGCACCAGCACCGTCTTCAACTTTGATGCACCTTTGCCCCAGAGGTGTATAAAACTACGCCTCAAGTATGTTTAGGATGGGGTGATGATGATGGGGGGCGGGGGTCCCAGCAACTCACCTAGTGCCTTTCGTAACAGCTGTGATTTCCAATCCTAAAGAACCGGCAGGGGAACGAAAAGAGTTGCATGCACGGCCAGCCAGACCCGCTAGCCACCCCTGCTTCTGTCGGGAGTCGCCCGCCCGCAGCCCACAGACTAAGATTCAAGGAGAAGCTCCTCCGCCCCATGTCCCCGCCCCTAGACGTCCAACACCCGCCTTCTTTCAGGTTCTGGGGCCCATAATTTTTATCCAGGCGCACAGGGACCCTCCCTGAGCCTTTTACTTCTACTCTAGCCCAAAGTCACAGTGAGCGCACAGAGCAGCCACAGCCCGACAGCAAAGCTGGGAAAGCAAGGCTATGAGAACCAGACACGGGGAGCAGGGGTGGGAGTAGCCGAGGAGCCCAAACTGTTGGCTGGACCCCTCCTTGGTCCTGTCTCGTCTGATTTAGTTCCCGAGAGCGGCAAACCGCTGCATGCATGATGGCAAGAAGGACGGGATTCTGTTGCTAAGACACTTTACGTCCCTGTGTGGGCGCTCCTGGAGGGCAGGCCCAGGGCGGGCTTCCTCGGGGCCAGTGTGCAGCCGTGCCCACCCAGCTTCTCGTCCGCCGGGGCGCGGACTGCTCTGTTAGCGTTTCCCTGTGCCATCCCACATCCGGCCCCCTCCCTCCCACGGCAGGGCAGGTGCCTGAGCCCGCGAGGAGCCTGGTGATTAGCGGTTGGGACTGGCGAGCGGCGGGCGACTCCCGGCAGGGCGTCTCTCCGCGTCCGCGTCCGGATTACACGCTGCAAAGCTGAGCATCGCGGGGCCACGGTGGCACTTCGGGCTGGGGGCGGGAGGCAGCGCATCCTCGGAGGCCCGCCCACCACCCCGAGAAAGGCGGGCTCCGCCCCTGCCGGCCCCCAAACGGCTCCCAGAAGCCGCAGCGCTCCCGGGGGGAGGAAGCCCGGCTCGCTGGCCGGGGAGGGGCGGGACTTGTCTACGCCCCGCCCAGGAGGCGCCGCTGGCCCCGACTGCGCGTGCGCGCGGGCCCCGCGGCGGCCCCGCTCTTCCCGGCGGCCCTAGCCGCTGCTCTGGTTGAGCCGGGGTGAGCTCGCCCGGCAGCCCCTCCTCAGAGGACGCCGCCCCGGGCCCGAGGGGTCCTGGCGCAGGTGGACGGGAGCCGTACACTGACCACCCCACACTCCGAGGGGACGGGAGGCGGATCTCACGCGAGGTTTCGGAACTGTCGCGAGAGCCGGCACGGGAAACCAGGCGTTCAAACGGGGAAAGGCCGCGCGGGTTTTAAGCCGGGGAAGGGCGAGCACGGGCCGGTGCTGGCGGGAGCACCGGGCCGCCCCCTGGCTGGACCGGGGGCAGGCGTGAGCCCAGGGTCGCGGGGCGGGGCGGAGGAGCGCCCCCTGGCGGACAGGTCCCGGGCCGCGCGCGGCTGACCGTGCCCGCGCCTTGGGGCGGTTGGAGCGTCGGTCGCCCCGGGTGGGACCGAGCCGTCCCCAGAGCCGAGCGTCGGGGTCCGAGGCGCTCCGTCCACCTCGCCGTTCCCGGCGCTTACTTTTGGTCGGCTCTACCTCGCGCCTCCAGAGGAAGCCACGCCTAATTCACCACTGCATTTTATGACTCTGCTCCCGCGCTTGGCTGCTGAGTGAGTCCTCGGGAAGCATTTGTGCGCTAAAGGTGAAGGAGTCCCCAACCCTGAAAGACGCCCTTTGCCTGAAATGTGAGGCTAGGGATTAAATGGACGGAGAACGAGCGCCCTCTGGTGGGTTTGCAGCGGCCGGGTCGAGGGCCAGTGCTTGTCTGTCCTAGGGATCCACAGTAACTTTGAAAAGCTTCTTACTGCACGCGTTTGCGTTGCTGCTGACTAAACTCGGGGCCTGTTACATGTTTAGTCAGACTATGTCGCTGAGCTGCAGTCCCAGCCCTGTAATAATATTTCAGAAGGGATTTATTCGCAAAAGACTATTTGTGTTCCCGTATGCCCATCATCTGACACTTTACCTGTTGCAGCCTTAAAACACGTTAAACAACAACGGTGTGCAATTAGAAGCAGCAAAAGAATTTGCATTGCTTATGCTTTAGAAGTTGACTTGGTTTGACCAGTCCTGTTGTTGGGCCAAAGGCAAGTGTTTCTAGTCCATTGGATGCCGTTACTACTACCAGGTAGCATCCTTTGCATATCCACGAGGGGGACAAGATTCAGATGAAATCCTTTCATGATGTCTGTGATGTGTGTATATGACAGCAGGCACATGCATGACACTGCACATGTTTGGAGCTCATGGGGTAATTTGCAGGACTGGGATCATCTCCTTCCATGTTGAAGTCATCAGGCTTGCTTGCATAGCGAGCATCCTTACCTGCTAAACCGTCTTGCTGTTCCCTAGTCTTTTTTCCCTACATTTATTATTTATTTGTGTACACAGTGCATGTGTACACGCTATGTGAACAGGCATGAAGGTCAGAGAACACCTTCGGGAGTGTTCTCTCCCACCTTGGGAGCCCTAGGAACTGACTCAAGCAAGTGCCCGACCTCTGAGCCATCTCTCCAAACCCCGTAATTCTTTTTTAATATGGTGAAATCCAGGAATGGTGGCACATTGCCAGTAATCCCAGAACTCGGGAGGTGTAGGCAGGAGGATCAGGAGTTCAAGGTCATCTTTGTCTCAACAGGGAGTTTTCGGCCAGCTGGGCTACACAATACCCTGTCTCCAGACACAACAGGAAAAACTCTTGGGACTATTTGGGAGGACTCACCTCATAAACTTTGTTTGGGGACAGTTATTGAAAATAGTGGGGCATCGTTTTGAGGAGGAAGTGAAACACATGGTCTACACTGACAGAATGGATACAGATGAACTGTTCTTCCTGTGACTATTACAAGGAATTCAGTCAGAAAGGCTCAAGTGAAATGCTTTGTATTGACTTACTATGGCAAATAGATGCTTCTTGGAACCCAGCCCCCATGGAGTCTCTAAGAGTTGTTTTCCAGCATAACCACAGGTACCTCCTGTTTTCCTGACCTCACCCCACTGGGATCAATATCCTGTTGTGAACCCTCTGACCTGGGTTTTTTTTTTTTTTTAAGATTTTATTTATTATTATGTATACAGTCTTCTGCCTGCATGCCAGCAGAGGGCACCAGATCTCATTCAAGGTGGTTTTGAGTCACCATGTGGTTGCCGGGAATTGAACTCAGGACCTCTGGAAGAACAGTCAGTGCTCTTAACCACTGAGCCATCTCTCCAGCCCTGACCTGGGTTTTTGTAAGTTTATATATAAGGCTGCTCCACAATAAAGGTGGGAGACAGTCTCTCAGAAAAGGACCAGGAGTCTTGTGGTTCATCCAAATCTCCAGGCTTTCACCCAATACTCGGACTTAGTGGCCAAGAGCAGCCACAAATGGAGGTTCCACCGAGATCAGGAAAGAAAGGGGACCCTGAGAGATCACCCTCAGAAGGCTGGAAAGCAAGTAAGGAGTTGTGAGAATGGATTGCAAAAGGTACTAGAAAATAGATACCTCAACTCCTGAGATAGTTGGATTGGAAAAGCACTGGAAAAGGAGTGCCTCAATTCCTAAGAGAGTTGGATTGGAATAGAGATCACAGCCAATCACACAGAGAAAGTTTAAAGAGACAAGGTACTGGTAAGATCTCATTTTAACTTTGGATTAAGTAATAATGCTAAGAAAATTATTAAGGAAATATGGGAAATCCTCCTCTGAGAAATCCCTCCCATGTGAGCTGCGCACCAGCAGCCAGCTGACCCAGCAGCCCATGCTCTTGTCCACTTGAGCCCGCTGAGGGCTCCAGTCAGCCGACAACGATGTGTGCACAGGATGGCTGGAGAAATCGCCTCCTGAGAAAAAGTTGGGGCGCTATGCTTGGAATAAACACTGGTTTATCCTGCGGAACGGTCAAATGAGTGGTGACCCAGATATTCTAGAATACTATAAGAATGAACACTCCCCCAAGAAACCCCTGTGGATGGATCATCAACCTGAACTTCTGTAAGTAGTTGGATGTAGGCCTGACCGTCAACAACAACAACAAAAAGCTCCAAAAGAGTTTAATTTTTGATATCAAGACCAATGAGCACACCTTATACCTGGTGGCTGAGACAGAGGCCAACATTAATAGGTGGGTCCAGAGCTTCTGCCAGATCTGCGGCTTCAGTCAGACTAAAGAGAGCACTGATGCCCTGAGAAACCTTTTTTCAGTCAGTCATAGTCTCTGCTCTTCTCCAGTTGAGTTCAGCAGCTCCAGTCAGCACCTGCTCCGAGCAAGGAAGTCCTCATCTCCTTCCCACTCTAGCCAGCCCCCTGTGTCAAGCCACATCCAGCCTGACTTGTCTACCAGTGAACCTCAGGAGTGTCAACACTTGCACCAATGCATAAGCCAAAGGACAGAAAATTCGAGGAGTGCCAGCTTCTTCCAGGGGACCTGACAGGAGAGTGATACAGTCGCATAAAAACTTGCCCAGGGTAATAGACACTGTATCAACAGAATCAGTGGTCAGGTTCATGGCTTCTATAGCTTTCCCAAGCCAAGCCAACACTGTGCTTTTGACCTCCCTCGTAGCCTGGCTTCACACAGCCACACCAAGAGCAGCCTCACAGGGTCTGAGGCAGATAGTGAGGATGTGTACTCCTTTAAGGCACAGACACCTCAGTGGGGCAGCCCTCAACAGAGACCTCCAGTCAGTGCCTACAATACCCAACACGAGGCAGAGAAACCACCTGCTGGTCTGCTAAATCCCCCAAAAGGACTATCATGGGTCATTCAGACAGTGCCAGCTCTGATGACAACTATGTGCCCATAAACCCAGGTTCTGACATCCCCATGAGCCCAATGCCCTATCACTTTGACCCACAAGGCTACTCATCCACAGCCCTTCCTATTCATAGAGGCTCTAGCGCAGGAAACAAGATCCAGCCACCCCCAGTCAATCACCACCTCAAGCCTGGCAAAAAAGCAAAGCCAACACCCCTTGACCTGAGAAACAACACTGTCATCAGTGGGCTTCCTTTCAAGCCGCCTGTCACTAAGCCTTGGTCCTCCCAGTACTGCCATTCCATCTCCACACAAAGCATCACCAACACAGACTCTGGAGACAGTGAGGAGAACTATGTCTATTTGCAGAACCCTTCATAGGAGAACTATGTCCCTTTGCAGAATGTCTTCACCCCCTGTATCCAGTGGCACTAACAGCCCAGCTCCAAAAAAAAAAAAAAAAAAAAAAAAAAAAAGTGCTGGCAATGTGAATTACATAGCCCTGGACTTCCAGCCAGTCTCCCAGAGCCCTCATCCTAAGCCATCCACATCATCTGTCACATCGGATGAGAAAGGAAAGTATGTCCAAGTGGATAAAGAAAAGATCCAGGCCCTACAAAAGACCATCCAGGAATGGACAAAGATGCAGCAGTCCTCAAGACCTTCCAAAGATACCAAGCTATGGTAAGGATGGCCATCCCTGACACCTCCTCTCCTTTGTGACTTTTGTTCAAAAGATTGTGTGTGTGTGTGGTGTGGCCACACTTGTGTGTATGAAGTGTGATCATAATTGTGTGACTGTTAACAAAAGAATGTTATTGTGTTGTCTTTAAATCATTAATTGCTGGGGAAGGAGCAACAGTTGTTAAAGTGCAGGTTACTTGGGAGGGAAATTTCTGCTTTTATTTCCATGGAGAGTGAAGGGCTGGTATGGTACCAGGCTTTCAGAGTGGTATGGTTTCATGGGGCAGGACCACCTGAAGTAGTGGCCCAGGTGATCCAAATATTTGTTTTCATTTAAATTTGGTCAGTTAGAAATGGTAGTGGTCACAGTCAATCACTTTTAAAAGGAAAAAGGAGGAATATGATATAGAAATGATACTTTGTATTGGAATGGATCCTCATTTGTTGATACTTTGTATTGGATCTTCATTTGTTGATACTAGTTAGGTTTTCTAGATATATAGATATTCTTCAAACCTTTCAAAGACCTACAGAAAATATGGCATTTAAATGGTTTAGGGTTTTTCTTGACAGTGAGACACAACTGCTCCTGGCACACCAATTATATCTGAGATGAAGATGGGCATCCAGGAAACTCTATATTATAGAGTTTGACTTTGACTTTGACATTGCAAGACCAGCCATTTGGGCAAGAAGCTACTCTTGCCTAAACTGTTTAACTGTTGCTTTATAAACTGGACTTGTAGGACCCACAGGAAAATGCCTAAAGGGTTCCTGCTTCATGGAGGAGTACAAACTGCCAATGCAGGACAGTTTAGAATTCCCTGCTTCATGAAAGAGTCTGCCAGACATTCTACAGGACCCAGAAAAAAGATGACGGACAAACTCCCAATGCAGGTGGACAGTTTGGAATTTCCTGCTTTGCTGGGAGGTCTGCCGGATGCATTGTGGCTGGTAGGCTAAAGATGGATGCCCCAAGGTTACCAGGCAACTTTGGTGACTGTCTGAGAAGCAGGATGTCTCTGTCAGTTCTAGAGTTTATATACTGTTCTTCTATGGTCTTTGATGGAGTTGAAGATAGATAGTTATAGTAACACACTAAGATAGAATGGTTAAAATCTTATAGTTCTTACTTGATAACTGTTTTCTTATATATAAAGAAGGGGGAGATGTTGGAACCCAGCCCCCATGGGGGTCTCTAAGAGTTGTTTTCCAGCATAACCACAGATACCTCCTGTTTTCCTGACCTCCCCCCACTGGGATCAATATCCTGTTGTGAAACCTTTGACCTGGAGTTTTGTAAGTTTGTATATAAGGCTGCCCCACAATAAAGGTGGGAGACATTCTCTCAGAAAAGGACCAGGAGTCTTGTGGTTCATCCAAATCTCCAGGCTTTCGCCCAATACTCGGACTTAGTGGCCAGGAGCAGCCACAGATGCTCTCATTAAAGTAGAAAATAAGGTTAAGATAAGTATATAGATACTGACTACAGCTGTATAAAGATGGATCATAAAGATCAATAACCCCCCTTAGAGAATTTGGAGTGCGGTTGAGTGTAATGCTCACTATGCTTTATTTTGTAAAATTATTTTCAGGGTGGTGGTGGTGCACGCCTTTAATCCTGGCACTTGGAAGGCAGAGGCAGGTGGATCTCTGTGAGTTCAAGGCCAGCCTGGTCTACAGCCAAGATATGCTCTGAAGCTACACAGAGAAACCCTGTCTCAAAAAGCAAAAATAAAGAAGGCCTAGGGAAACCAAAATGTGATGTATTACTGTGGGTGAGACCACCCTATAAAATTATTACCATAATGAAAGAGTAGAGGCCAGTCTCCCACACCATCCCAAAAAGTGGATAGAGACTATTTTTTAGGTAAATTAGAGTGCTAAAATATATACATATAAGAAATTGAGTCATCCAGATAGGAAGATAAATATTGTAATTTAGCTATAAATCACATTACAAAATGGAACTAGAATATCCGGGAACTGGCTTCTGTAATACCTAGGAATTTGGGAAGGTTGAGTGGGTTTTAATGCATCAAGACAAACAACAGGCTCATGGTTTCTTTAGTTTATCCTGCGTCCTCCATCTGAGGGCAGTTTCTCTCTGTCACCACACCCTACTTCAGTGTCACTCTGCTTATGACCCCCTGATGCACAAGTTTTGTCAGAATAAAGTGAGAAGGAATATACAGTAGTGTACATGTATTTAATCTTTAATTATTATGGGTAAAGTGTTATATGTGTGTAAGTGCATATGCACACACGCTGCTGCAAGTGTGTGTGTAAGTGCAGATGCACACATGTTACTGCAAGTGTGTGTGTAAGTGCAGATGCACACACATTACTGCGAGTGTGTGTGTAAGTGCAGATGCACACACGTTACTGCGAGTGTGTGTGTAAGTGCAGATGCACACACGCTGCTGCAAGTGTGTGTGTAAGTGCAAGTGCACACACATTACTTCAAGTGTGTGTGTAAGTGCAGAAGCACACATGTTACTGCGAGTGTGTGTGTAAGTGCAGATGCACACACGTTACTGCAAGTGTGTGTGTAAGTGCAGATGCACACATGCTCCTGCAAGTGTGTGTGTAAGTGCAAGTGCACACACGTTACTGCAAGTGTGTGTTAAGTGCAGATGCACACACATTACTGCAAGTGTGTGTGTGAGTGCAGATGCACACACGTTACTGCAAGTGTGTGTGTAAGTGCAGATGCACACACGTTACTGCGAGTGTATGTGTAAGTGCAGATGCACACATGCTCCTGCAAGTGTGTGTGTAAGAGCAGAAGTACACATGTTACTACATGTGTGTAAGTGCAGATGCACACGTTATTCCGTGTGTGTGTGTGTGTGTGTGTGTGTGTGTGTGTGTGTGTGTAAGTGCAGATGCACACATGCTACCTCAAGTAAGTAGAGGACAGCAAACAACTCTGGGCGTTGGTTTTCTGCCATCGCATGTGGGGATTGAACTCAGCAGGCCAGGCTTTACGGCAAGTTCCCTCTCACCAGCCTGCCTTCTGCATTTGTTGCTGTAGCTCCTCTCTGGTTAGACGTGGTCTCACTGTGTAGTCCTGCATGACCTGACCCTTGCTGGGTAGGACAGGTGGGAGTGCTTCTCAAGCACTGAGGAAGTCATTTTGACTTAGAATGTGAGTTTCCTTGGGGCTAGTGGTTACTCAGCATTTAAGAGCACTTGCTGGCTCACAGAGGACCTGAGTTTGTTTCCCAGCACTGTCAAGCTAATCACAACTGCCTGCAGCTCCACCTCCAGGGGAATCCAGTGCCCTCTTCTGGCCTCCATGGACAACTGCACTCAGACACATGCACACAAGTAAAATAAGTCTGTGAGGAAAAAGTTTGGACTCCTAGAATCAGCTTTGCTAGTCTCTTCTGAAGAAAATGGGGGGCTGGGCGGTGGTGGCCTCCACCTTTAATCCCAGCATTTGGGAGGCAGAGGCAGGCAGATCTCTGAGTTTGAGCCAGCCTGAGTTCCAAGATGGCCAGGGCTACACACACACACACACACACACACACACACACACACACACACACACACACCTTTCTTAGTTAGGGTTTCTATTGCTATGAAGAGACATCATGACCATGGCAATTCTTATAAATTGAATTGAGATGGCAGCTTACAGTTTCAGAGGTTTAGTGAAGTTTAGTTACAGTTTAGTTACAGTTTCACACGGTTTCATGGCCGTGTGCAGGCAGACATGGTGCTGGCTACATCTTGATCAGAAGGTAACAGGAAGTGGACTAAAACACTGGTGGTATCTTGAGCATATATGAGACCTCAAAGCCTGCCTCCACAGTGACACGCTTCTTCCAACTAGATCACACCTCCTCCAACAAGGTCACACCTGCTAACAGTGCCACTCCCTTTGGGGGCCATTTTCTTTCAAACCACTATAGAAACCCTGTCTCAAAAATAGACAAAAACAAAAACAAAACAAAGCAATACCAGGCTGAACTCAGCCTTCAAACATACTGAATTTGTCACAGTGGGTTTTCTTTATATATTATATATCTTTTATAGTTTTTTTTGTTTGTTTTATTTTTCGAGACAGTTTCTCTGTGTAGCTTTGGAGCCTGTCCTGGCACTTGCTCTGTAGAGCCGGCTGGCCTCAAACTCACAGAGATCCTCCTGCCTCTGCCTCCCAAGTGCTGGGATTAAAGGCGTGTGCCACCACTGCCTAGCCTGATTTTTATTTTATGTTCATTAGAGTTTTGAATGCATGTATGTCTGTGTGAGGGTGTTAGACTCCTGAAACTGGAGTTACAGACAGGTGTGAGATGCCATGTGGTTGCCAGTAATTGAACCCAGGTCCCCTGGAAGATCATCCAGTGCTGTGAACCACTGAGCCATCTCTCTAGCCCCTGGCACAATGGTTGTCTTTGTTGTTGTCTGTTTTGTTTTGTTTTGTTTGTTTGTTTTTTATTTGATGAGACATGGTTTCTCTGTATAGCCCTTGTTGTCTAGGCTGGCCTCAAATTCAGAGATCCTCCTGCCTCTGCCTCCTGAGTGCTGGGATTAAAGGAATGTTCCACTACAGCCCAGCTCTGGCACAGTGTTTTTAAAGTTTTTCCCTTAACTACTAATATGTAATCATGGAGAAGTGTATATAAGAACCCAGAATCTGGGGTCAGAATTGTCAGGTCAACATGTTTAGAGATATCTCAAAGGGAACTCCCAGATAGTGCTGAGCCAGGGAGATGAGGGAAATCTGAGCTAACATCTCAGTTACTGGTGCTGCCAGATTGTTTTAAGGATAAACAGCAAACAAAAATGGGGAATTGATTCTATCCAGCAACAACCTGTCAGTGCCCACAAGATGGCTGTACTCCATCTTGGCTCAAGGGCTGAGAGTTCAAAACCATCCTCAGTAAGTCATAAGACCTAAAGGTCAAAGGCATGGCTACAGTAGGATGTTTGATCTTGGCCTTGGCTGTCTTATTCTAAATAACAACAGACCTGGTCTGAGGTGTGGTCACTCCTGACCCTCAAGCCCAGGTAATGAGAAGTTGAATCTAAGGGTTGGTTACTGAATCCTTGGAGAAAAGAGGAAGAAAAGTCTGTTTGTTCCATATGAATGATGCCATGTTCCCCTTTTTGTTAAGGTATATGAGAGTGGTAAAAATAAACTCATTTCAGTATTGACTGATTTGCCCTCCTGATTTTATTCATGTATCTTCGTCTTTTCCTTTAATGTCTTTAGCTAGCCTTTCTTTAGTCCACACTCCCTCTCTCAGGTACAAACCTCGGGCTACTCAGCTGGCTCCTACTGCAGCCCCACAAACACAGCTTCCCACCGCAACCAAAAGTGAGGCCTACAGGGACAGGAAGATAACTCTGTGGTAAATTGCTTTCTGCAAAAACATGAAGACCTGAATTAAATCTCTAGCAGAAAAAAGTCAAGCATTATGGATCCTGGGGGCTTGCTGGTCATCCAGCTTAATCTAATTGGCAGGTACTAGTACCATGAAGAGACTCTGTCTAGAGGAGGATAGGCAGGCAGGCAGAGAAGAGAAAAGAAAGGTGTGTTGTTCTTGAGGAATGATGCCTAAGATTGACGTTGGGTCCACATGTGTACTTGCTGGCATACAAATACAGGTAACTACTGCCTGCTATTTTGGATAAAGCTGGCCTTGTTTAGCCTGCAGCAGTTTCTTCCTGGCCTGCTTCCCTCAGTTAAGATCCCTGCCTGCCCCTGTAGCCTTGGAGTTTATGTTCCTTGAGCTAGCTGCTTCCCTGTGCTCTAACATTGCAATAGTAATAAGAGCCATCACTTAGCAAGTAGTTACAGGGCCAAGGACAGTGGTATATAACGTACATGCATTAGCTTGTTTCAGACTTGAAGAAAATCTGCAAGGTAAGATTATTAACTTTACTCTTTAGGTGAAAACTGAGGTCCAGATCCCTGAATCAGCTTGCCCCAATGTCAACACTGGCTAGAAAGCAACAGAGCTAGGACTTGAACTTGGAGCTGCCCAGGTCTGAGACACAACTCTTACCATCTCACTATCCTGACACTACTTGTCAGCTTGCAGTTGGAAACAAAACTGAAATGCATTTTTAAAATTTATTTTAGTTTTGTTTGTTCTTTTTGAGACAGGATTTCTCTGTGTAGTCCTAGCTGTCCCGGAGTCACTCTGTAGATGAGACTAGTCTCAAACTCAGAGATCTGCCTGCCTCTGCCTCCCAAGTGCCGGGACTGAAGGCATGGATCACCACTCTGGGTTGTACTGCAGTACATTTTAAAGATTTATTATGTGTAGCGTGTGTGTTTGTGTATGTGCATGTGAATGCGGTTATCCACAGAAGCCAGAGATGTTGGGTCCCCTGGAGCAGGAGTCACAGTCAGGGGCCTGCCGATGAGGACTTTGGTCCTCTGGAGGAAGAGCAGCAATACTCAACCACTGAGACATCTCTGCAGCCCATCAGTGGATGTTCATAGACTCCAAGCTGCCATGTTGTGAGATGCAGGGTTGCCTGTGCCTGGATGGTAGAAAACGATGAGCTAGGAGGATGCTGAGGAACTTTGGAGATCACAGCCTCTCAGCACACTGTGGCTTGCGGGCTGGAGCCAAAAGAGGTCTAGGGGTGCGGCTCTGTGGTATAGTTTACGCGAGGCCTTGGATTTGGATCCTCGGCACTACAAAAAAAAAAAAAAAAAAAAAAAAGAAAGAAAGAAAAAAACCAGGTAGGGAAAACAAATGTCTAGCTGGGCCTGGTGATGCTGGTCTCTAATCCAGCTCCATTCTTTTGCAGGTGGACTCAGCAAAAGGACAGAAGCAGCACCTAAGACCTAGGGAGCCAACAATTTCCTCGGGGTGGGAAGGAACAAGAGGAGAGGACTTGTCCAGAGGCACCCTGCTCTGCGGCCCATCAGGTGGGTGGCTCCTAAGCCAAAAGCGAGCCTTGTCCGGAATCCTCCTTCAAAGGCCTGGCTGCTCTGGGTTGGTGGGGGAAGCCCGCACAGTGGCTCCAGTTGCAGGCTAGGCGGTGTGCCCTCTTTCCACCTGCGTTAGGGCATCCCACCGGGGGTGGGGGAGACAGAAAGGAGGGAGTCCAAGACGGGTCGGATTCCCAGCCAGCTCCCACCTCACAGGAGGCGGCCCATTATCCGGCGTCGTTAAAGAGCAATTAGATGGAAATTAAGCCGAGAACAAGTATTGATTATCTCATTAAGGCCGGGGGAGCCCGCTCTGTCGGAGTGAGTTTACCGCTGCTCACCCCATTATCTGCAAGGTGAAAGCCTGCGGTCATCAACATCCAGCGAAGTATCGATCTTGCCCCAAATCCATTCCTGACCCTCTTTCATAGAATAAGCGGGTTCTAGAGAGGTGGCACGAGCGAGGCACACACTGCGTGCACTCACACCCATAGACTCCTTAGCAAGCTCTCTTTAGATCCCCTCTTGAGTTTTCCTTGATACTACTGCGGGGGGGGGGGGGGGCGGTGACAGTTCACTCAACTCCAGATTGGAGCCGAAGTCCTAGGCTTTATGTCCAAGGAAGAGAAATCAGAGCAGAGGCTTACTTTCATTCTCTCTCTCTCTCTCTCTCTCTCTCTCTCTCTCTCTCTCTGTTTTGTTTTTTGTTTTGTTTTTTTCAAGACAGGGTTTCTCTGTGTAACAGTCCTGACTGTTCTGGAACTCACTTTGTAGACCAGGCTGGCCTCGAACTCACTGAGATCCGCCTGCCTCTACCTCCCGAGTGCTGGGATTAAAGGTGTGCGCCACCACCGCCTGCCTATTTTATTTTTATTTTATTTCAAGAGACTAGATCTTCCTTAGTTTCCCAGACAACCTCTAACTTCCTGCCTCAAGCCATCCTCCTGCCTCATCTGGGGATGTAGACACTGGCTACCAGGTTCCACCAGAGCGAAGACTTAGTGTAAAGGACTGTCTCTTAATACAAAATAGATGACATTTCTCATCTGGGCCCCAAATCCTAAAGGGAGAAGAAAAGAGGCCTAGTTCTTGGTGACCCATCATGGGCCAAAGGATACCTTGGAGCCATCTGCAGACTCCCCAAGGCTTAGACACTTCCAAAATCAGAAAGAAAAAAAAATCAAGTGTGGCAGACAAAGTTATTTTCAAGCTGACTGTGGGCCTGAGGCTAGTAGCTTTGCTCTCTCAGCCACTTTAAAGACAGGGCTGGGAAAGGGCCCTGAGGCTCTGGGCCTTGGACACTTTATAGTTTGTCACTGTGCCTAGGACTCCTGCTTGCAGGCACTGAGGGTTACAGCAAGGTGTTCCTCACCCCGACTTCCAAGAGCTTCTGGCCTTACAGGAGAGAAGATACAGAACAGCTAATCACAGAAACAAGTGAAAGGGGGCTGGAGAGATGACTCAGTGGTTAAGAGTACTTGTTGCTCTCCCAGAGGACCCAAGCTTGGTTCTCAGCACCCACGTGTGACACTCCCAACCACTTGTAACTCCAGTTCCAGGGGGTCCCACTCCTTCTTCTGGTGTCTGTGGACACCAAGAGACATCCATATACAGACATTTAAAAGTTAATCATTTAAACAAAAGCGACTTTAAAAGAGAGCTACTAAATTATCATCACAGTATGAGTGCAGATGCTGGGAGCTGGGAGCTGGGGGGGGGGCGTGCACAGGGAGCAGATGTCCGATAAACAGAGCAAGCAAACCTGTTGCCCTTCCAACACCAGTTTCTCAACACCGCATGTCAGAGCCCAGGATATGCAAAACCTTCGCATCCAAACGCCCAGTCTAGTCGGGGAGATGGACACCAAAGCTATAATGGCACAAAGAAAGTCATTGAAAAGCTGTCAGAGTGCAGTGGGCGCAGTTAAAAACCCCGATGGTCAGTTCATGATTTAAGATTTGAGTCTGGGAAGGCTGATGCAGTCCCTCTAGAAGAGCCGCTTTCCTCCACCATGCTCTAAGACCACGTCTTTCTTTGGAGCTGGCCCAGGTCTGGGGCGCAGTAGGGAGCCCTGACCTTGGCGACCCTGCTTTTGGCCTCACGTGGGAGCCTAGGACGCGCCAAGGGCTGGGGAGGAGGTGGGGAGTGCGGCCAGGTGGTGCGCCCGGCCCGCGCTGGCTTGGCCCGCACAGAGCGAGCAGCGGCGCCCCGGATTCTGGGCTCGGCTCCCTGCCCCGGGGCCGGGCAACTATTAATCTTGGTTGACGGTTTCTCACGTCCTAATTGGGAGGTGGGGGAGCGGCCCAGTCCGCCCTAAAGGTAGAAGCGGCTAATGGGCCTCTTCATCACCGCCAGGAACGGGTCCCCGGCGGAGGGAGCGAGGGCGCTGCAGCAGGTGAGTCGGGGCGGGCGGCCCTTTAATGAAGCTGCCCGACTGGGGTGCTGGGAGGGGAGATCGGGGGAGGGGGTTCCAGGTGAGAGAGGGTAGCCCCCCCGACCCCCGGTCCCCCAAATGACAGCCCAGCCCCGGAGTTCAGCCGGGAGCCTTTTACCCCAGCAGGCCTGCTTTGAGAGCAGGGACAGGGATGGGCGTTGGCGGGACTTGGGGGAGGACCTGAGAGCTAGGTCGCCCCGCAGTAAATGAGGACACAGCACAAAGTGGGCGCTCCCAAAGTCGATAGAACCTGCAGATCCCCAGCTCCCTGGCTCATACATTAAAGATACAAAGTCGCCGGGGCTGTGCTACGACAGTCATAAAGGTCTTTTCATACCTGACCCACAGCCCCATCTGTGACTCACTTTCCCTTCCGAGTCTCTCTCTCTCTCTCTCTCTCTCTCTCTCTCTCTCTCTCTCTCTCTCTCTCTCTCTCTCTCTCTCTCTCTCTCTCTCTCTCTCTCTCTCCCTCCCCAAAGCCTGTTGTTCTTCCTTCAGCAAGCTGCACTACCATCTTCTCAAACGAGCCCTCCCCCAATCCAGATCAGACTGTCCTGGGGGAGGGGGAGAGCCCACACAGCAATTCCTGCCTCTCCCTTGGGACAGCTGCATCCGGGAACCACCACCACCCCCCACACCCACACACACACTCCTCTGAAGAGTTTCGCCGTCTCAGGCCCCCTGTCAGCCTCTCTCCCGCCCCCTCCTGCCTCCAGCCGCATCAGAAATATATTGTATTCTCACCTAATCCTGTTCAATTGCAGCATAATAAAACACATAATAAAAACCTAATTCATTTTTCTCCCGCGCCCCCATCTCCAGGCATCTTCTTGCTCGGGATTAAAAATTTGTCTTCATGTTAGTGGCACTGCAGCCCTGGCGCCTCCGCATCTTTAATGTATGAGGCAGGGATCTGGGGACCCGCGGGTCCCGCAGTGTTCACGCCCTGGCGGCGCCTGCCAGTCACCTGAGGATGCTGGTGGAGGGAGGAGGAAGGAGGGAGGGCCATGGACCTGCCTCCCTCCCTTCCTCCCGCATGTTCAGGGGTTGGAAGATGGCTTGTCTGCCGGGTCCGTCAGACTGGTTGTAGCCTCCAGGGGGCGCATCGTCAAGCCTGTCTCTGGGGATCGATTTTGCCAAGGCTACCAATCCTACCTAGTGTAGGGGTGGGGGACTAGAGTCGGGCAAACGGTGCCCCCTTTCAGTTCTCATTCTGATGGCTTGAGCTGGCCTGGGCCTTGAATCTCTGACTTTCAGTACCTATCATCATCCACAGTCACCATACCCGGCCCCTAGAGGCCCCTGAATACCTTCAGATCAAGCTGTGGACCAGTGAAGCAAGGTTACAATGTCCCAGATGGAGGTCAGAATCCAGTGAGTGTGTGAGGGTACAGCCCAATGAAGAGCACTTGGCTAGCATGCAGAAAGACCCTCTGCTAGCACCACACAAAGGAAAAAAAGAACCTAGTAAGGGAGCATTTGGTACAAAGACAGTACTGGAAGATTGCACAGATCTGAGGCTGGAAAACACTCCCGGGACGTCCCTTCTTGCATTTATTTAGGAAAGGTCCCTTCCCAACTTACAGTTGTGGAACACTCAGGTTTTCAGCATTTTTTTCCACAGCATCCTTGACCAAAAGAAGTATTTAGTGGGAGCTGGGTGTAGTGGCTCATACCTGTAGATTCAACTACTGGGGAGGTTGAAACAGGAGGATTGTTTGAGCCCAGAAGTTGGAGACTAACCAAGGAAACATAGCAAGTCTCTGTCTTTAAAAACAGTGGTGATGGTGTGCACCTTTAATCCCAGCACTGGGGAGGCAGAGGCAGGCAGATCTCTGAGTTCGAGACCAACCTGGTCTACAAGTGTTAGTTCCAGGAAAGCATCCAAAGCTACAGAAAAACCCTGTCTCGAAAAACCAACAACAAACAAAAACCTATGGCTCTTCATATTAAACTTTGGTGTTACCATTGTTCGGTCTGTCTGATCTGTTATGGTGCTCTATCTGGGTAGAGATAATAGAATGACTAGCATTGTGTTGATGACTAACTTTATGCTTAAAAGTTTAAAATTTCTGCTGGGCGTTGGTGGCGCACGCCTTTAGTTCCAGCACTAGGGAGGCAGAGGCAAGCAGATCTCTCTGAGTTCGAGGCCAGCCTGATCTACAAAGCGAGTGCCAGGACAGCCTCCAAAGCTACATAGAGAAACCCGGTCTCAAAAAACAAAAGTTTAAAATTTCTGTCCTTAAGAGAGCTATAAAGTAAAGTTTGACTTTCAAATGTTAAGAGCTGCTAAGGGTTAATTTTGTAGTTGCCTGGTCTTGTGCAGCTTTTAACAAAACTGCTGTTTCTGCTTCTGTAAACCCAAGCGTGTTTTCTATGACATGAACTTCTGCTTTCATGAAGATCAAATGTAACTTTGAGCTCTTTCCCTTTAAAAGCCCCTACTGATGTGACTGCCAGACACATTCAAGATTCGTAAATCTGGGGTGTAGACCTTGAAGGGGACTCCTGTGCATTGGGAGTTCCCTTGCAGACCCCGAATTAGAGACAAACCACACCCAAACATCTGTTTTCACAGCCAGACCCTTTATTAAGCAGGGAAGAAAAGTTAAAGTGGCTGCTTTCTGATTCAGGCAGAAAACAGAAGCAAGTGACCTGGCCGATGTAATCGTTAATAGAAGAGAAGGACTGTGTTAGAATGGTTTAGGATGTGGTGGTCAAAAGAGATAGCAGATAAGGGAAAAGGGGAAGGGACAAGGGAAAGGAGCAGGAGTATTTGTCCTGGAGTGACAAAGGACTGCCTCTGGATAGAGGAGACAAACATGTCACATAGGCAAATTGCAGTTTATAAAGGTAAAAGGGGAAACCTGTGTTAGGATGGGTGTTTAATCTTAATTGGTCATGTTAATTAGGTGAGCCAAAGGAGGCTTCTGATTGCTGGACTTCAGTACTTTGATAGCTGGACCTTGGTGGTCAGCCTCAAGAGGAAGAAGTGGCCAGACAGTGGTGGCGCACACCTTTAGTCCCAGTGCTCTGGAGGCAGAGGCAGGCGGATCTCTGTGAGTTTGAGGCCAGCCTGGTATACAGAGCGAGTGCCAGGATAGGCTCCAAAGCTACACAGAGAAACCCTGTGTCAAAAAAAAAAAAAAAAGGAATAAGTGGCCAAATAAGGGAATAGACCTTGTGGGCTGGCTAGCTTTAGGAATGAAATTTAATGGTTTTTAGCAAGGCAGAGGGAATGGGGAAGAAGGGCGCCATGGGCAGGCTGGCCAGCGTCCCTTCAGACATATAAGCAGAAAGTGGAAGGGCAGGGGCACATGGGTTTGGGAGATGGGGAATGGAGGGAAGACTAATCAGAACTAAAGATGTTTGCAAAGCCTTTGTAAACTAATTTAAAAATATAATGAAAGGTCTGGTAAGATGCCTCAGCCAGTTGGGGCACTTGCCATCAGGCGTTATACCCTGAGTTTCTGCCCCAGGCCCACATGGTAGAGGCAGAGAGAAGAGAGGAGGAGACTCGGCAGGTAGGAAGGCTCTTGCTGCAAAGTTTGACAACCCGAGTTCAGCTCTGGGACCCACATGGTAGGACAGAATCAACTCCTGAAAATTGCTCTCTGACCTCCACATACATGCTATGGCATGTATACATGTGTGCATGCACACACACAAAACATACATATATGTGCATGTACATATGAACACACACACACAGAGAATCACCTTTAAAGGAATTTGAATGAAAAAGCCCTGATTGAATAGATAAGGCTGCTCCCAGAAGCCATGGATTATTAAATGAAAATCCCTATGCCAGGTGTGAGGTACTTCCCTGTCCATATTGGTGAGGGAGATATCAGGGAGATACCGGCCATTACCACTGCTCTTGTTTGCACACCATGACTAGATGCTAAGACCCTAACGCTGAAAATATCACACACTTTGGTTGCAAACACAAAGACCTTAAGTAGGGGTTCTGGAGAGATGGCTCAGCACTGGCTGCTCTTACAGAGGTCGCAGATTCAATTCCCAGCACCCACATGGCAGCCTCACTACTGTAACTCCAGTTCCAGGGGATCCAATGCCCTCTTCCAGCTTCCATGGGCACCAGGCACACATGTGATACATAGACATGCAAGCCAAACACCCATTCGTGTAAAATAAAATTGTATTTTTTTTTAAAGAATTTAAGCGGGAACTTACCTAGAAACTTTACCTCTGCTGGCTAGCTTTGTAGCACCAGAAGGCGCTCTGTAACCTGCTGGGGGAGAAGAGTCATAAACAGACTCACCCAGAGTGGATCCTCCATGCTACAAGACTGACATGGCAGCATGATTCTTATGATGATTGTTAGGGGGTAACCAACACTCTCTGCTTTTGAGGTCTGGGAACTCACACACTGAAATCTAAAACACAAATACTGAAAAGAATCTGGTGAAAGAGGAACCATTGTTCACTGTTGGTGGTACAGCTACTGTGAAAATCAGTGTAGGAGATTCCAAAACAAAAAACCAAAAACACATCCCTGAAAATATAGCAACCATAGAGCCAAGTTATATATACCACTGCTAGTATATACCCAAAGAACTCTTTTTTAAACATAATTTTAACCCATTCTTTGGGAATTTCACATCATTCATCCCAATCCCACTTACTTCCCAGTGCTTCCATAGCTACCATTCACCCTTGTAATATCCCCCACAAGGAAAACGAAAAAAATAAGCAACAAAAAGATAAAAATAAAAACACTAGTGAGAATATTAAAAAGCAAACCAAAACAAACAAAAAGACAAAGACCACCGCTCCTCCATCTTTCCCTCTCTATTTGTCTCTATGGGAGCTGCTATGTATCATACAACACACCCTTTTGTCCACACAGCTTTGCTTGCATAGACCCACTGCAATGTGGTGTCCGTTAGTGTCAAGGCCTCTGGCTTCTGGTACACCATCAATACTGGACCCTCATTGAAACTCCTCTCGGATATCCTGCTGTTGCCCCAAGTCATGGAGATCCTGTAGCTATGGTTCCACAGAACCGGTCCCTTCAGGCACTCCAGCAGGTCATACATGGGGTAGATGTTGGGGAGTGCCAACTCAAAGCCCAGGATGTGTGTCTGGGTGGCAGCTGAGTTGATCTGATCTGTCGGCCTGGACCATCCACCTCAGATGAGGGGCAGAACCGGCTCTCCCACATCCCTGGTGAGTTCAACTCAGGGTTCACATTGGGCCCCTGTGATGTATGATCATGATATCAAGAAAACTGAACCAGCCTAAACATCCATGGATACATGAATGAAGAAAATATGGTATATATACACAATGGAATTTTATTCAACCATAAAGAAGAATTAGGTCATGAAATCTGCAGCAAAATGGATGTAAAACCACTATATCAAGTAAAGTAACTCAGTCTCAGAAAGACAAATACCACATACATACCACATATATCTCTCATAATCAGATCCTAGTTTATCGTTTTTAATTTATGTGTATATATGTGGCAGTGCATGTATAGGTCATTAGGAAGGGGATCATGAGAAGGGAAAAAGAGGTCTTGAAGAGGAAGGAAGAGGGTAATAGGACATGTAAATAGAAAGAGTACAAGGCAGAGCAGGGCAACAGAACAAGGTGGGAGGGGCAACAGTGATAATGAAACATTACTTTGTATGCTAACTTAAAAAAACAAAGGGGCTAGAGAGGTGGCTCAGCCATTAAGAATGATTGCTTTAAGATCAGAAAGACAGAAGTTGAGATCCCAGACCCCACATAACAAGCTGGGTGTCCCCCAAAATGCCTGTAACCCCAGCCTAGCCAAGAAAGCATGATTCCAGGTTCAGGGAGAGACCCTGCCTCAAAGGAATGGTTGGAAAGTGACCAAGTAGGATACCCTACACCCTCTTTTGTCCTCTGTATACACACACAGGTAGGTGTACATACTTTCACATAGAGGTGTATGCAGATTCATACAGACACATACACACAAATAAATACATCTTTAAATTTTTCTAATTTAAAAACTTGAGAAACATATAGAGATGGCTCAGCCCTTAACAGGAGGATGTGGATTTGGTTCCCAGCACCCACATGGTGCCTCACAACCTTTTCCAACTTCAATTTCAGGGAGGAGAGGACCATGCCCTCTTCTGGTCTCCTCAGGTACTACACATGCCGTGAAGCAGTTACAGTCATTCAAATAAATGAATATAAAAATAAAATTTGAAAATACACAAGCCTGGCAGTTGTGGCTCACACCTTTAATCCCAGCATTCAAGAGACAGAGTCAAGCCGGGCGTTGATGGCACACGTCTTTAATCCCAGCACTCGGGAGGCAGAGGCAAGCGGATCTCTGTGAGTTCAAGGCCAGCCTGGTCTCCAGAGCAAGTTCCAGGGCAGCTTCCAAAGCAATACAGAGAAACCCTGTCTCGAAAAACCAAAAAAAAAGGAAGGCGAGTTTATAAAAAGGTGAACAAAGTCCCAGAGAGAGAATCAGTAGCAGGGATAGACCTGTGTATAGCAGGACAGAGCAGATTTGAATAAGTCAGAAGCAGTATTTCCACGAATACTGGATTGGATTCTCTTACACAACAGCAAATTTCAGTGTGCTGGAACGCAAGCCATGAAAACACCTTTATCACACCAAGAACGATACACTCAAACAGCCCTCTGGGGCTGGACAATAACGTAAAAGTGTCTCCTTTCAAACATACTGTGAGAGCTCCTTGGAGCCCAACTGAAGAAAAAGCAACGGGAAAGAGAGAACAGTCCCAGGAAGTGCCCAAGAGATAGGCATGCCGTGTGTGGGGAAGCAGATAAACACGACATCTGTGGCCCTGGTTGCCTATGTGACACTCAGCCCCACCTTATCCGGCACTAACTAGGATTCTAGAGGAACAGAGAGAGCTGAATTCATCCTTTTTCTGGCTGTCCTATCTAGCCATGAGTTCATGTTGTCCAAGACTGCGGCATGTTTGTGAAGGGGGTGCTGCTCCGTGCTGGAATGACCGGGGCTCTGAGCCAGGGTTCCCCTGCGAGCGTATCGTTCCTCTAGGCTTGCTGGGATGTGAACCAGACCGCGGTGTTCGCGGCCATACTTAGAATCAGCAGCTAAGGCTCGAAGAGTGCTTCTGGATGACATTCACATGTCTATAAAAAGTCTGCATTTCGCTTGTGTAGTTGCACAGGCCTATGATCTAGCCTTGGGAAGGAGGAGGCATGGGGGTCAGGGACTCGGGTCATCCTGGGCTACATCTCTGGAAACAGCTGTGCAGCGCCTCGCCAGAAGGCTAATCTCGATGCTTGGCCTGGACTCCATCTGCTCGTCGAGACCCTGCAGGTGGGAAGGCGGCTTTTCTGTTCTCTGCGAGGTCAGCTTCCTTTCCTCATGGGGGGGGGGCGGGACGGACGAGGTCGGCTTCCGCTCGCCACGGGGGACATGAGGTCGGCTTCCTCTCCTCACGGGGACGAGGTCAGCTTCCTCTTCTCACAGGGGGACGAGGTCAGCTTCCTCTCCTCACGGGGACGAGGTCGGCTTCCTCTCCTCACGGGGGACACGAGGTCGGCTTCCTCTCCTCACGGGGGGGGGGGGACGAGGTCGGCTTCCTCTCTCACGGGGGACACACACGAGGTCGGCTTCCTCTTCTCAGGGGGACGAGGTCGGCTTCCTCTTCTCACGGGGGACACGAAGTCGGCTTCCTCTCCTCACGGGGGGACGAGGTCGGCTTCCTCTTCTCACGGGGGACACGAAGTCGGCTTCCTCTCCTCACGGGGGGACGAGGTCGGCTTCCTCTTCTCACGGGGGACACGAAGTCGGCTTCCTCTCCTCACGGAGACACGGGTCGGCTTCCTCTCCTCACGGGGGGGGGGACACGAGGTCGGCTTCCTCTCCTCACGGGAACGGTCCTCGCACCGCTGGTTTCCAGGCCGGAGCGGGGCGGCCGCAGCCACCCGGGCCACGCAGGACCGGGACTGAGGAGGTGCAGAGACCTCGCGTGATTCCTTGAAAACCTCGGGACTTCCGGGCCGGAAGTGAGGGGGCGGGCTTAGTGTGGCTTTAGGGTTTCGAAACTAGAGCGGAAGGAGGGGATTTGGCGGACCGAGCGTTCCAGGATCCCGAGCAAGGAAGAAAGCGGGAGCGGGGATCGGACAGGCACGCGGCCTGGGGCGCTAAAGCCAATCGTTGCCCGGGAAAACGGAAGTGGGCGGGGCCGAGCCTAACTTTTGAGTGACAGGCGCGGCATGGGGCGACAGTGTTTCCGGACAGGATAGGTACAGGAGGCGTGACTTCCCTTTGACTGATAGGTCTTGGGGGCGGAGCCTGGCGCTGATGGCCTAACTAGGAAACAAAGGGTCCTGGTGGCCGTGGAGTACCGCCCCCAACTCCTGCCCCACCTCCTCCGAATGCTCTTTTCTCAGGAAAATTGCAGTCGTGTGGACACAGGCAGGATTCGTCCCCAGAGAGCCTGAGGTACGCCCATGGCTGACTCTCACAGCATGTGAGAAACTGAAGTCAGAAGGGACAGACAGGAAAGCACACCCTCCTGAGATGACCTGCCAGTCTTTGACCAGATGTAGCGTTGTCCACTTCTGTTGTGAAACGTTCTCACTAATCTTGTCTTGGACGGATTGGATGTTTCCCTCCTCCCCAAGTGAGTTTATCTTGCATGGATTCTGCGTCTTCAAGGCAATGCTGAAAGGCCAAAGCTTAACTGCTACAAGATGGTAGAGTTGGCCGGGGCTCTGGGGCTTGGAAGGACGCCTTGGCATGATAGACAGGATGGAATGAAATTGAAGCTGGCCACCTAAGTGTTCCATATTTAATCAAGAATGATGTTATTTACTTATGTCAAGCTATAAAACTCAAGTTTGGAAACTCCCTGGAGGCGGAGACTTTTTGCTTTATTTTTGATAGGGTACTGAAGACAAAACCTAGGGCTGTACACATGGTAGGCATGCACTCCACAACTGAGCTATACCCCTCTCTTTAGTTTTTACCTCAAGACAATGCCTCACAGAGTTGCTCAGGCTAACCATGAGCTTCCTTAGTGGCTTTAGCAAAAGGTTTGTGTATAGTTGTGGACCACCGGTTTTGCTGGTTTGTAAACAAGTGGGCCCAGGGAGGTGTTCCTGAATGTCACCAGGACCAAGTATAACAGGCGGCAGGAGAAAGGAAGCACAGTGGTGGGGAGTCACAGCTCAGCTGGAATCCTGCTCCATCAATTTTCTCCGGTTTTATTTGAGACAGAGCTTCTGTAGCCCCAGATGTCCTGGAACTCACTCTGTAGACCAGGCTGGCCTCAGACTCAAAGATCTACTTGCCATTGCCTTCCAAGTGCTGATATGAAAGGGTTCCACCATGCTCAGCATCTTGTTGCTATTTTCGTTTGTTTGCTATTTGAAATAAGGTCTCATAAAGTCCCAGGATGACCTCGAACTTGTTGTGTAATTGAAAAAGACCTTTAATAATCATCCCTAGCCAGGTATGATGATGAATGCCCTTAAAAACCCAGCACTTGGGAAGCAGAAGCAAGGTCTCTGTGAGTTCAAGATCAGCCTTGCTCTGTGCCATCTGGGGCTACATAGTGTCTTAGAAAAAAAGAGGAAAATCCTTATATGCCTGCCCCAACTCCCAAATGCTAGGATTACAGGATTGCAACCCCATGACCACTGATGTGCAACTTTTGCAATATCTCTAAACTCGTGTCTTTTCTAAGAAAGGCAGAATATGCCCGTCTCACAAGTTTCAAAGATCAACAACTAAAGGCAGTTGGCTTCATTAAGGCTGGCACCACACAGCTGCACTCAGGAGACGGGCTGGTGTCAGCACTGCTTCCCACACAAGTAAATTGGGACAAGTAACTCAGGCTCACTTGATGTAGGACCATTTAGCCCTAAAGATTTCACCCAGCCACTTATTAAAAGCTGAAAGGAGGCCATGGAGAGGCTGTTTCCTTTCGTGTAGTGGGGTATAGATATTTTAGTAGCTTTAACCATGTTAATTCCCTTGTATCTAACAAGGCGAAGACTCCAGTAAGGAAAGCAATAGTAAATGACTCTTCCCAGCTATATACGGGAACAAGTTTCCTACCTCATCTTCTCTAGGGTGGGGAAACGTTATAAAAGCAAGGAGGCTGGTGAGATGGCTCAGTAGATAAAGTTGCTTTCTTCCAAGCCTGACAACCTGAGTTCCATCCCTAGGACCCAATCAATAATAGAAAAAGAAAAAGAAAAAAGCTGATTCCTGAAAGTTGTGTGTTCAATCTCTCTCTCTCTCTCTCTCTCTCTCTCTCTCTCTCTCTCTCTCTCTGGGTGACAGATGGTGAACTGATAAAGACAGATGTGCTCGTTCCCTGACCGCTTCACTTTGGGGGAGCATGAAGCCATTGTCCTCCTCTCCCCTCTCTGGAGGTTTCCTACAGACCAGAGGTCCCCACCCCATGCCAAAGTTCCTTAAAGAAACTAAGAAGCCAAGAGTTTGGATTAATAAATATGTGAGCAGCCCTCTCAGTGAAGAAAGAAAAGCACACTTCCCTCTTCTGAGGGACTAGGTGCCAGCCAGAGAACCCATTTTGTAAGCTCAGAGAGCCCCCTGCTGGGAGATGAGGCTCCCTACAGGGAAGGGTGTGGGGAAAGGAAGGGAAGCTGAAGGCAGAATCTCCTGGACACTCACCATTTGGGACACAGAACAAGTGAAGACAGAAAACCAGACAGGATTGCAGTTTATTGACACCATGAGATGGCAGCTGCTGTCACTGGAGGAAGTGGTTAGTGAGAGCAGGAAGGTGGTCTCAGTGGACATCACTGGGCCATTCACCTTTTCAGCTAGAAGCCATGGTTCAGAGTAGAGATCTAATTCCACACCCTAAAGTCACTACCACCCATGCCACTCCTAAACCCGTCTTCCATTTGGTCCATCTATTGAGGCCTGGGTTCCTCTTCTTCAAGTTAAGTCATGTGTCAAGAAAGAGATGGGCTGATGTCGGTGGTGGCACACACCTTTATTCCCAGCATTTGGGAGGCAGAGGCAGGCGGATCTCTGAGTTTGAGGCCAGTTTGGTCTACAGAGCGAGTTCCAGAACAGTTAGGGATACACAGAGAAACCCTGTCTGGAAAAAACAAATGAAAGAAAGGAAGGAAGAAAGGAGAGAGAGACAGAAAAGGAAGGAAGGAAGGAAGGAAGGAAAGAAGGAAGGAAGGAAGGAAGGAAGGAAGGAGAGACAGGGAAGGATGGAAGGAAGGAAGGAAAAAAGGAAGGAAGGAAGGAAGGAAGGAAGGAAGGAAGGAAGGAGAGACAGGGAAGGATGGAAGGAAGGAAGGAAGGAAGGAAGGAAGGAAGGAAGGAAGGAGAGACAGGGAAGGATTGAAGGAAGGAAGGAAGGAAGGAAGGAAGGAAGGAAGGAAGGAAGGAAAGGGCTGGGGTGTAGCTCAGTGGCAGAACGCTTTCCCAGCATATGTGAATCCCCGGGTTCTTCCAGAGATGAGATAGGTGGGATGGAGGGAGCAGAGGTGTGGTGAGTGTCTAAGAAGGGTCAACAAAACACAGAATTACCAGTCTTGAGAGTGTACGCATGAGGCCTGTGTTTGAGCACCATTCCCACACGCCAGTTCCCCTAGAAGTGGGTACGGGCGGTGGCAGTTTGTGAAGGGGAATGCGTGCTCTGCCTGTGTAGCTTTCTGATTAAGGAAAGAATTGGAATTGTGGGATTTCTGTTTGAGTCATGACATCAGAATAGGCCAGGAATGCCTAAAACTATCCCTAAAAGCGCCCACATTGCAGTGTGGGGGGCAGTACAGGCTGCTGACGTCCCTTCGTTCCACTAGAAGAGAGGAATGGAGCCATTCTAGGATGAGGGCACAGCAGGCCTGAGCCCCCTGCCTCCCTGATCCCAACACCACTTCCTCTGCCAGCCCATATCCTGAGTCAGGTTTTGGAGCCACCTACTCAAAACCTGAAGGATTAGGCTCTGTTTGCATGGCTGGTGGCTCTCAGTGCTGGTGGCCCTCAGTGTGTGTTCTGGGATTCTGGGGCTTCTCCTGTATCCAGAAGATTAAGATACTATCAGATATGTCTTGGCCAGAGGAACAGTTTAGGGAAGGAAGTGTCACCTTTCTGACCTGGCTTTCTGCTAGGTGGGCAGGAGACAGGAGGGAAGCCATCCTAGAAAAGCCTACCAAATAGATAAACACTTCCATGTATATATATATATATATATATATATATATATATATATATATATATCTGAGTGCACAGGCACAGGAGGGATGGGTTTTGTGACTTGCTCTTTGAAACCAGAGAGGAGAGAAGAGGTGTATGGGACTGTCTACCCCAGTCTCAGTGGCTGCTACCCACCTCAAGCCCCCTGACCCAGAAGACAAACAAGTTGTGGCATTGTAAGGCTCCCCCAAGAAGCAGCCTGAGGAGTAAGGAAAGGGGTGGGGGCTGACTCCCCTCAAAGTCCCTTGTTGTAGTAAGCCACCTCGATGCTGGGGTTTTGTGCTTGGATTTGAGCTCTCAGCTCCGGCTCCAGCCTGGTCACATGTATGGAGCTGCAACAGAACAGCACGGGCTAAATGAATCTACCCTGGGCTCAGCATCTCAGTCCCAGAGCTGGCTTCCCCTCACTCCCAGAATCCTCTCCTGGTTTCAGAAGGGCTGGCTCACTGTCATTCCCCCAGTGTGCCTACCAGGCCTCCCAGGCACACACGAAGGGCCTGAAATGTGGAACCTTGTGCAAAGATTCTGGTCCAGTCCAAGGGCATCACTCACCTTCTCTGGGGGAACAGGGCACAGCACAGGGGTGTGGCGAATACCAGGCTAGGGAAGAAGAGCATGGGAACCGTCTGTGAAGCAGGCCTGAGCATTCCCTCTTGGTACCCCACCCCATAGAAATAGCCCCAGGAGTGAAAAAGTTTTGGGGAACTTTATCCCAGCTGTAAAGGTTGGAAATGGAGCCAAAGGACCATTCAGGAATGACAAACTCGGTCCTGATATTAGATTCTGGATGAGGAAAACGCCTCATGAGCATTGATCCAAAGCCTCATGATTAGAAAGTGACAGAATCAGTAATAAAATCAGGGCTGGAGAGATGGCTCAGCAATTAAGAGCACTGGCTGCTCTTCTGGAGGACCCAGGTTCAATTCCCAGCACCCACATGGTGGCTGACAGTCATCTGTAAACTCCCAGGCACTCACATGGTGCATTCGTACATATCAAATAATTATAAAAGAATAATATAAAAATACAAGTGTAAAACTCAGTAAAAAAATGATGTTTAAACAACAACAACAAAAAAGGAATAAAATCTGCTGGACCTCCTGGATTGTGCCAGAGTTTATTTGCATGGTTTCCTCTAGTGAATAAAGACTGAACCCCTCACTCAAACTATTGACCTTCCAACAGCAAGAACCCCTAGGACTCTACACACACACACATGTATTATGCACTATGAGTATCTATACCAACTGAAAGGAAGTACCTCAAAGATAACAAGTGCCCTCCACACTCAAAATGATAAAGGCTCTCCCATGGGCCCTTATCAAACCCTTTGTACACTTACCAGAAGCCTACCAGTCCCACCTGCAGGGGCGCTCCTAGCCAGGGGCGTCGCTGCGGGGAGACAGAGAGACAAGAGAATGGTTTGTGTCCCATCCCCACCATGGTTCTAACCCATCAACCCTACTGCTGAGCCCTTGGACATCTGGACGTTTCTCCCAGCCAGTGACGGGCGATGGCAACCTCCTGCCCTAGCCAGACCAGATACCTATCCAATCTTAGGACCTCTTGTAATTGGTTCCCATGGAACTCTGTGATCCTGGCTTTCTCTTATCTCACTTTCTCCAGGGAGCCTCTCCTGAGTCTCCACTCATTTCCTGCCATCCCCAGTGGCATAAATATGTCCCTCTCTACACCTTTCTCCATCCATTTCAGCCACAGCAACTGTTATTCTATTCTTCAAGTGTGCCGGCCCATCTCCCCCCCCCCCCCCAGAGCCTTGGGACTGGCTGTTCTCTCTACCTGAAACACTCTTTGCCAGACTCTCCTTCTTTGGATCTTCCAAGGCCTATCCTTGCCTAAATTGTTCCCCAGATAGTCCCAATTATAATCCCCACTGGTTTGCTACAAAGTACATTTTGTAACTACAAAGATTGTCTATTGGTTTTGTTTGTTTGTTTGTTTCATTGTTTTGTTTTTTTGAGACAAGGTCTCATTGTGTAGCTCTGCCTGACCTGGAACTTGCTATGTAGACCAGGCTGGCCTTAAACTCACAGAGATCCATCTGCCTCTGCTTCCAGACTGCTGGGATTAAAGGCGTGCAGCACCATGCCAGCCCTATTGCTTCTTTCTTTCTTTGTTGGTTTCTGTGCTAGACTGCACGCCTCACAGGGAGAGGGTCTACGACCATCTTAGTTCTGTTTAACATGTCTGGTGTATAGTCAGGACTTAATACTTATTTGAGAATGAGTGACTCGATGAATGAGCTGGAGCCTGTATTCCTGAGCCTCGCTTCCCTATCTTGTTTGTGCATTCACGAGAGAGTGTGTGCGTGTCTCATATTGGGAGGCACAGTGAGTGACATCATGAGTGTGCAGTCAAGCATGGCGGTGACAATCCTTTCTGTGTTTGGCAGAAGCCTCTGGGCAGAATAGGCAAAAAGTGAGTTTCTCACCTTCAGGAAGTCTTTCTTCTCCAGAGTGTTCATGATCACCGGGGGGATGGCTGAGGGGAGAGCAGGCCATGAGAGAGTTAGCGAACTCCAGTTAGCGAACCTGATGGAAGACCTCCCTCCCGCTGCCTCCCATTCTTCCCGGACTTGGTGACGCTGAGTTGTCAAAACCCATGAGAACCTCAGCCCATCTTCTCTCCTAGCCTCCTGAGCTCCACCAGCCATCCCCATCTCACCCATGGCAGGAATCGCCATGCCGATTCTCGATATCACCACCTGGAAGATTCCCTGTTTGGCAGCAGTCACCGAGTGGCCAAGCCTCTGACCTGCCTCGTCAGTCACTGGGATGCCCACCTGCAGCTCCCTGAGAAGAGAAAGAGGCTCTGGTGAGATGATTGGCAGCAGATCTCTGGAGGCCCCTTACCTTCCCCATTCAACGTCTGGTTCTGAACAGCCCCCAGGGTATAGGGTAGAGCCCAGAGAGAAGCAGACAGGTGTTGTGCAGCCCCGCCCAGCCAGGGAGCAGGGGGAGGCTGGCCACTCTGCATGGGTTGAAGAAGGTGAGTTTGGAGAGGAGCCTGGGTGTAGAGTAATTCCCAGAGTATTGGGATCCAGCCTGACAGGAATAGCTATCCTGATCATAACTACCAAGAATGACCCTGAGTAGTCCAGATAAGGCTTTCTCCACACAGCATCCCACATTAGTATACATAAACAAAACTATTAAGAATGTTGTTTGGGCTGACCATTTAATCCTAGCACTTGGAAGGCAAAGGCAGACAGATCTCTGTGAGTTCAAGGCCAGCCTGGTCTACATCACAAGTTCCAGGACTGCATAGGGAAATCCTATCTCAAAGAGAGAGAGAGAGAGAGAGAGAGAGAGAGAGAGAGAGAGAGAGAGAGGGAAAAGGATATTGAGGTCTATGATCAAAGATACTGGTTCCACTACTGCCAGAAATGTGATTTTCTTGATGGTAGAATAAGACCCATCAGGATAAATTTTTGCTTATTGAAGTCACCTTCATCCTGACTATCATATACACCACTCCTTCTCATTCAAGTCGTGGGGATCTAGTCTTGCAGCTGCCCAACACCATGCCCCTATCAGCAATTTCCCAGTGAAGAGCCCTCTGTGAAGTCATGGATCTGCCTACACCCTTCAGTCTTGCCATACCTCGGGGCAAGTTCTCACACAGTGGGACCTGGTTATTCTTGCACTCAGGGTCAGTATGAGCCAGGGCCCAGCAGCTCACATCAGTGATGGAGAGGACTCTCCCTGTACCTGGCTGGTCTGCAGAAGTTGAGAGCACCTGGACATCCCTCTGTCAGGAGCTGGGGCCACTCACCTCTGCCTCATCAGGGGGATGTTGATGCAGTTGGCAGCGGCCACAGCTGCAAAGGGTACAAATCGGCCAACTAGTGGGGGCAGGTGCTGGGGAGGGAAGGTGGTGTTCAATGGCTCTGAGAGGGTAGAAGGGAAGAAGGAAATGGGTAAAAGATCGATGAGAGGCCAGTAGTGGTAAGGAGGTTTTACCTTGGTGAGAGATTTGAGTCCCAGAGCAGTGGCCACAGCCCCAGTGGTGGCACTCACATAGGCTGTTCCCAGCTGCCTGTGGAAAAAAAGGCCGGATCACAAGGAGAGCTGAAGAGTCCAGCATGCATTTCCTTTAAGGACATTACACATTTCCAATACAGGAGGTGTCAGAGGGTAACCTCATTGAAAGCACCCCCTCCAGCGTAAACTTATGTGAAAGCCCTCCTCCTTCTTTAAACAGAGTGGGTCCCCCAAAACATATACAGAAGGACAGCATGCCCTCAGGTGGTGGTCGAACATGTAGCTGAAAGGAGAGCTGAGCCCCTGGCACAGGGGTCCACAGGGACCAGGAACAGCTGGGGAGGGTGTCTCACCGCACAGTGATGGGAGCATCCCCACTGCGATTGGAATAATTCACAATAGCGTTGAAGGACTGGTTCACCCACTGCCAGAACACCACAGTTGGCGTCTTCCTGGGGGGTGAGAAGATAGACTACTCATTTCTGTCCATCCACACTATTCCCCCATTCTTGAATCCCCACAATTGAATTATGTGTGTGGGAGGGAGTCAGACTCGCTGGAACTTGAGTTACAGAAAGTTGTGAGCTGCCATGTGGGTGCTGGGACTTGAACCCAGGTTCTCTGCAAAAGCAGCCAGTGTTCTTAACCACTGAGCCATCTCTCCAGCCCCCCGAACTCCCAATATTGAAACCCTAAGAGTTCTTCGAGAGTGACTTAACTGATGGTCCCAGAACTTGCCCTTGTCGCCCTCACTGGTTCAGCTTACACAAGTGAAGGCTGGGTTGTGAAAAATGGAAAGAATTCTTACACACACACACACACACACACACACACACACACACACACACTGTTCTTTGCCCAAAAGGCAGCGGAAGAGAGACTGCTGGTTACCCAACCGTGTTCTGGAGCACAGCACTCGGAAGGGGACGAGGGCGAGACTTGCCTGTAGAAGGTGAGCATGCATCCGGTAATGGTCATGTTCATGGGCACCTGGGCTGACATGCGGCCAATCAAGACCACCTTTTCCCCTGTGTCCGGGTGGAATGCAGAGTCATACACATACTTGGCTCTCCAGAGCTGGTCCTCAGTGAGCCCTGGGGTTGCCACACCAGCCCTGGAGGAATTGGCAAGGAACCAACAGGCTGTTGTAGGGGTCAGACCTGCCCTTCCTGTCTCTGCCGCTTGCCTCAGGGAACTCTGGGCAAAGGACTAGGAACTTTGCTACTCAAGCCTAGAGTAAAGGAGCTCCTTGTCCGTGGGGGAGGCCAAAGCCTCTCAGGCATGAACTTTGCTCTTTCTACAAACTTTTTGGTCTCACATTTTCTCCAGGATCACAGTGAGGGTGGTTTTCAAAGGGTCTGAAATGACTAGGGGCATCCAAGATTTAACTCCTGAAGAGAAGAGTTTTGCCTGTCTATGGTCATTAAAGGGGATCTGTGAACTGCAGAGCTGCTGCCTACCCATAAATCCAATGCTGACTCCTCAGCGCAATGTCCTAAACTCCTTTGAACTGAAGTGCTGTGTCACTGTCATCTGGTTAGAGGCTGCTCACCTGTAATTCTGCACAATGTTTCGGGAAGCTTCCAGCTGGTCGTCAGACAGCAGCAGATTGCGAGGGTCAGTTACTGTGAAGAAATGCCGGGCTCTGCCTAGGAATGTGCTTTGGTCCCATCGAGGTCTCTGGATGTTGATATCCAAGGGCAAGTCACCCATCTTCTGCAAGGCAGCAAGAACAAAGATTAGGTCCAAGGACTGCACTTGGGGAAACTTTGGTGGCTCTGCCCTGGTCCCAGAAACTATGGCCAGTCCTTGAAAGAGCTCAAGGTGACTCTAGATAGGTGAGCAAGGGTGGGGGAGGAGTTGTGTCCCAGGTAGTGTTTTAGCCAGGGACCTATAGCCACTGAGGAGAGGAGGGAAGTTCAGAACTAAGAGTCTATATAGCTTTCCTCAGGCTGGCCTGGTGCAGATTTTACACGGTGAGGATTTGCATTTGTGTGGTTGATTCAACAGCAGCAACTAATCCGGGCAGCTATCTTGAGCTCCTGCTGTAGGAACCTGGATAACACACCCAAGCCCACTTCAGTTTCAGGTCCCAGCTGCTCTAAAACCTAGATTAAAAAACAAAAAACTTCCAAGACTGTTTGGGAAGACGACAAAAGCCATCAAACTCTCAGGGCCCTGACTGGAGGAGACCGGGATCATTAGCCACTTGAGGGCTGATCAGTACTAGATCTCAGAGAGAACGCTCCAGGGGTCTCAGAGAGAACGCTCAAGGGGCAGCCATTAGCGAATGGGACAGCACGCACAATCCCCTTCAAACCCATTTGCTTCAACTCCTGCACAAAAACCCAGGACTCTCCCCGTCCTTAGTTGAACAGGGCTGACACAGACATCCACGCAACTCTCTCTGAGCCATCCGCCTCAGGAAAAGGCAAGATTAAGCGGATGCCCCTCCACCCAGCACAAAAAGGAATGCCAGGAGCAGCCATCTGGCTGCGTTAGGCAAAAATCCTGCAGAATGACTAATCCCCTCCAAGTCCACTTCCTCCCTCACAGTAGACAACGCCCCTACCCGACTCAACATACCCGCACACAAAGACATGCGCACCCTCCCCGGCACACAAACAGGTTAGACCCACACTGTATACACTAGCCAACCAGCCAACGGTAAGAATACCGTTACACACACACACACACACACACACACACACACACACACACACACACACACACACACAGGTGCAGACATCTGAAATATGCCTACACACAGCCTCACCCAACCACCCCCTCCTTGTGACCTACAGATCCTAACAGACCCTGCAATACGAAATCCACACAAGACAGAGAGCTCCTTTCAAGGCAAGCCTCCTCCTCAGATCCCAGGCCCTCACCCCTACTCTCTGATGATTTCCAAGGCAGCAAGCACTCACGCTTTCCGGGGTTTTCAGTCTCTAGCAGCTCTCAGACCCGCCTTCCTCACAGCTCTCTGCTTTCCTCCCATCCATCACCGGGACGTCACGCGTGACGCTGAGCAGCAGGGAAGGGCGGAGGCTCCCTAGGCTCGTTCTCCCAACCCGCCCCCGGCTTGGCAGAATTCCGGGGCAGTGGATGTCGTATAGAGAGACTCCCCCAGACCAGGCCGTTGAGACCAGACCCGACCCAGTCGTGGGAACAGTTCTGGCCGCCTTCCCAGCCAGAGAGAGGAGGGGTGGAGCCGCCCCACTTGTCTCCTTCGCTTGCAGTCCCTTGGCTTGCCTAGGGAGGCACCCGACCCGGCAGCACCCGGTCTAGGTGCACTGGGCACGGGTGAGCGGCGTGGAGGGCGGGCCTCTGATGGTGCGCCGCCTGGAGGGACTCGGGTTACTGCTTGTTTACTTGATGGCTGCCTTGGCAATGGGCCTCTGTGTGCTTGGCCCCCTGGGCTGGTACTCCAGGATCTATGCAGTTCCTCACCATTCGCATCCCTTTCCAGCCACATTCCTGTGGTGCCTGTGCTCCTTCTGAGTCCCCAGTCCTCTTTGTCACCCAACCCCCAGCTCCATTGTGCCAGCAGTGTCGTTACGCCCCCAACACTTATCCGTGCACAGACTGCAGCTACAACCCCTGGGATATGCACGGCCAGAGTCTCCCGTCATCTCTGCTTCTTGCATCCAAGCTGGTGCATCAGAAAGATTCCTCTCCTCCTTGTGTGCTGGCATCAGCTGCTCTGTCTTGAGGACTTTGCAGAAAAGGGCGCCCAGAGAAACAATTTTTCAACTCAGAATGTGAAGAAGACATTACACACACACACACACACACACACACACACACACACACACTTCACCCATTAGCACCCAGAGCACGGCCGCTGCACACCGAGGCTCCCACTCGTTCCTGATCATCTCGGGTTCACGTTCGGCTCTTTTGCTTGTGACATTCTCCCACAGAGACCTCAGGAGTGACCACGAAAGAGGTGGCAACTTCACGAGCCCAGGAAGCTAGGGGGGCCTGGAGAAGATGTGATTCTAGTCGCCAATGCGAGGCTCCAGGGCAACCCTAAATTCCAAAGACCTGTGGGGTTCAGAATTAGGGGGGCAGAGCCCAGAGGTACCAGGCAGGTGACGAGCGGCTACCAAAGATGCCAGAAAAGAATGACTGGCGGCGTCGGCAGCCAATGGAATCCCAGGACCGTGCAGGCCAGCCTCATTCCCGCAGCCGCACCGAGCTGGTTCAGTGTCCCGCGCGGGCGTCTGCACAAGCGACCAGGTGAGTGGGCCGAGTCCTAGAGGTAGAGGGGCAGGAGGGCCTACAGTGAGGACTCTGTTTTGGGGGGGTCACAGAGATGCCCTGGAGGGCGCGGGCCCTGGTTTTGCACTAGCAGATCACCAATCATGGGACAGAGTCTCGCAGCTTTATCTCCACAGCTGCAGCCTGGAGCCTAGCGGTCACTTGGGGGTGGCGGTGGGGGCAAGCTCGGCTGCAGCTGTCCCAGGTCCTGAAGTCTAGCTCTGGAGGCTAGCCCCTACCCATATATACACACACAGGAAAGATGCTGCACTAAACTGTCCTGACACCCATTTTTCTCCATCCTTTTAAAGTTCAAGAGCCTGCTGCAATCCCATCTCCACTCTCTGAACGTCAGTTGAGGACTGGAGACCGGGTGGATGACTCAGTTGAGAGCAGCAATGAGGGGTGAAAGAGAGCTCCTCAATGGCCATGTAGAAAAAGCTCCCAAAATCCAAGATGGTTCTGAACTGGGCAGATTTCCTCTGGCCTCAGGGTGGGAGAGGTGAGGGGCCCAAGAGACGAGAAGGCAGGATGCTCAAGGCACGGGACGTGCGGAGTACTGGAGCGACAGCACGGCACTCAATCCTCTCCCAACCCTGCTCTTCCTATACAGATTTGGAACCCACACTTGTAAGCATTGAGAGTGAGGGCTTCTGCCTCGCTGAGACTCCAGCCCTAACGGAGCACGTTCATGGAGCCTAGAACACCAACAGCCAACTTTTGGAGGACAAGCAGACTCCCTCTGGACCTGTAAGGCAATGCCCCAGCCTCGCCACCATGGCACGAGGTTTCACAGTGGGCTTTGACCCATCGGGTCTAGGAGAACTCAGCTCTAGTTCTCTGAGCTCCCTCTCCTCCCGAGGCCATCTGGGCAGCGACTCAGGCTCCACAGCAACACGATACTTGCTGAGGAAGCAGCAGCGCCTGCTCAATGGCCCTCCCCGTGGAATCCGAGCCTCATCACCCATGGGCCGAGTCATCCTCATCAACTCCCCCATTGAAGGTGGGTGTGGGGCTCAAGAATGGCTTGGATGGGGATTTCTGAGGATAGCGAGGACCGATTAGGATGAGGATTGATTAGAGACAGTATAGCTAGGGGAATTCAAGAGATGGGAAGGGAATCATCTTTCATTTACCCTTGCCTCTCCTCCAGCCAAAATTTCAAGGCTTCGGAGCTATAGAAGGATCAGAGGTGAGGGATGGAACCATTGTTAAGGAAAAGATATGTGTTAGCCCTAGGAATTCACAAGGCAGAGTGCTGAGTCAGCCCCCCCCCAATCCCTTGGTCTCTGTCTTCCTCCTGACCCATTTGCATGCACCTTAGGGAGTGGAGCAGGATGGAGGAGGTCTTCCATTAACCAATCAGTTGTGTGACCGGCTTGGTGCTGGACTGTGGAGAGTCAGTGCCCAGGCTTCAGGGTATGAAGGGAAGGGTCTGAAGACACAACAGCGTATGTTCAGGAAAAGGTACAGGGGACCAATAGGAGGACAGAGAGTCAGGCAGTGTACCTCGGAGCTGGGTCCTTAGAGGAGAATGATTGTGTATGGCTTCCTGACACTATACCATTGCACCCCAGTTCTGTATCTAGCCTGGTTAGGTCTTGCAGGGGACCTGAGAGGTGAAACTCAGTGTTCACCTTTCAGGATTGCAGCCTGGTCAAACTTAGAGACACTGAGGCCTGGGGAGATGGCTCAGAGGTTAAGAGCACTGACTACTCTTCCAGAGGTCCTGAGTTCAATTCCCAGAAACCACATGGTGGCTCACAACCATCCGTTATGAGAACTGGTGCCTTCTTCTGGTGTGTAGATATACATGGAAGCAGAATGTTGTATACATAATAAATAAATAAAATCTTAAAAATAAACTTAGAGACACTGCAGCAGGAGTAGCTTGTGGGGGGTTGTAACTATCCCCCACAAAAGTCAGACAAGAAAAGCATGATGGGCCAAGTGCTTACACTACAGTGACAGATGTGAGGCGAGGAAGAGCTTGTGAGCAAGACAGGACCTTGAATGCCAGGAGGGGAGTGAGGCCCTATGGGACTGGGCTCTCTGTGGACAGGACCAGATAAATATCTCTAGCTGTTCTCCTCTTTCTTAGCACAGTTCCCCTGGCGGGATCCCAGGCTGGACTTTTCAGGCCTAGGAGTCTCTATCCCCTTCAGCTGGGCTGCCCAGGGTATGACTGGCACACTCATTTACCACCCTCAGACACGCAGCAAGGCACTGCTGAGGCCACCATTGCCATTCTGACCAAGAGGCAGAAGTCCCCAGAGGTGCCAGAAGTCAGGAGTCATGACCCTTTCTAACCAGTCCTTTTTCCTCTCCTAGTTTGTTCATTCATTTTATTTTTGCTCATTCACTCATCTGTTTGTTTATCTAAAAATATTAGATACTATGCACTGTGCAATATTCTAGGGATGCATTGGTGAGAAAGAACTAGAAAATCCCATGATTAAGCCTGTAGACTTCCAAAAGGTAGCAAATAGGGCACAAATCCAATGAACAATAAGACACAAGATAGAAAAATTCTGAAGGAAAAATAACAGAGACCAGTAGACATGAAAATATTCCTAAAACTTTAGAACATGCCAGAATTGCCTGGGAGGGCTTATTAGAAGGTAGATTGGGGTTGGGAGGAGCTGGTGAGATAGCTCAGTGGGTAAGGGCACCTGCTGCCAAGCCTGAAGACCTGAGTTTAGTTCCCAGGACCCACACTGTGCTAAAGTACTGACTCTTGAAAGTAGTCCTCTGCCTTCTGACTTCCACACAGGTGCCATGAGGTAAACAAGTGTGGGTGCATATACACAATAAATAAGTAAATAAATGTAATTTTAAAAAAAAGATTGAGGTCAGGAGGTAGTGGCACATACCTTTAATCCCAGCAATCGGGAGGCAGAGGCAGGCAGACCTCTGTGAGTTCTAGACCAGTCTGGTCTACAAGAGCTAGTTCCAAGACAGCCTCCAAAGCCACAGAGAAACCCTGTCTCGAACCCCCCCCCAAAAAAAAAGTTGATGGGAGGCCAGAGTGACGGTTTATCAGTTAAGAGTATTGGCAGCTCTTCCAGACATCCTGAGTGGCTCACAACCATCTATAATGGGATCAGATCCCCTCTTGGGTCTGCATGCAGACAGAGCACTCATATACACAAAATACATAAATACATAATTTTGGTTTTTCAATACAGAGTTTCTCTATATAGTTCTGGCTATCCTGGAACTCACTCTGTAGACCAAGTTGGCCTCATACTCAGAGATCATCCTGCCTCGGCCTCCTGAATGTTGGGATTAAAGGTGTGTACCACTACTGCCCAGCCTATAATTCTTTTTTTTTTAAACGATATTTATTTGTCTGTCAAGCCAGGTGTGGTGGTGAGCACCTTTATTCCCAGCACTTGGGAAACAAAAGCAGGCAGATTTCTATGAGTTTAAGGCCAGCCTGATCTACAAAGCCAGTTCCAGGACAGCCAAGGCTTCACAGAAACCTCGTCTTGAAACACACACACACACACACACACACACACACAGAGAGAGAGAGAGAGAGAGAGAGAGAGAGAGAGAGAGAGAGAGAGAGAGGGAGGGAGGGAGGGAATCCAAGTCCTCAGATTAGAGACATTCAGGAATTTCTTTTGAGCTCTGGCTGCCCTGGAATTCATTCTGTAGACCAGGTTGTCCTCAAACCCAGAGGTCTGCCTGCTTCTGCCTTCTGAGTGCTGGGATTAAAGGCATGGCTGGATTTATTTTATTTTATTTTATTTTATTTTATTTTATTTTGTTGACATCCAGAATTTAAGATGTGAAATGAGTGGTTTTGCTTTATTTATTTATTTATTTATTTATTTATCTGTTTATTTATTTATTTATTGAGACAGGGTTTCTCTGTATTGTTTTGGAGCCCGTTCTGGCATTTGCTTTGTAGACCAGGCTGGCCTCAAACTCACAGGCTGGCCTCGAAGTCACTTTAATCCCGATTGCTGGGATTAAAGGTGTGTGCCATCAATGCCCGGTTTGGTTTGGCTATTTTATTTTGCTTTTTAAAAAACAAACAAACAAAACAAAACAAACCCTTTTATTGATTTTTTTGTTTGTCTGTTAGTTTTGGTTTGGTTTTTTGAGACAGGGTTTCTTTGTGTGACAGCCCTGGCTGTCCTGGAACTCTCAGAGATCCGACTGCATTGCCTAACTAGTTGTTTCTTTTTTTTTATTTTATTTATTATATATGAGTGTTCTTAATGCAAGAAGAGGGCCCCAGATCCCACTACAGATGGCTGTGAGAATTGAACTCAGGACCTCTTGATGAGCAGCCAGGGCTCTTAACCTCTGAGCCATCTCTCCAGCACCCTTGCTATTCTTCTTTTTAAGATAAATTCTCACTCTATAGTATTGGCTGGCTTAGAACTCAGACTGGCCTCAAACCTGTGACAATCCTGCCTCAGCTTCAGAGTATTGAGCTTACAGAATTGGGAAGCTATGCTGGCTTGTTTGCTTTGGAGACAAAGTTTCACTTGAGCTGACCTTGAATTCCTCATCCACAGGCTTCATTCTTCTGGGTGATAAGATTTTATGTCCTCACTACTGTGCCTTAAATTTAAAACAAAACCCAAAACAAACAAAAACTACATCTAGACATTGTGTTGCCTGCTCACAATCCCAGCACTTTCAGTAGTCTCTTCAAGGTCAACGTGGCCTAGATAGCAAAACTCTGTCTCAAAATAACAAGGACTGGGATCGTAGCTCAGTGTGGTGGAGGGTTTGTCTAACCACAAGGCCCCAAGCTCCTCACCTCAAGGCTATGCGCCTGCCAGGGAGCCCTACAGGATTCTCATTTTAACAAGTTTTCCAGTGATGCAGCGTCTGCCACTCTGATACCATGCCCTGGTCCAAGCTTCGCTGAGAAAGTGATGTCTAATGAGAGGGGTTGAGGAAAGGAGCCAACACCCCAACCTCTGCCAAAGCCAAAGTGAGACTATTACAGGAGCAGACAGTGTCTAATTCACATGAGGCACTAAAAGAACCTCAGGATGAGGGCTGGAGAGATGGCTCAGAGGTTAAGAGCACTGCCTGTTCTTCAAGAGTTCCTGAGTTCAATTCCCAGAAACCACAAGGTGGTTTACAGCCATCTACAAAGAGATCTGATGCCCTCTTCTGGCCTGAAGGCAACTAAACATCAACAACAAAAATACCCCATCAGAATGGCTGAGGAAGACATGGAGGGCCATACGGGACCAGGGGCAGCCTGGAGTTCCTGTCAAACAGACAGGAATAGCTGATATAGTACACTCAGTTCCTGAGTAGGAATGGGAAGCAAGCAGATGGCTAGGGAGCTTCAGGGAGGGTGAGCATCCTAGTCAGGTCAGGTGAGGGAGGGGAGAGTCCATCCTCAGAGAACCCACACTATAGTTCTCAAAGCTCAGATGTAGCAGAGCATGATGGTGCACACCTTTAGTCCCAGCACTCAGGAGGCAGAGACAGAGTTTGAGGACTGTGAGTTTGAGGACTGTCTGATCTACCTGAACAGCCAGAGCTACATAGTGAGACTATACTAAATAAAAACTAAAACAAATAAAACCTCTGCTCTGACATCCCAATTGCCCAGGGCATAGGGGTCCCCAGGGAGACATGGAAGAAAAAGTGGACTATGGGCAGGGAGCTAGAGGCTTTTTTGATAAGGTTAATGGGGCCTGAGAACTATGTAATGACAATTGGTTAGGAAGCCCAAGGGTCCCTATCTTTGTCCTGTATCACCCTGCCCAGCCTGTCCCTGGAGATTTCAACCCCATCTGTCCTGGTCACACATTGAAACCTGGTAGACCAAACTGAAGTGTGTGTGTGTGTGTGTGTGTGTGTGTGTGTGTGTGTGTTGTGTGTGTGTGTGTGTGTGTGTGTGTGTGTGTGTGTGTGTGTTTCCTCTCCAGCACCGCTGGAGTAAACCTTGCCTGAAGGAAACAAATCTCCCCTTCTTACCTGGTACCAGCTTGTCTATAGTCTTGTCACTTGTCACCCAGCAGGTGTCTTGAAGGTTGGCCTCTGAGTCTCACACATGACCTCCTCTCTTTTCACTGCCCTAAACTCTCCCATCTCATTTCTCTATGGAACCATCCCCTCTGCCTCTTCCGAGGGCTCCAGGGAAACCCTGCAGCCTGCTGAATTGGAGGCTCTGTCTGCAGATAGCCATGTAGTCCCTAGAGCTCCCCCTAGAATCAGAGTCTGTGAGCAAGACGAGGTCTCAGCAGTTTTCCCCTAAGGTCCTGTCAGTGACTTACCAAGTTTCAGCCTTCATGCCTCTGGATGGAAAGCTCAACTCTCTGTCCCTGTCTAACTCCCCTGTGCAAGCTTGGTTCTGCCCTTAGGTTACATGGAGCATATAAAGACTTCCATGGACAGCTCCACAGCTGACTGAAGTTGGAGCTCATTCTGTTCCAAGCCCAGACTACCCACAATGGAGTCTGGGGCCTTCCTCTCTTGTTCTCAGGAGGCAAAGTTTCAGAGATTGGACATAAGAATTCAGAAGACAACACACACACACACACACACACACACACACACACACACACACACACACACACACACATACACACACACACACACACACACACATACACACACACCACACACACACACACACACACACACACACACACACACACACACACACACACACACACACACACACATACACACACACACACCACACACACATACACACACACACATACACACACACACACACACACACACACACACACACACACACACACACACACACACACATACACACACACACACACACACACACACACACACACACACACACACACACACACACATACACACACACACACACACACACACACACACACACACACACACACACACACACACACACACACACACACACACACACACACACACACACACACACACACACACACACACACACACACACACACACACACACACACACACACACACAACACACACACACACACACACACACACACACACACACATACACACACACACACACACACACACACACACACACACACACACACACATACACACACACACACACACATACACACACACACACACACACACACAGAGAGAGAGAGAGAGAGAGAGAGAGAGAGAGAGAACAAAGGAAGAGCATGGGATCTAATTGAGCTCTTCTCACCCATTCCTGTACTGTCAATTAGTGGTCTGTGGTCTCTGAACTACCCAGAGGGGACTTGAATACCATCTCCATTTAGGGCCCTGTGTATCATCTGGGTGGCTCTGCACAGAAGCCTAGCCTTTGCAGACACCGAGGTGGGTACTCCAGATGCTCAGTTGCCAGAATTAACCTGGAGATCATACCTGTGTGGTTATCCTCACAGCCAACAGTGATGAAAGTGACGTCATCCATGCAGTTCGGGTGGAGAAGAGCTCCTCTGGGAGGCTGGGTTTCAGCGTGAGAGGTGGCTCTGAACATGGCCTGGGCATCTTTGTCAGCAAGGTGGAGGAGGGGAGCAGTGCAGGTGAGCAGGGGGCCCTCAGGGGGAGCACGGCTTGGGATGTGCCCCCTCTTCAGTGGGTAGCAAAAGCTAGGTGGCCAAGGACAGGAACTATTTCTCCTCAGAGGGCGGGCACTGATGGGAGATAGAGCTCACTCTTACTGTGTGGATTAGGGGACACCGCCTAGCGTCCACAGAGCATGTGGAGCCCACCCTGGGGACTCACCCTTCCCCGCTCCTGTGCAGAGCGGGCTGGCCTGTGTGTGGGGGACAAGATCACGGAGGTGAATGGGCTGAGTCTGGAGAGTACCACAATGGGCAGCGCTGTGAGGCTGCTGACCAGCAGCGGCAGCCTACACATGATGGTACGGCGCATGGGCCGCGTGCCCGGCATCAAGTTCTCCAAGGAGAAGACCACATGGTGAGCAGCACCCAACCTTGCTCAGACCCCCCTACCCCACGTCTCCCCTGCCCCTGCCTAGCGGCTCTGATCTCTGGTACTGAAGCATGCCCCCGTCCTGGGCATCTTCCCATAAGGAGCAGAAATGGGGCTCTGGGTTTGGGGGACAAAGATCATGGTAGATTAGATGCTTAGCATAGTCCAGGCAGGCTTTTGGGCTCCATTCACACCATCAAAAACCAAACAAAAGAGGGTAAATGGGCCTCCAAATGTTGCAGCTACTTAGTAGAGAAAGGTGTGGGGAGGTGGTGGTGACTCAGACTGTTTCACAGGTTTGAAGAAACCTATATTGAAGATTCTGGGCCAGGAGAAGCCCCGCCTCCACCCCAAGGGAGTCATCCCTTTCTTTCCCAGTCAGTTGCCAAGACTGTTAGACTGGGTGTTCCTGGAGGACCTAGGGTCAGGGCCTCTTGTATTGCGGCAGGGTGGATGTAGTAAACCGGAGGCTGGTGGTGGAAAAGTGCAGCTCGACACCATCGGACAGCAGCTCTGAAGATGGCGTGCGGCGCATTGTCCATCTCTATACAACCTCGGATGACTTCTGCCTCGGCTTCAACATCCGTGGGGGCAAGGAGTTTGGCCTGGGCATCTATGTGTCTAAGTGAGTGCTGGGGTAAAATGGAAGGACTGGGGCTGGGGCAGGGCTGGAAGGAGAGTTTGGGGATGGGTCAACACATGAGGCTCAGCCAACTAATGTTGAAATGAGGGCCCCTTCAGGATAGGCCCCCGTGAAAGGGTGTTGTCAATCAACACAATCAACAACAAAGGGATGTAAGAGGGCATTCCTATAGCCAAGTGAAGGGGGTCTAGATTGGGGGGAGGGAGCCAGGTCAGGCTCTTATCAAGCAACACCTGTCTATCCCCAGAGTGGATCATGGTGGGCTGGCTGAGGAGAATGGCATCAAAGTGGGGGACCAGGTCCTGGCGGCCAACGGTGTCAGGTTCGATGACATCAGCCACAGCCAGGCCGTGGAAGTGCTGAAGGGCCAAACGCACATAATGTTGACCATCCAGGTGGGCCAGGCGACATGGGAGCAGGGTTGACCATCCAGGTGGGCCAGGCGACATGGGAGCAGGGTTGACCATCCAGGTGGGCCAGGCGACATGGGAGCAGGGTTGACCATCCAGGTGGGCCAGGCGACATGGGAGCCGGGTTGACCATCCAGGTGGGCCAGGCGACATGGGAGCAGGGTTGACCATCCAGGTGGGCCAGGCGACATGGGAGCAGGGAGAGGCCAGGCTATGGCTGGAACTTCTCCAAACACCCTCGTTTTTAACTAGACTCCTTGCCAAGTGTCAATCCCACAGCTCCGTAGAAGAGAGAGCAGAAACTCTTCTTATGCCCATTTGGCAAAAAAGGGAACTGAGGCTCAAAGAGGCAGCTGTCAGTTATTGCTGGGCTGGTCAGTAGCCGGGCCTGGCTCTGGTCTGGCTCCCATATTTCTAGCATAGTAGCTGTCCTTGGGCACAGAGGAAAGCCTCAAGGTGAAGGACTAATATATGGAGCAGGAGCCATAGCTGTGTACAAGACCAGGATTGTGGGGATCTCTGGGGCACAGGACAAAAATGACTGGGCTACAGCAGAGTTTGGGGTTCCTAGGAGGTGGCTGGTTTCATTATTCACATGGCTATCATGCCTACCTAAGGTCTTTTTCTATCTGTGCGCACAGAAGTCTTCCCGAGGCTCCCTGCTCTATCTTCTCTTTCCCTGGCTCGTCACCCACCTTCATTCAGTGCGTCACTGGCTAACCCCACCTCTATTTTGCTGTCTCTGTCACACACATCTTCCCTTTTCTAATTATCGGGAGCACTCTTCCTAACTCCAGATCTTCCCCAGTTCATCTGTTAACTCTGCCTGTGTGTGTATGTGTTGTTTTTGTTTTTGGAGAATGTCACTGTATAGCCCAGGCTAGGTTTTCCTATGCAGCCACAGATGACCTCAGACTCTAGACCCTCCTTTCTCAGGTTCCCAAGCACTAGAATTCCAGGTATGAACCGCCCTGCCTGGCTGCTCAACTATTTTTTTAAAAAAGATTTATTTATTCCATGAACCTGAGTGCTCTATGCAAATGTATGCCTTTATCCCAGAAGAGGGCACCAGATCCCACTATAGATGGTTGCGAGTGCAGGGTGCCGGGAATTGAACTCAGGACCTCTGGGAGAGCAGCCAGTGCTCTTAACCGCTGAGCCATCTCTCCAGCCCTTCAACAGTATTTTTGAGCACCTATGAGGTCAGGTGCTAGGTTACACAGAGATCAGGGTAGACCAACAAGGCCTCTGCTCCTGGGGGACAGTGACTATCAGATTTTGACAAATGCTGTCAGGAAATTAGCAGAAGGAGAGTGGGAGAGTTGAGGAAGGGGTTGTAACCCAGACAAGAGTCACTGAGACAGAGACAGTCAAAGAACGAAGCTGTGTGATTAGCACAGGGAGGAGAAAAATGAAGAACAAGACTAAAGGCCTGAGCTACAAAAGAAATTAGTACATTTATAAAGCGGGTGCTGGGGCTGGAGAGATGGCTCACAGGTTAAGAGCACCGGCTGCTCTTCCAGAGGTCCTGAGTTCAATTCCCAGCAACCACATGGTGGCTCACAACCATCTGTAATGAGATCTGGTGCCCTCTTCTGGTGTGCAGATATACATGGAAGCAGAATGTTGTATACATAATAAATAAAATCTTTAAAAAAGAAAGAAAGAAAGAAAGAAAGAAAGAAAGAAAGAAAGAAAGAAAGAGGGTGTTGGTGTCACACACCTTTAATCCCAGCACTCGGGAGGCAGAGGCAGGCAGATCTCTGTGAGTTCGAGACCACCCTGGTCTACAAGAGCTAGTTCCAGGCCAGCCTCCAAAGCCACAGAGAAACCCTGTCTGGAAAAAACAAAACAAAAAAACAAAACAAAAGAAAGAAAGACAGACAGACAGACAGAAAGAAAGAAAGAAAGAAAGAAAGAAAGAAAGAAAGAAAAGAAAGGAAGAAAGAAAAGAAAAAAGAAAAGAAAAGAAAAAGAAAGTAAGCCGGATGACCCAGTGGAAGGAACAGTCCAGTCTCATCTGCACCCCTTTCCTCCTGACTTCTCACCTGCTCTCCAATGCCTGCCATGTGTTCTTCAGGAGACTGGCCGGTACCCTGCCTACAAAGAGATGGTTTCAGAGTACTGCTGGCTGGATAGATGTAAGTCCCTAGAAATGGAAGGGAGGAACCCAAGGACTGGGCTGGGCTCCTTGGGGAGAGAAAGAGAGGGAGGGGGAACCAAGATGATCTTAGGATCTTCTTGCAGCCCAGAGCTGTTTATAGCCTTCATTGAGGATTTCCAGATTCAATGCCAGGGTCTTTTTGGCCTCAAGTCCCATGGGTGATGGAAGAAGTGACTTCCCAGGGCTCCCTGATGTAGGTGGCAATCTGAGCAGCTGGCACCTCTGACCCACCCCAAAGCCCAAGGGTAGTGTGTGAGCATGGCAGCGCCCCCAGGGAAGAAAGCAGACATCTGAGTGACCTCACTTCCTCTCCCTTGTAGTGAGCAATGGGGCGCTGCAGCAGCTGTCCACAGCCTCGGAGAGTGGCTCCAGTGTCTCCTCCTATGCCTCCAGTGTCCCCTGCAGCTCAGGCTCATTGCCCTCTGACCGCATGGATGTCTGCCTGGGGCCCGAGGAGCCCATTGGCCGTGGCCCAGGCTGGGGGCGAGCAGACACAGCCATGCAGACTGAGCCTGACATGGGCAGCTGTGTGGAAACTTGGTGCAGCGTAAGGCCAACCGTTATCCTCAGGGACACGGCCATCCGCTCTGATGGCCCCTCTTCTACCCGACGCCTTGATTCTGCACTTTCAGAGTCACCCAAGACTGCTCTGTTGCTGGCCCTGAGCCGACCCAGGCCTCCCATCACACGATCTCAGAGCCACCTGACACTGTGGGGTATGTTGGGACGGGTGCCACTTTTGCCATAGCCCCTAGTCCAAGCAAAGCCTGACTCACACACCAAGGAGCAATCCCAAAGCTGCCTTCGCCCAAATCCCAGGGCTTAGGTCCAGTCCCAAAGTATCCTCAGGCCCTGCTCTAGACTTCACTTTATAAACAGGCCTGGGCCCCAAACCCACCCTCAGTTCCAGCCCCGAAACTGATAAGCTGTGGGCCCCAAACCAGCCCTAACTCCAGTTTCTCCAGCCTGGGATGCCCAGACCAGCTTAGTTACAGACACACGCCAGAGTCCCCACATCCCTGGAGCTGTGTGGTAGGGGCGAGGAGGAAGGCAGGAAGAAGACCACCCCCCTCTAGAGTGGCTGCAGATGCCCTCTGCCTCCTCTCCCTCTCTCTGCCCCCCTTTCCTCTCGCCCTGGACCCTGCTTCTCTCCTGCCCACCCTCCGGCCCCCCTGGGGGCTCCCTCATATCTACAGAGGAGAAGAAACAGCGGAAGAAGGAGAAGTCAGGGACCCCGGGGGAGAAGGGGGCCTTACAGCGCTCCAAGACACTGATGAGCCTCTTCTTCAAGGGAGGGCGGCAGGGGCGGCCAGCAGGGGACGGGCACAGAGAGGCCTGGACACTGGACAGCAGAAGCCCCACCAAAGTCCGCCCTCGCCTGGACCTGGAGAAAGGTAGGTGCTGGAATCTATCTGGCAATTCCAGATTGAAACCCTACCCTACCCCACCACTCACCCTCACAAGTAAAACGGAAGGACTAAAACTTGTTTCTTTGGACATAAAGAAAATCAGAATGAGTGAATGCATGCCAGCACTTGGTCTAGCTCCTAGAAGGGGCTCCGAAAAATAGGGTGGCCACTGCCATCCTGCCATCTTCCATCTTTTCCGAAAGGTAAAGTGACAGACTCAAGGCACGGCAAGAAGTGCCGGAGCTCAGTTTGAAGTCCTGAGCCTTTGGTGGCAATGGAAGACTTTTGCTAGGGCCCCTGGCTTCACACCCTCTATCCAGAGCTCCACAGGCCCAACCTAGTTCTTGAACTACCCTTGAGGAAAGCCACTTCTCAATCATGGCTCAGAAGGGACTCAGGTGGAGACACCGTCCTCACCCCATTAGTCATTGGGGTTGAAGCTTTGGGCCCCAGGCATGCCAGGCATGCACTTTACCACAGGGTTCCAGCCACAGCCCCAAGTAGGGTTTTCCTCAGAACCTTCACACAAAGCCTGTCAACCCTGTTGAGGCTCAGAGACCAGACCCAACATGAATGAGGTAAAACTCACAACTGTATGGACAGAAACTCAAATCCAGCTAGCTTTAAAGAGTGCCTCTAGGTTCAGCTACTGACTTTAGCCCAACTGAAGGAACACCAACAGACAGCTCCCTCAGGCATGTGCCTCCACCTTAGAAGGTTTTGCCAACTTGAAAGTGAGATGGCCACTGTCCCTTAGCAACTCTTGGGACAGGGAGTTTTTGTTGTTTGGACTTATTATTATTATTATTATTATTATTATTATTATTATTGGTTTTTCGAGACAGATTTTTCTCTGTGTAACAGCCGTGACTGTCCTGGAATTTACTGTGTAGACCAGGCTGGCCTCAAACTCACAGAGACCTGTCTCTGGCTCCCAAGTGCTGGGATTAAAGGCTATGTCACCACACCTGGCCTACAGGGAGATTTTTAAACACTTCTAGCTGAAGGGATCAGTCAGGGCTCTCACTGCCTCCTGGGGTCATCTGTCATGCTGAGCAAACCACTGTGATGTGAGGAGGATAGGAGGAGAACGGAGGGAGCGGAGGGGAGGACGACACATGACAGGAGCTCCCAGACCTGGTGGATGGGTGATTTTTCTGCTCACCCTGGGCCATGTGCCCAGCCAGAAAGCATGGGCTGAGATTGGAGGGGGTTACCCAGGAGATAAGCAGGGTGCTGCTTCCAGAAAGAGGAGCCAACATTGGGAGGTAGAAGCAAGCTGAGGACGAGAATTTGGATGTTGCTCCGCCTTAGAATTGTCCGGAGGCCTCAGAGTGAGTCTAGCAGAGGAGACATTTCTCCAAATTAAAGTGGAGCCAGCTCCTCTCCTCACCTTTTCGTCTCCTCACAGTTCCCAGGTTGCTGTCTTCTCATGGCTCTCAGCCCACCTCTCTGGCCTATCCCCTCTCTGTTTCCAAGGCTCCTCCTCTCCCCTCTGTCTCTGGAAGGTAGGTACCACCAAGCTCTGTCCTTGGGGTTCTTTTCTTCATTCATTTCCAAATAAATCTCCATAAGCCTCATACTGCCTCCTCTTCTGGTCCACAGCCTTCACTGACTCCCCATTGCCTATGAACGAAGTCCCTAGCTGGGCACAACCTTGTAGGCCCCAAAGGCATTTGTCCCTGCCCTGATTGTTTCTCACAGGAACTCCTATTCCAGCTGATCTGAACCTTTCTTCTTTACAGCAGGGAGCGTGGGGCCTGTGCAGAAGTTTGTCACCTGGAGACTGAGACGTGGTAAATCCAGTATCCCAAGGTCCCCATGGTAAAGCTAGGACCAGCTTGTCACTAAACTAACTCATTTCGAGCTCAGTCTGTGGAGTCAGGCAGAGAACTTGGCTAGCTTACTAGAAAAGGGGTCAGAGATGGGGCCCCCAAAGGGACTTGGGGTGAGGAAGCCTGCCTATACTTCAGTGGGAAGGACAGATTAGTAAGACAATGAAAGAGGAGCTGGAGTTTGCCTTTATTGATGGCAGTTTGTTAGGAAAGGCCATGTTGGGGAGCAGGGGCACAGTGGGGTTCTGTCCAGGGTACCTCAGTCTCAGCTGGCCTGTTTGGAGCCTCACCCCTGCCAAGAGAAACTACCTTAAGCTAACAGCTCTCATCACCTTCATCACACCCTGTTGCTCCTGCCCTACAGACCGGGAGAGGGGCCGGGCCCTGCTCTCTGCTAGGTCTGGAAGCCCCTCTGGCCAGCTGCCCAGTGTGGATGAGCAGGTGCAGGCCTGGGAAAGTCGACGGCCCCTCATTCAGGACCTGGCCCGACGGCTGCTGACGGACGATGAGGTACTAGCTGTTACTCGCCACTGCTCTCGGGTAAGTCTCTGCCCAAGGCCTGGTCCCTCATTCCAGGCCAGTGTCCATTGACTGGTACTTGGGCTTGTTGTTGGGAGGTCAATGGACAGCAAACTGCCAGGCAGATGCAGGAAGGAAAGAAAGACAATAATTAGAATCTAAATCCACCTAGCAACCAGTCAGAGCACTGTGAAAGACAGATGGGGGTAACCCAGGAGATCTGGGAAGTCTTCTCAGAGGAGGTGACATTTAAGCTGAGGAGATGAGGAAGACAGCTGATGAGCGGGAGCGGAGAATTCTCGTAGGCAACTGACTGTGCTCTCTCTAACCCCCAGTATCGTCACCCATCTCCCCTTCTACTCCTGGGACAGCAAAGGCATGGCCTTCTGCCAAGAGCCTGTTCCTGTTTCCCAAGTAGGTTTTCCTTTGCTCCTATCTCAGTCCTTGCCCAGTACCTCACTATTCTGTTTCCTTTCTCTTCAACCCGTTCCAGAGGGCACCAGTGTCTGTGGGAGTCAGTTTTAGAAGACTGCAGAGTGCTGCTTCCCCCACCCCACTAGAACTGGAATGTCCTTTACTGTCATTCTCTCTCAGGGACCCCAAGGGTCTTGTGGCAGGCTCCTTGTTGGCAGCATGCATTAGTGCACACTGTGGGCAAGCTGAGCAGAGTTAGAAAATCACTCTTGCCTTCACCTGGCTCATGATGTGGCTGTATGTGTACTGTTGTGATACGCACACTGGCATGTCTCTGGAGTAGCCAGTTTTGGTTGACATGCCTGCATGCATTTGTCTGTGCATACCATGTCTGTATGTGCCCACGTAATATCACTCAAAGCCTAAGGCGGGTTAATTCACACAGCCCTTTACCGAGGGCTGGTTTACAACAGAAATGCAGATAAAGGTTCCTGTCAAGGGCTCTGGGCTAAACTTTGTCACTCAGTCCGAACGTTAAGTGGGCTTTCTGAGAGCTTGCAACTATGAGCTCTGGCCACTAGGAGGGGCCCTGTGTCTGTATCTTTGGCCAGCACTTTTCCCCCAGCCCTCTTCAAACCAGGACTTCATTTCACCTTGGCTCTATTTACCCTGTAGGTTCTACATACGATCCACACCCAAACCAACACCCCCACCCTAAACCTTCTGAAATGAGCCCGTGCCCGAGAGATAGGCAATGTTCCCGGTCTCCTGTCTGAGCCATCCTTCCACAGCCATCAGCCCGGAATTACAAGTTACCTCTCTTACTGCTTTACAGTTCCCTTATGAAGCAGAAGAGAGTACAAGTTACTTTCTCCCACCCTCTAGGACTTCCACCATGTGACATCCCAACTCCCGACACCCCGCTTTCCTGGGCCACCACACAGCTGACATAAATTATAAGCTGCATAGTTTTAGGGGGTGCTAGTCACCCAATAGGAGTGTCTCTGTGGGCCCTTGACATAACAAGCTTTTGTTTACTCATTATTCTGCGTGCCCTTTCTCCCCAACTTCCACGCTGTGCCTTGCACCCACTCTGGAAGAGTTGATGGAGTAGTCACTGCTTCTGAGACCCTTTTTTTGAAACTCACATTGCCCCATTGCAGTGGTTTACAGTCACTGCCGAATGAGGCTCATCTGTCCCTTGTTCCCACTTGAGTTTCCCAGGCTCTAGGAGAGGGTCTTATCACTGTGCCTGTTTTGCCACTGGGGTCTATCAGCAGATGCTGAATTCATGCTTGTAGACTTGAGAGACATGCACATATATGGCAGGGTGTTGTTGATATGAGTCCCTGTAACCATGGGTGTAGTTTAGACACATGCACACAGACTTTATTTTTATTTATTCCTTAATATTTATTGATGATTCACTCGAATGGTCAGAGTGCCTGCTATTTCTGTCTCTACGCCCTTAACGAGTTTACCAGTGGGTCTCTCTGGAGCTGTCTCCCTTTCACCGCCAGGGGGTGGTGTGCTGCCCAAGTAACTTGGCTCCCAGTATTTAGTTCTCTAGAATCCATGGGGTGTGGCATCCGGGCTGGTAACATCCAGGCAGTGCCAGGCAGAAGGGTACTGAGTAGAGATGCACAATGTGGAGCCACCCATTCCCCAAGGTCACCATTCTAGCTCTGAACAAAGGGTGGGGACAGCCAGGACCACAGCCTAGAGTTGGGCTCACATTCCTTCCTTCTGCCTGGGGGAAGTGTGTGTGGGGGGGTGCGGTCACTACACATTATTTTCCTGCGCCAGAGCAGGCGAGAGCCTTTCCTCATATTTCCTTATCTGCATGGCTTTGAGAAAACTCTCCCCGAGCCTCAGCTCCTCCCTCTGTAAACCAGGAGTCGTCTCAGAGTGGCCGCTAAGTAACAGACTCTATGAAAAAGGCTTAGAAAGTTGCCTGTCCAGACGCCATGATCGCTGTGGCTGTTTGTTGCAGATCTGCTGCTCCTCAAGGCATCCACCAAGTTACTGATGTCCTGTCTTGTGGACCTTGGATAGGGTGAACCTATCTTAGAGTGAGGATGGCTGGATGGGCCCCAGGGTCCCTGTGTGCCCTGGTGTTTCCCCCTCTCTAGCTCTGGAGGTGCTGCTGCTGTCTGACCTGGGTGGTGTTCCCTTACACAGTATGTCCACGAGGGTGGCGTGGAGGATCTGGTGCGCCCCCTGCTGGCCATCCTGGACAGGCCGGAGAAGCTGCTGCTGCTGAGGGACATCAGGTTGGGAGGGGCTTGAGAAAGGGGCGGGGCAAGAAGCCCTAGTGACCCCAGGACCTAAGCTCCTGCATGCCTGCCTCTCCAGAAGCAAGCTAGACCTGCTTCCCTCACATCCCTGCCTTCCCCAGGAGCGTGGTGGCCCCCACGGACCTCGGGCGCTTTGACAGCATGGTGATGCCTGTGGAGTTGGAGGCTTTTGAGGCTCTCAAGAACAGGGCAGGTCAGCAGCCAGGGCAGGACTTCTGGCTCCTGAGCTCCCGTCAGGCGTGGGAGTGGAGAGGGGCTCAGGCTGCTGAGCCCGTTGGTTTGCCCACCGGGAGCCTGGCAGCAGTGCCTTTCCTCTGACCTGTTCTCCCCTCCAACAGTTCGGCCTTCCGCTTTGAGACCAACTAGACAAGACACGCCACCCAAGCGTCACCTCATCACCCCTGTGCCTGGTCAGTCAGAGTCCCATAACCCGGGGGAAAGGGACAACCCCGGGGGTATTGGAACAGGGAGAACAGGCCTTCCATCCTGGCCTCCAAGCAGCCTCACTGTAGTCAGGAAGGAAAGCCCTGTCCTCTGGGCCATTGCTATCACACCCACTCACTCCTATACAGGGCATTTTAAAACTACACACGTTTAAATCTGGTTTCTTGGCTATGCTAAAGTAGAACTGTATTACAATACAAAGTTAGTAATAGGTCATGTTTGTCCACCTGCCCCAGTGGGCGGAGTTCCTTACCATGGGACACTTTACAACAGACGTGAGCAAATCCAGGCCTTGTTTACACACACTCAGGAGCCCTGTAAAGGCATAAAGGACCAGGGTCTGGAAAGGTATCCTGGGATTGATGGTCAAGAAGAACAAGTAGGCTTTGACCCTGTTCCCCCAGATAGCCGTGGAGGCTTCTACCTGCTGCCTGTGAACGGCTGCTCAGAGGAGGACGATGGAGAGATAAGGGAGAGGCTGGGGGGCCTTAAGGTCTCCCTCAGTGCCTCTGCCCCTCGCCGTCACCATAAAGGAGTGCCCCCTCTTCAAGATGTGCCGGTTGATGCCTTCTCTCCTCGCCGAAGCGCATGCACGCCTCCTCCCCAACCACCTCCTGTGGCTCCCCGGCCTCCCAGGCCTAACTGGCTACTCACAGAACCCCCAAGCAAAGAGGACCCTCAGCAGAACCAGAGCCAGACCCCAGCCCAAAGCCGCAGTCGAAGCCGCAGTCGAGGTCGAGGCAAGTCCCCTGGGCGCAGGCGCTCTCCTTCTCCGGCACCCATCACCTCCGCCACCACAGCCAATGGGCGTTACCACAGGCCTCGGAAGGCAAGGCCCCTGCTTCCACGACCTCTGGGTGGGCCGGAGGCCAAGGTGGGAGCTAGGCAAGGGCCCTCAGAGAATGGAATTGGTGGGACAGCTGAGGAGACTACCAGGAAGGCCACCACCGGAGAGCTGAGGACGGTCACACTATCCAAGATGAAGCAGTCTTTGGGTGAGTTCAGGAGGCACCGGGCAAGCAAGGTGGATGCCTGGATTTGAGGGAAGTTGGGGCCCGGGAAAGGAACCTGAGAAATGAGGTAGGTAGCTGGGGAATCTAGGTTTGGAGGTTGAGACTTGAGACTCAATGAAGAGGTGGGAAGAAGTCAAGGCTGATTTTGGGGGTGGGATTCCACGCTCCTCCTGGGAGTTCAAGGTTTGGGGTAAGGTTGCCACTCTGTGCTTCGGACCTTTCCCCAGGCATCAGCATTTCTGGGGGCATTGAGTCCAAGGTGCAGCCCATGGTGAAGATAGAGAAGATCTTTCCAGGAGGCGCTGCTTGCCTCTGCGGGGCCCTTCAGGTAGGTGAGACGAAGCCGCCATAGGCGCAGGGCTGAAGGGTACAGACAGGGCTGCCTCACATTCATCTTCTAGCCAGGCATGTTCAGACCAGGTCGTAGGAGGAGGTAGGGGGCAAAGGGGTCAGGCTGGTAGGATGGGCAAGCCTAGAGAAGAATCTGTCCCCTCATGCTAGCCTGGGCCTGAGAATGGCCCATCCTGTTCCACCTCAAGTCCCAAAGGACAAAGGGCCATTGTCTGTGCCCCACCCTGCCCCCAACAGCTCCAGGCACAAAAGTCCTATTGTCCATCCCCAGCACCCAGAGGAGGAGGGCCCTAGCTGGTAGAGGTGAAAGGCCACTGCCTTCAGGTTGGGTAGTGGGTGGGAATGATGTGAAAGCTGACTGTTCCATCTCCACGCCAGGCTGGCTTCGAGCTGGTTGCAGTGGATGGAGAAAGCCTAGAGCAGGTGACCCACCAACGAGCCGTGGACACCATCCGCAGAGCATATAGGAACAAGGCTCGGGAGCCTATGGAGCTTGTGGTCAGGGTCCCTGGGCCTGGGCTGCTGCCCTTATCCTCTGCCCCATTAGCCTTGAAGGACCAGAGCCTTCCTGCTGACAGTCCCTCTGCCCATGGACCCCTGGACACCACCACAATCCCTCCCCAGCTACCTCCCCCCGAGGCCAGGCAACTACAGCAGACTCTCAACCCAGCCCTTCAGGCTCCTCAGAGTACCCCCAAACTCTCCCCTCTTCTTAAGGATCCCCAGGACCCTCCCCAATGACCTTAGGGACTATTTCTGCCCCCAGATTTCCTGCACCCTCAGGCCAGCATCCTCTGTTCTGCCTGTCTGCAGAGAGCACCATGTTTGTGGCTCTGATCCACTCCGGGCTGTCACAGAAGCTCTGGCCTTTTAGGATAAGTTAGATGTCCAAGAACAAGGTTCTAGTGGGGAACCTGTGTCATCCGCACTCCCTGGTTCTGGTCCCCTTTGCTGTGAGAGACAGACAAACTCAAGTCTGAAGCCTGTAACAGGTGTGAGGTTTTTTATGCCCCTGGCTCCCCATCCTGAGGTGGCTTAAACTCAAGAGTCCTCAAGGTCACTGCATCCATCCCCCAGTCTCTAGCTGCATTCAGTGCAAATGAGAATGACAGGATGGAAAGCTTCTCTAATCCCTCAAACCTTACTAAGCTTCATGTTGTGGTCCACTAGGCCCCGATTCTACTGGATTAGTTGTCCCACACCCTTTCTCCCTGTAGGAACTCCATGAAGTCGGTGAGTAGCCAGCGAACAGAGGGGGCAATGTCCCAGACAGATATCAAACAAGTTCCCCTGCATTTCTTTACCCAGCATACTTTTTTTTTAAAAACAAAAAAGATTTTTTTTAATTTTTTCTTTGGATTTGTACAAGAAATTTACAGTGAAAAATATACAAGTGAAAATGGGGCCATAACCCTGGTATTAGGAGAGGCTGCTTGGTCACAAACACAAATAAACAAGACACTGCTGAGTTCTTCCTTTGGTCTGACTTCAGCCCCCTCAGCCCAGAAGAGGCTTGCAGAGCTGGGACATGGGGATCAGACCCCAGTCCTAGCCCTGTCCTTCCACCTGGGCCTGTCGGTGGCAGGCACATCTGGAGCAGCTGGTGCCATCTGGCTCTCTCTGGCTTCAGGCAGGTAGAATGTGGAGATGGGTTAGCCCCTTTCTTTTCCCGCTGGAGTGCGCAGGAAAAAAATCTGGGGCAAACAAGGCTGGCAGTGTGGTACTGACAGCTGGGGAGTGAAGTGGTGGGGTCGGTAGGAGCCTCTGGGTGACAGTGAATTGGAACATCGAGGGGTCTGATCTTTCTCCTCCAAGTCACAAGGCCACCTGAATGCTTGGCAGAGGCCCTTTGGCTCTGAGACCTGGAGTGCTCAGTGGATCCTGGGACCCAGGTGGTTGTGTGGCTAGTGCCCTTTGCAAAGCCCTAGATTTCAGTGGCAGTGATCTCCTCCAGACAGATGCAGGGGGCTGGTTCAGCTAGGCCCAAGTCAGCAAGCTCACGGGCCTCCAGCTCCAAGCTGAGCTGCTGCAGTTCTTGCTCCAGCTGCCGGTTGCGCCGGTACATCTGGATGTAGTTGTGTTGCAGCTGCTTCTGGTAGCGGATCACCTGCTCCTTCTCTGCCTGCCAGGCCAGCCGCTCCCCCTCAAAGCTGTCCCGCTGCTCGTCTCCTCGCCGCTGCTCCCGCTGTAGCTCCTGGCGCAGCCGCTCCACCTGAGCCCGCAGGCTGCCCCCTGCCCCAGCTGCTGCCCGCTGCACCTTAACCTCATCACTCTCTGCCAGGAGGAAAGGGTCGGTGGTGGCTGGGGGCACAGGGGGCTCCCGGAGTCCTGCAGCCTCAGCATCCAGATGCCCAGCCTTCTCCCGGAGCCGTTCAGCCTCCTGGCGGTACCGCTGCAGCTCCTGCGAGCAGGCCTCAAGCTCGACCTCCCGAGCTCGGGCTGCCTCCTGCAAGCCCCTGGCACGGCCCTCACTGACCCGCAAGGCAGCCCGGGCCTCTCGAAGGGCCACCCGCAGAGCCACCAGCTCACTGCCTTTCTGTACCAGCTCTGCCTGAGATTCCTTCAGTTGCTGCTTCAGCAGGGAGATCTCACCGGATTTCTGGCACACCTGTGGGTAAAAGGTAGTGAGGAAAGATGGTGAGGCCTCTCTGAGTGTTGGGCACTGGGTATCGTGCTGGGCATTCAAGAGAGGAGATGCTGCTTCCCTGTTTTACACAGAGGCACAGCCTAGTGACATCCATAGTTACACTTCTGGTAAGAAGCAAAGGGAGAAGAGACCCACATCTTTTCCCTTCAGTACTGGGATCCTTAGACAAGGGGTTGTAAACACTGCCGAGGCCTGGAGAGGGTGGTAGTTACTGCAAGACTGGAGTGGGGAAAGTCCAGGACAATGGCCACATGTCCAGGTGAACAACAGGCATCCAGAACAAACTGCCTGCGTTTGTATCTCAGCCCAGCCCCTGCTAGTTTAATTCAAAACTCCAGCCCTTTCTGAGACTCAGGTTTTCTCGTTCATAAAATGGAGGTATTAGCGATACCCACCTAATAGGGAAGGCAATGCCACTAGCTCTGTGGGCCCCAGATCAGACACATGAGGTCCAACACAGAGGCCCAGAAAAAACCCAACCCAGAAAGACGAGGAAGGGCACACCCTACGGGGCAGCCACCCCGGGCACTCTCGGCAGAGTGTGGTCCAGTGCTGACCACCCCCTTGCCCAGCGCCTCATCTTGCCCACCTCCCATTTGGTCTCCTCCAGCCGTGGCCCGAGTTCCCGCTGCTCCCGCTCAAAGGCAGCACAACGGCGCTCCAGCTGCTCTCGCTCCTGCAGCAGCTGTGCAAAGTCATCCTGCAGCTGGCGCTTCTCTTGCTGCAGCTGGAACACCTGCAGCTGCAGCAGCTGTTGGGCCCGCTGGACACGCTGTGTGGCCTGCTGCCCCTGGGTCGCACAGTCCTCCCGCTCTCGTGGCCAGTGCCTCTGCCGGGCCCCAAAAGCCTAGAGAAAGAAGGCAGGCGAGAAACCTTCATATCCCCAGAGCCAGGGCTCTAGTCTCTCCTGCTTGGGTGGCACCCTGCCTGGGCTGAAGGAGGGAAAGGCACACAAGGCCAGCATATTACGAGTACAGTGACAGCAAGCACTGGTATACCATTTCCTAGGTGTCAGGAATGTGTCGGCCACTATTCCAAGCGCTTTATACCTTTTCCTTATTTAATCCTCATAACCCCACTAGGAAGTCAGAACTATCCCCATTTAGACGGGAAACTGGGGCTTGGTGAGGTTAAGTAACTTGCTTGCATGTAACAGCCGCTCCCAGCTAGTGCAGGCCCCAATTCATGAACCCTGCCTCCTTACTCCTTTGAAGGTTAAACCTAAAACCTTGGGGGTGTCACACCATGGGTCTTCATCCCCTCCCTCCCCAACAGCACTGTTCCTAGGCATCTGGGTGTTCTACCACACCACCCGGGACTGCCTTAGGCCGCACCTGACACACCGTGGCCTCACTCTCATCCATACTGTCCCGAAGCTGCTGCAGCTCTGCCTCTCGGTCACGAAGCTTCCCTTCCAGGACACACTGTAGCAAGGCCTCATCCGAAGGGGGTGGAGGGGCGGAGGGGGGGGAGAGCGGTCTCCACCCGAACTGCTGCCAGGGGAGGCCCGGGCACCACTGCTCAAGAGCCCCCCAGCTACACGGCCCCCCAAGGAACCCGTACTTTTGCTGGAGGAGGACCGGCCACTGTCCGAGTGGGAGGGCCCCGTAGGGACCCCTCTGGCTGGACCAGGCAGTGCCCCTCGGCTGGGGCCGTGGGAGGGCAAGTGGCCACCTGGGGAGTTGGTGGTTGGCTCAGCACCTCCGGTGCTGTAGGTGGGCAAGCTGGATAAAGAGTTTCGGCCAGAGTCTGACAATGTTCCCGATGGGCAGCCACTGGCCCAGCCACTCAATGCCAAGGGTTTGTCAGCAGCAGAGGAAGAAGAGGAAGAGGAGGAGGAGGAGGCTGGCCCCCCAAACAGCTGGGTCAGGCTGCCCTGACTCCCAGATAGGCCAGCAGTTCGAGGACCCAGGAAGCCAGGTAGGGATGGTGCTCCCCGAGGTTTGGGTGGCACTGGCTTGAAGGCTGTTGGCCGGATCAGGATTTTCTCCATGTTCTGAAATGAGGCACCAGGTGACATGTGAGAGTGATCTGCATGACCACTTTTTTTAAAAAAAAATTTTCACTCTTGTTGGCTTGAGAAAGGGTTTTACTCTACTGGCCTGGAACTCACCATGTACCCCCAGAGCTAGCCCAGAATACAAGGGTTCTGTCTTTGAAGCAGTGGGATTGCAGGTGTGAGATACCATGCCCAGCATGCTTGCTTGATCTTTCAAAACCACTCATCAATGTGTGTGCCTGCATGAATATGTGCCTGTCTGCACACTGGAGCCTGTGTGTGGAGGCCAGATGTCAAAGTCAGGAGGCTTCCTCAGTTACCTTCCCCCCAATTTTTGGTTCGTTTTCTGATTGGTAACCCTCCAGATTACCAATTCAGCTAGTCCAACTGGCCAGCAAGCCCCAGGGATCTGAGTGTCTCTGTCCCATAAGTGCTGAGATCACAGTCCTGTGCCATAGTGCCCATTTCTTTACAGGACACTGGGGAATCTGAACTCAGGTCCTTATGCTTGGGCAGCAAGCATTTTACCCATTGAGCCATCTCCCCAAACCCTGATCTTTCAAATCCCTGTCAGACTTTGCACCTTCCCACACAGGATCCTCAACCCCTAAAAATTAAAAACTTTTCATTGCTCCCACTTAAGTAATTCAAAGTGCTCATTTTTAATCATTACAATAGCCATGCGAGCAAAATATTATCCTCTTCTCATATTAAAAGATGAGCAAATATAGGCCCCAGTCAAGTTAAAGGCTTTGCCCAAAGATACACTCACATCTGTGTGATAAGAATTGAAAAAACTAGGCTAGACAGGGTGGAGAATGCCTCTAATCCCAGCACTTGGGAGGCAGAAGCAAGTGGATAGCTGGAGGCCAGCCTGGTCTACATAGTGAGTTCCAGGACAGCCAGGGCTATGTAGAGAAAGCCTGTCTCAAAAGAACCAAAAAGTAATAATTGAAGCAACTAATATTGTTCTTTTGGCGGTACTGGGTGCTATACTAAGTACTAATTCTAACAGGAGCCTACGAAGATTAGCCTATGCCCTTAAGTATAACTATAAGCCTATGACCTTATACACAGAAAATGGGGCTCACACAGCTTGCTATTTCCCTGAGTCGGAATGAGAGCTGAGACAGCGCATGTCGTTTGCTCTGTATATGCTTCCAAATTCTAGCTTCCCTAAGGGGCTCCTGATTCCACACAGATCATCCCCAAAGGGCTGGCCCTTACCTTCTCCAGCTTTCCAGAGACAGGAATGAGCTTTGGTGGGGGCCCACGGAGGTGGGCATTGTGTGCCCGCTGCTCTCGGGGATCCTCAACATCACTGCTTGGGCTGGGAGGTGACTCTGTCCTGAAGTCCTCATTGACATAGGTAAAGCTGGTGCCTGGGACAGCCTTCCTGGGTGGCACAGCTGGGCAGAGTGGTTCCTGTGCCTCGTAGCCACCCCGTAGCAGCCCATCCTGCTGGCGGAAGAAGGTGGGCCCAGGGACACCATGGTGTCGTGGGGGAGCAGACCCCCCGGGACAGGGCCGGCCTGAGATAAGACTGCTCACGCTGCCCATTGCTGGAGCTTGTGGGGCAGTGGCTGTCTCACGTGCGGGCTCCAGTGGCACTGGCAGAGTGTGCACAATGGCCATGGTGGCAGAGGCTCAGGCCTGGCCAGGGGCCTCCAGGGCAACCTGTGAGCAGGGCATTGGTGTCAGAGTCCCTGCACCTGAGTACTCTCCCCCTACAGGCCTTTCTTTTCCTGACCCCCTCCTCCAGATGAACACTCCCACCATCGTATCAAGGCTTCCTTTCCAGATACTGGCATGAACCTCAGTTTCCCCTGGCCCTTAGACCACTACCCAACTCTAGTCTGGGCAAAGATAAGGAATAACTGGACCGAGATGATGAAGGACCAGAGACGTACTGGGTTATGCAGGCTCCCTGGCAGGGAAGGCCCAGCCTTCAGCCCAAACCTGCACCCCCTATAAAGGCCAGGACTCGGATTGGGTAAAGATCCCAACTATGAGCTCCCAGTACAGGTCCCTACTCTCCTGGGACAGGTGGCCTCATTACTGGGCTGTTTGGGCAGAGGACACATAAGGGATGCAATCAGCAACTCAGATGGTAATTAGGGAACAAAGAGCTAAAGCCAGGCCGTGTCCAGCCTCCCACTGCTAGGCCTCAGTTTCTCCCAGACACAGAGGCGGCAGGGGTGGAGCTGGCCAAACAGGAAACCTGACAGGTCTTAGGAACCCACAGGTGCACTCTGGGGTCTCCTACCTCCCAGAGGTTGATGCTGGTTATGCTTGTTTCCATGCCAACCCCTAGCTTCTGCCATCCACTCAGTTAGGACTAAGGGAGTCTACATGGGCCCTGTCCGAATGTCAAGCTTTACAAACCTTGCTGCTTTAGTTAGTCTTCAGGGTACCCCTATGGGATTTGAGCAGAAGCCCATTACCACTTCTGGTAGGATCTCAAGAAAGATGGCTCCACCTACCCTAGTCTTGCTCCTTCCTGGAAGGGACAGCAAGCCTCCACCCGGATCTCCCTCCCGTCCCAAGCCTGCTGATGACCAAGACTTAGGCATCTGCTGAAGTCATCAAGTGGAGGGGCCAAGAAGCGGACAGAGGATTCCAGAAGAGTGTGTACATTTACTTGTGAGTGTGAATACATGTACAGGAGCACAAAAAATGAGCCTTAATTGTGAAAATGTGCACAAAAATATGCAGTGAATAGATGTGTGCTCAGACAGACATCAGGACATTCACACATGTGTGTGCCATGTGGGAGACACGACTGAGACAGGCAGGCCTCCAAGTCATGGATCCTCCCGCCTCAGCTTTCCGAGTGCTGAGATTCTAAGCTTGTGCCACCATGCCCAGCTCTGTGTGAATTCCTGTTTACAGACTTAGAAAGTACATAAAGGTTATTAATGTATACGTGATAAATGAATCTGTGGGGTCTGAATGTGACTATATGACAAAAAAATGTTTGGAGAGATATACTAGTTTGTCCACATACATTTGAGTTTTTGTGTGAATATCACCAAACTTGGGGGTCACTGTCTATGTACCAAGTCATCTGAAGTCACCTTTCCTCAATAAGCTGTTTTCTTTTCTGAGTATGAAATTTCTAGGGAAATCCTCACTCCTTTGGGGTACACTGTTTCAAGCCTCTCATAGATTGAGAGACAAGTGTCTCTCAGAACGTCTTCCTTTCTTCTAGGGCAGTTACATGAATTACTGTGTATATATCTTACACAAGTGTGTGAAAGGCACACTTGGAGTAATTTGTAGGAGTGAGCATTTCTGGGGGTGGGTTGGGACCTGGGTGACATTCAAGACCACCTGGGTGAATGGAAGCATCTCCCCCACTTTTTTAAACACTTTTTTATTTTTTTAAATGTAAGAGTTTGAGGAAAGGTGAGCTCACAGTATCTGACCCCCCCCCCCAGCCCCATCTGGTATTGCTTATACGGCTCTCCATTAAGTGTCCCCAAGTGTTAAGACACTGAGAATCACAGGAGTCCGGCCTGAGGGAGGAGTTGTTGGCAGCTAGGCTAATAGGTGAACTGGATTGAGGAGCGATCACACATTCTGTAGGGCTAGGAGCCGAGATTGCCCCCACAAGGTCCAGCCCAGGGGTAGAGATTGCTCCACAGTACGGAGAGAGGAGTGGGAAAGGGCCGGCACTCCTGTTCGGACTTCCCCACTCCAGGGTACACAGAAAGGGAGACCCAGAAGCAAGGGCAAGGGCCGCTGTAGTCACTCAGAGACAGAGACCAGAAGTCAAGAGACAAAGAAGCCAAGAGGCTCAGACACGAGGAGCTAGAGGCAGGCTCATGAGTTAGAGTCGCTGAAGCCACGCAGGCAAGGGCCCCTAAAGCCAGATGGACGTAAAGCTGGGCTCTGAGGGCCAGGAGTCTGGAAAGCCAGGCCTAGCCAGCCTGGCTCCCGCTCTTGAGGCCCAAGAGAGAAGGAGGGGCAAGCGGCTCCATTTTGAGAAATGCGTTTGTGGTTGTGGGAAAAATGAACCCCTGGTTCTCTCCAGCACTCCCTGATCTATCACTATGGTACACAGACCCCTGCGTCCCCCACCCCCGAAGTGGGTTGGGGGTTCTGGAGCCTGGGGCCGTGCCAGGGCCTGAGATGAGTCTGGCCCCGGTCCCAACTCTCTGACCTCGGGGCTGGGGGTTGCAGAGTTAAGGAAAGTCCCCCAACACACACACTCCAACTCCAGGGACCAGTCGAGCGGGCGGGGATGCAGTCTGGGATCACGAGCTCCCCTTCCGAGACTGAGAGCCCGGAGTCCCCCCGGCCCACCCGCAACTGTCCGCCGCTTCCATGAGCCACCTCCCCACCAGACCGCATCGCCGAGAAGTTGGGGCACCCTGCGCCCTGGCCCCCTCACCTCCGCCGCGCTGCTCCATGCTCAGCCCGGGGCCGCCCCAGCACTCCACAGGCGCGCCGCTCGCTCCAGCCCGCGCGCGCGCGCGGCCACTCGGAGCTGCCCGGAGCTGCCCGGCCGGCCCGGCCGGCCCCGCCTCCGCCCAGCCGGCCCCCGGCCCCGTCCAGCCCCGCCCGGCCCGAGTGGGCGGTGCGCGAGGAGCGGGGGAGGGGTCCGAGGGGCGTCCCCGCCCCGGGGCGCGGACACGCGCCAGCACCCCACGTCACGCGTGCCCGCCAGGGCGCACGCAGGGGCGGCGCGGAGCGGAGCAGAGCCGAGCGGCGGCGCCCACGATCCCTCCCCGAGAGGCCCCACGACTGCGTTTGTGTCGGGAGACTCGGTCGGCGGGAGACTCGTCGTCGAGCGGGTCATCCGCTCTCCCTGCCGGGGCCGGAGGGCCGGCGGCAGCCGGTCATTGTTCCGGCACAAAGAGTCGAGCCGAGGCGCGGCGCCCGCCCCTCCCCCTCCGCTGCTCTCCCCGACGAAGCTTCCCCTCCCCGGTCTCCAGCTTCCCGCTCCGAGAGGAGGCCGAGCGAGGGTCAGCCGTCCCTCTCCGCTCGCCGGCTCCCGGGCACCAGCCGAGGGACTGGCTCGGGCGCTTGCCTGTCCCACCCCCAGCAGGCTGGAGGTCACCCACTCGGATCTTCAGAAGCGGCGCCACCTGGCGGCCCCTTCCAGCCACCTACCAGCGCCCCCCGCCCCACCCCAGCCCCTCACCAGTCCCACTCCCTTCCCCTCCAGAGCCGCTCCCTCAGGCCGCGAGCCTGGGCATGTCCCTGGCATGGCTCCAGGCTCCCCAGCCTAACCTCGGGGTCACGGGCTATGAGAAAGGTCGCTGCTCAAACCGGGGGGGGGGGGGGGCTGGTGTTTGCACCTGGCCCTCAGTAATGGCAAGAGCGAACGGTTCAAACCTACACTGGCTCTGCAGCAGACATCCCAGTGTCTTTCTCAGGGTCACACATATGTTTACCCTTTCGAAAACAGCAGTCTTAACACCCACAAGACCTTTCCCACACTCGGTGTCAGGCAGCCGCGGTCACTGTCTCGTCCGTCACGTGGTTCCACATCCCTTCATTCCATAACCCTTCGGGCCAACTCACAGAACACTGGGTGTTCATGCCTGTCGTGCACTGATTGTCACAACAGCCCTTCGCATCCAGTCACAATCTTAAAATACACTCCCAACCAACCCGCTTCCATGCAATGGCAGCGGTATTCAGCCACTCAGACAACTTCTTACATCATACTCACTAACTACCCACTTTCCCTGAGGGGGTCTCTGTGACCTGGTCAGGTCAGCTGACATCCACATCCTCTGGCAAGGCCACCCTCCCTTCCCCGCTGTCCCCCCCCTCCCAGGACCAAGGCTGCCAGAGCTGGGCTCAGCCCCAGGAAGAAGCATCCCCCCCTTCCAGGCCACAGCCTGGCCGGCTCTCAGCTCTATTTTTAGCTCCATGGAAAGGGTTGTTTTTCTTTCTTTTTCCCTGGAAAGGGAAACACAGCCCAGCCACCCTCAGGCTCACTCCAGCCCCTCAGCTTCACGCGGACAGACTGAAGCCCTCTCCCCCATGGAGACCCCTCCTCTGGCCTTGCCCTGATCCCTGCCTCCTGGGGCACTGAGAGCCTCCTCCCCTCTCTGGCCGCCTGCCCAGAAGCCCGGGCAGCAGCTGGGCTCAGCGGGTGGCGGGGTGAAGGGTGGGGGGACGAGGGGTGGGGACTGGCGAGGGAGAGGGGCCTCGGGCAGCCCCCGCCCCCTTCATCTGCTGAGAGAAGGGGATCTGGTCCTTCTTCCTCCTAGTGGAGGCAAACTCCCCTCAGCGTTTAGGGATAGTGTTTACTCTCCTGCATCCTCCGTGCAGGGGCGAGGGGCGAGGGAGACTGCTCTTCTTGCATGGTGGGCTTTGTGTGCCCAGTCCTGCAAGCCGGGGGCGGGAGGAAAAGGACCGATGGACAGCTGCTGCCGGACGGGTGTGTAAGACAGGGGCAGCTGTCCCGGGCCATCAAGGTCCTCTCTCACACACCTTCAAGGATTCGGATTCCGAATGTGTTAGTGAGCAGGAAGGCAGCGAGTCCAAGGAACCCCACCCCGTCCAGCACTCTGCAGGCCTCCGGGCCACCCAAGCCCCCGGAGGCGTGGAGCTCCCATTCCGGGTGAGACGGTTCACACCGTTCCAGGTGGAGTGTGGGATAAAGCCCTGTGCAGGGCGAAGCGAACACGCCAGGACTAGGGGGCAGGGGACGAGAGGGACGAGCGGGGTGTCCCTGCCTAGACAGAGTTAGGGGAGCACTGCCCACCGAGCTGCGAAGCAGTCACGTGCTCGACGCCTGTTTACGCCTTGGTCTTCACCTGCAGGCAGGCGGCCGGGAAGCAGGAACCGCCTGATGCGACAAACCCCGCCCGCCCGGCCGAGTCTCAGGGCGGCCCCTTTCCCTCCGCCTCGGGCAGGAAAGCTCAGCGCCCGTCTCTCCGGGGGTCGCGCGGGCCGATGGCACTGCCCCTGGAACTGCTGGGGAATCTCGCTCGGCGTGTCCTTTCCGGAGCGCACGTGTGTGTGTTCGTGTCCTGGGCGAATGCGCGGGTCTATGCATGAGTGTGTGTTGCTGCTTCTGTGTGAGTTTCCCTGTCCCTCTCTGCTAGCGAGGTTTCGCCTGCGCTACACAGAGTGCGGACCCCTTCCTCATCCCAATCCCGTTTCTCAAGACGCACAAAGTTCTCTCCAAAACCAGGACGCGCAGGAACCGGAGTTCCTGCACCGCGTCCGCCCCACCACTCACCCAGCGTCACCTGCGCCGCTGCTCCCGCTGCGGCCGGTCTCCTGCTCCAGCGTGCCTACTTGCTCGCCGCGACAGAACTCTGACTCTCCAGCCCTCCCCGGCTCCGCGCTCCCGGCTCCCGGCTCTTGGCTCCCGCCAGGCCGGACCTGGAGGAGTGGGGCGGGGCAGGGCGGCTGAAGCCGCGCCCCCCCACCCAGAGAGGGGAGTGGTCTGCCCCGCACCCCGCGAACAGCCAACCTAGTACCAACCCAAAAGGAGCCTGACGGTGGTCTAAGCTCTGACCTTTTGACTGCACAGCGTACTGACTTTTGACCTAGGAGCAGAGCAGATATGACCGACGGCTAAGCTACCTGGTTGCCTTAACTAAGGGGCTATAAAGCTTGACTCTGTCACCCTCTCCTGCCCTGTAGAGAACTCAATCCGGCCCACTCTGCCCACAACCAGAGGGAAAATCCCTGTGAAGCAGACAAAGAACTCTCGAGTTTCATGCCCCCCCCCCACACACACACACTTTCACATGTGAATGCACACTCTGGGGCTGTCCTAACAGGACTAGTACCGCCCCCTTCCCTGGGGTAGTTATCAACCTGGGCGAGAAAGCTGCTAGTCCTGCCCCCCCCCATAGGCCATGGCTAGGCTTCCCTATAAAGTCCCACCCACAGGCACAAACAGGAAGTTGGTCTGTGTTTCAGGGAGGTACTAAGGACTCCCTTCCTCCCTGGCATACCAGGTACATTGCCTAAGTTTACATCTATCTGAGCCATACCCACTATCTGAGTGGTTCGACTGCAGGAGACCAAGGTGAGTTTGGTCTCATCTCAAATCCACCCACAGTAACAGCTACTGAAGACCTAAGGCTGCCTCCTCACAGCCATGTGTGACAGTGTTGGTCTGAACACAAGGATACATACTTAATTTACCCCTGCTGGGCCAGATCTTTCCATGTCTCTGGGACATTCTTAAGTTAGCTGAACATGGAATTGTCTCATCCCAGGTGATTTGCCTTAAGCCACTTTCTTTGAACACGTTCATGGCTCCTAGAGACTGTATGCAGGATATAGGGACTGACTGGCCTCTTCCGGCCTCCTAGGCTCCTCAACATACTTTGTGCTAGATCTTGCTGTGGGAAGTTTAAGGCAGGTATGGAGTGGAAGGTATTTGTGTAAGGGGTGTGTTAGTTTCCCCTCCTCATTCTGGTTTGTGCTGTGTGGGGGTGTCTGCTAGGAGGGTGGAGCAACACAAACAGGCAAACCTGTATCTATTTCTCTATGCTGATTGTACAGCCCTCATAAACTCCAAATTGGAAACTTGGGTTTTCTGAGACCGTATCAGGCATTTTAGGGAGAGTAGAATATGGAGTTCATGCCCTTCTAGGTAGAAATGGCCTTGTTCTCTACATCTGGAAGGCATGGCTGCCTTAAATATTTCAGACCCTGGATGAGGCCCCGAGCAGCCAACTGCTGGGAATGATTAGTGCAGGATTAGAGAGGCCTGGCTCCAGCCAGTCTGGGAGAGACCCCCAAGAAGGCAAACCCTGGAGGAGCTACCCCCACCCCTAGGCTCTTCCCCAACAACAACAGCTTACAAAAATTTGTTTCAGCTCTTTATGGCTAGAGTTCTCAGAAACCCTGGACTCTTCCCTCTGTCTCTAAAAGCTTGCTCTTGGGTTGCCGTGAAAAGGTTGCTCCTCTTCTAGGGAATAAAAACATGTCCCTGTTACCTGCAGCAGAGGCTTCCAGCACCCCCAATCTGAACATCTTGAAACTGGTACTTGAAAGCATCAGAGAAAGTTAGATAAAAAGGTCATTTAGCAATCTGCCTGGCAGTCTGTGGGTCATTTTTTTTTACAGTCTTCTGTAGTGCTTGTTAAACCCAGGCATTCACATCCCATCTCAGACTCCAGAGCTGCAAACATGTAAAGGCAGGGGGGAGAGAGAAGCCCCTAAACTCCCAGTTTCCAACAAATTCCCAGGACTTCTACCACATAGGAAGAAATGGGGGTTACCAAAAGGAAATGGATAAGGGTAGAGGATTAGAGATGAGAAACTGATGGGATTTTTGAGGAGCTGACAGGGTTTTGAGGAGCTCAGGCTATCCTTGAGTTGTGTAGCTTCCTGCCTCTACCTCCCAGGTGCAGGAATTAAAGGCATCCACCACCACACCCAGCTAGGGCTGACTCTTGAGTCTACACTGAGAAACATGAATGGCTCACCTCACAGGGGAAGAGGGACAGCTGGTCAGGCAAGGTCTGGGAATGTGACCCATTGACCCACACCTGTCAGGAGTTTTATGGAGTCTTCAGGTAAGGTAACACACCACCCTATCACCCCTTACGCCAAGGAAAGGTCTATCTTCAGGGCATGGGCTGTGAAGACCCTGTACTTCTCCCTGCTGTCTGATGGGCTGGAAGTGGGAAATGAAAGGCCAAAGTGAAGGAAAGGATCCATTTCTGAGAGGAAATCCAGTTAGCGTGGGGAGACATCTGGTGGACAAATAAGAAAAAGCACAGAAACAAAGGCAACGTTTCATTCAAACTGGAAAAGGCTCTAAAAGAGTCCTAACTCCAGCGTCAGAGGCAGCATAAAATGGAATCGGTATCCAGGGGGCAGGCACTGTGGGCTCACAGCTTCTTTCCAAGGTTCTATGGCGATGCAATACGGTGGAAGGAAGCTCCCACTTCTGAGGTCCTGAGAGTACCGGCATAAGCACCCAGGATCAGTTCCAACAGGTACAGCTACCTTACAAAGCCTGGCTCTACACAACAGAGAGCAGAGGCTTGGTGCCCCCGAATGCCTAAACTTGGGAGTTTCAGCAAGAAGCCTCCTGTTGTATGACAGTTCTGGGGCCTGCCCTCACTGTCTGTCTGACCTGCTCATTCCCACCTCAGGTTTTAGTCCTTCTTCAGACATTCACAAGGCCCACACTCCTAGTTCTCACATGCCTTTGTCCTTTTCAGACTGCTTAATGAAAACTAGTCCGTGAGCAGTCTCACACTGTTCACTTCGTTCCTTTCACCAAAATGCTGGTTCTTTGGAAACAGACCTTGTCTTTTCAGTGCTGTGTGTGTGCATATATATAAAAACTATAAAGAAAACCCAGCATTTACAGCTGCTGAATTCAATTTTCTCACCATGGAACCCAGCCCAAGGCTGGGAAGGTTCCCTATCTCAGAACTATATGGAAGAACAGCCCTAGCAGAAGGCCAAGGGTCTGTGTTAACCTGATCCATCAAGCTCATTTTAGCAAGCAGCTATGCACAGCTTTCACCTTGAGGACTTGGAGGTATCTGGCTGGTAGGAGCTGGGGTCCCGGCTAAGCAAGTCTCAGAGTTCTGGTGCCCAGCAGCACCCTTTTTGCCAGAAGAGGACTTTTTGGCCACTAGTCCATTGTCATCCTTGATCTTCTTGAGGCGGGCTTTGCTCTTCGGTGGGATGGAGAAGGTAAGGGAACTCTTGTTGAACTCAAGTGGGAAGACACCTACATCTCCATCAAAGCGATTCTTGGACACCTGCAGATACCGCTTCCCCGGCCCAGTCACTAGCTTCCTATCCTGCAGGATCAGAACGTTGTCTGCTTCTTGGCTTGCCTACAGGAGAGAGGGCAGGAGAAAAGACATATGAGTGAAAGGAAGGTTGAGGGCTCAGAGAGGAGTGGCAAGAATGGGAAAAGATGGGGGTTAAGAGCACTGCCTGCTCTTTCAGAGGACCCAGGTTCAATTCCCAGCACCTACATGGCAGCTCAAAGCCATCTGTAATGCTAGTCCCAGGAAATCCAATGCCTTCTTCTGGCCTCCGAGGGCACCAATATGCATGCAATGTAAAGATACACATGCAGGCAAAACACATTAAAACAATTTTTGGGGGGTGGGGGGGTGGTTTCGAGACAGGGTTTCTCTGTGGCTTTGGAGGCTGTCCTGGAACTAGCTCTTATAGACCAGGCTGGTCTTGAACTCACAGAGATCCACCTGCCTCTGCCTCCTGAGTGCTGGGACTAAAGGCGTGCGCCACCACCACCTGGCTTAAACAATTTTTTAAACTTTATTATTTAATTTTATGTGCACTGGTGTTTTGCCTGTATATATGTGTTAGGATGCCAGATCCCCTGAAACTGGAGTTACAGACAGTTGTGAGCTGCCAGGTGGGTGCTGGGAATCAAACTCAGTCCTCTGGAAGAGCAGTCAGTACACTTATCCACTGAGCCATCTCTCTAGCCCCTAAATAAAATTAAAAAAAAAAAAAAAGGGAAAAGGGAAAAGTACCCCTCATCACCAGGCTCTTTAAACAACTAGTCACAGTTGATGCTAGAGCTGCCGGATCCCCCAGCTTCGTAACCAGTTTGCCACTGTCTCAGACTCTGTGCTGCTCTTTCTGCTTGCAGCGCAAGCTGAAAGGCCTAGAGCAAGACGGTCTAGAGTGGATCATCCTGCCTCCCCAGCTTCTTCTTACCATTCATGTATCACTCCACTAAGGACCCATTTTCTCATCCCCTAAAGAAAGTACCACCAATTTTTTTTTTAAACTTCTGCATTATTCTTGTCCCATGTTTGTTCCAAAGCAATATATTTTTGCTCCTAAACCTGAATGCCCCTTGCCTAGCTCAGGCCTGACATGTAAAAGAGATTTAGCACACCAGTGGAGGCTCTGGAACGGCGCTGGTCCTGTGGCCCAGAAGGCCTTCCCATTTATATGATGATCTGACACTTACTGTCTGGAAACCTCAGTGTAACTTTTTTTGGTGCATCCACTGGGAAGTCTCCCCAGCCATCACAGGGTGGCTCAGGTCACCCCCAATGCCTTGTACTGCCTATCATAGCTCTCATCCCACTGAGCTGCAATTATGACCTCACTCTTTTCTCCACCAACAAATGCGAGCTCCCTTGCATTCCTGGATCCTGCATTCCTCATGCCGTGGCCCCAGAACCACTGCCTCCTGCCTTTTCTCCTGCTTCTTCAGGGCAGTCACGAGGATCTAAGGCTGAATGAAGACTGTTTCTAGTTACGCCTGTCTCTAGCTTTCAAAGCTTGAGTGCCTGAAAGCCGACTCACTTTGGCTGAGCCAAAAATGGATGCTGTCTGCAGTTCCTTGTCATCATCCTCCTTCCGTGGGTGAATAACCAGAGTCACATGGCAGCTATTGTCTGTAGCGAACTTCCGAAAGGCTCCAACGATGTAGTCTTGAGCTGCGATCCTGCAACAGTGAGATTCAGCAATAAAAGGTTTTTAAGTGAAACATACACAAACTCTTGAGTCAGTCACTCCACACTAACTATCCCAGCCACCTTCTACTTAAGAGTTCACACTCAGGTCCCTGGACAACGTCCCACTGCCACGAACTCTCGGAAAATAACAGTACTATGGATGTACTTAGAGGCCAGCTTCATGAGATGACAAGTGTGTTTGAGTTAGACAAGAAGAATTCACCTGTCGGTAGAGAACTGTTCATGACCCATCATGAACTGCAAGTTGTCAATGACTACATGACAGACGTCATAGACGTAGACAGCATGTTGCATTGTGTCTATTACAGACCTGGAAAAGAGAAGCAGTGATTTAAATAGTCAACTACAAGCAACCCCAGGACTCTGCAGGGAGAAGAGCTTGCATCCCGAAAACACTGACATCATCTGCTCTTCTGACTTCCCACGTTTTGGAAACCATGAGCCTGTCTAAAGACACCTAGAAGGTACTCTCACTGGAGCCAGAAAGGGAATAAAAAATACGATGTGTTTCGATCTCTCAACAATGAAAGTAAAGGCCAGGCCCAGCATTCTGAAGGCAGAGCCTGGTCTACATGGTGAGTTCCAGCTACCTAGAGAGACTGCCTCAAATAAATAAATTTAAAAATATTTTTAGAAAGTAACTGGTCTTTGAAAATCTTACCTGATACTCTGTTGTCCATGGAAAGTCATGAAATAGAGAGGCAGGTCCTCAAAGCGATCTGCCCACTCTTCATACTTGTCCAGTTGCTCTTCCAGCCGTGTCACAGCAAACTGAGTCAGCATGACCCGGGCTAGTCTCACATTGCTGATCTCAAAGCTACCCCACAGTGTGTTCACCCCTTGGGTACATAAATCCAGGGCATACTCACTGATGAATGTTGTCTTTCCACTGCCTGTAGGTCCTGTAGGGGGATAGACACAGCTCTGGGTTAAGAGGAGAGTCTAGTCCTCGAACCAAGATTCTGGTAAAAGTTGGGAAGGGAAGCCTCCTTTTTTGTTTTTTCCCTTCCAGACAGGGTTCTCTGTGTAGCTTGTTCTGTAGACCAGGCTGGCCTTAAACTCAGAGAGATCCTCCTGCCTCTGCCTCCCAAGTGCTGGGATTAAAGGCACCTGGCGAAGCCTCCTTTTAACACTGCCAGTGCGGGGCTGGAGAGATTCAGCAGTACTTAAAAGTACTTGTTGCTTTTGTAGAAGACTTAGATTTGATTCCCAGCACGCACATGATGGCTTACAACCAGCTGTAAGTCCAGTTCCAAGGGATACGATCGCTTCTGGCCTCTGAAGGCACCAGGCACATATGCTGTGCACATACACATATGCAGATAAAACATTCATCTAAATAAATAAATCTAAAAAACAATAATTGAATACAGCCAGTGGCCAAAACCCACATACTTTTGTTGCCTTATTGTCTAACCCTTTACCCAAAACAGCAACCCCCCAATCCCCCCACCCCCAAGACAGTGTTTCTCTGTATTAACAACTGTCATTGTCCTGGAACTCTCTTTGTAGATCAGGCTGGCCTCAAAATCAGAGATCTGCTTTGTCTCTGCCTCCTGAGTACTGGGGTAAAACTGTAATTTAAAAAAAAAAAAAATCTATTTATTTTATTTTATTTGCATTGGTGTTTTGAGGGCATGCATGTCTGTGTGAGGGTGTCAGACTTGTAGTTACAGACAGCTGTCAGCTGCCATGTAGGTGCTGGGAATTGAACCAGGTCCTCTGGAAGAGCAGTCAGTGTGTTCTTAACCACTGAGCCATCTCTCCAGCTCCAAAACCATAATTAAAAACAAACATTATTTTATTAGTGTAGCTGTTTTATCTGCGTGCATGCCTGGTGTCCTTAGAGGTCAGAAGAGGGTATCAGCTCCCACTGGAACTGGAGCTACAGACAGTTGTGAGCCATTATGTGGGTGCTAGGAATTAACTCCAGTGCTCTGCAAGCGAAGCAGCCTTTGCTCTTTCTTAACCACTAAACCATCTCTCCAGCTCCTAAACAGTGATTTCCTAAAGAGTCACCTGTAAAGACTGTCAGCTCGCCCTTCCGATGCCCCTTCAGCAGACGATTGAGGTCTGGGAAACGACTCCAACGGACACCAGCTGCTTGCTCCACATTTGATAGCTCTCCTAGAACCTCCTCACGGAGCTGGCGGAAAGACACAATAGACTTGTGCCAGGCGGGGAGGGCAGTGCGAAGAATACGAGGAAGACTTAAGCCTTGGTTCAAGGCCTCCAGGGGACGGGGTTGTTGGTTACCAGGCCTCACCAAAGAGCATCGCTTGGGGTTGAGTTTTCGGGCAAACAGTTTGGCGGCCTCCCAAGACCGAAGGTCATCTCCTAGCCAGAACACAATCCGTCGGAACTGTTCAAGGTAAGGGAGTAACGCCGGGGGCAAGCAGACCGTTCCTCGGGGTAGGGAAAGGGTGGGCAGCCCCGTGGACTGGCTCAAGGCCAGGCTGTCCAGTTCACGACTTGTCAGGACCACCTCAGCATCTCGCCGGCTGATCAGTGGTAATCCAAATAGGTTGTGGTAGGCACCAGGCCGGGGAATGGTGGTCTCCACATACTGTACTTCGTTCCCCTGACCTTCAGCCCCTAGCAGCTTCAGGCCACGCAATCCTGAGCCTCCCGGGGTGAACCAAGGGAAGACCAAACTTCGAGTAGATCGAAGATAGCGGACACTGAACCTCCTGAGTGTGTCATCTGTCACCTTGCTAAGGCCAAACATCACACGAGCCAGCTTGGCCTCCTCAGCGTCAGGCAGCTCCCAAAGGGGTACAGCCCTGTTCCAGATTCTCAGGACCTCCTCCCTGTTCTCAGCTTCTGGGCCCTCAGTAAGGAGGACTCCCTCTCGCGCTCCATCCCCTCGTCCCTCCACACTGGCCTGGAAGTCTTCCCAGCTCCCTTCTGCTAGGCTAGTCATGCAGAGAAAGTGTCCTGTGGTTTTGTCAATGAAGAGGCAGAAGGAGGTGGTAGAATCCTTCTTCTGATTGTTGAAGTCTGAGGACCCCACAAAGGGGCTTGGTGCTCGAAGACAACTGTGGCCATCCTGGAACGGTATCCCATGCGCCCGTAAATACTGGCGGATTTCGGCAGTAGTCACAGGCGACACCGGCACCTCGAGGGCCGGGAGCGCTTCCTTCCTGTACCTTCTGCGCGGGGGGCCTGGGGTCAAGCTTCGGGGCAGGCCCCTGCGACCCACCCACTCCCCTCGCAGTGGCAGCAAGATCCGGACGGGATAGGCGCATCGGAGCAGGAGCCACATGCCTGACGGCGCGGGGCGCCTCTGCCGCGAGCACGTTTAGTGTCTGGTTTGCTGCCTTCACCCGGGCTCTCCTCCTCAAGCTTCTCCTCCCTGACGAGCACCGTTCCTCATGCCCGTCGCTGCCTAAACGCTGCTGCTTCGCATCTCTGCGCGTCTACGCGACCGCCTGCAGGTCCCTCAGAGTCTCTCTCCGCCAGCTCACCTCGAGGACCCTCTGCTCACCTCTAGCACCCCTCCACGGGCTCTCCTCGCCCCCCGCACCGCCGCAGCCCTCGGCATCCCGCCTGGGCCCAGCCGCAGGCGCCCTCCTCGGCTCCCAGCGCTCACTGGGACCCCCCCGCCCCCCGCACACCCGGAGGTCACGAGCCGAGGCCCGGCCGCCTCGCTGCCTCCCGGGCGCCGCCTCTCCGCTCTACCCTTCAGTCGGCAGCGTGGGTCGCCCGCACGCGCCACTCGCTGTGACCTCGGAAGCAAAACTCTCCGGGGAGCCCGCGAACCCGGAGCCGGAAGTCGCCGGTTAGTCCCGCCCCGCTCTCCGCCCGGTAGCCATGACTGCGCGCGGGACTCCGAGCCGCTTCCTGACGAGCGTCCTCCACAACGGGCTGGGCCGCTACGTGCAGCAGCTGCAGCGCCTCAGCCTCAGCCTCAGCCGGGATGCGCCCTCGTCCCGCGGAGCCAGGTGAGGCCGGCGGAAGCGGGAGGACCGGGGCTGAGGGGGAGGGAATGGAAGGGACCGGGTCCGGGTCACCGCAGTCACCTTCGCTGGGCCCGGCAGGGAGTTCGTGGAGCGCGAGGTGACCGACTTCGCCCGACGGAACCCAGGGGTCGTCGTCTACGTGAACCCGCGGCCGTGCGCCGTGCCCAGAGTGGTGGCGGAGTACCGTGAGTGGGGCCGCGGGAGGGCGCGACCCCGGGACCCCGCGACCCCGGCTCGCCCGCCGGGTGGCCTCGGCTGGTTTGAGCCCGGGCTTGCCGCTCATTCCTTCCCTCGTCCCTCCGCCAGTTAACGGGACGGTGCGCGAGGAAAATGTCAACAGCAAGTCGGTGGCGGAGATCGCGTCGCTGGTGCAGAAGCTGGCAGACCAGTCCGGTTTGGATGTGATCCGCATCCGCAAGCCCTTCCACACGGACAGCCCGAGCATCCAGGGCCAGTGGCACCCCTTCACCAACAGACCGGCGGCCCGCCGCGGCCTGCGGCCCCGAGAACGCGAGGACCCCGCTCCAGCTTTGGTACAGGCACAGTAAAGAACCAGCCTTGGGTCGCGAACGCGATGAAATTGGTCCCTCCTTTGGGATGCCAACCTCAGGCAAACAGTTGGAGCCCACCATCGGGGGCGTAGCCCGGGATAAAGAAGAGCTGGCTGCGGTTGCCCCGCTGCTAGGTACTGTGTGACCTTGTGAATACCCTCGTTCCGATCCACTTGGCCTCTTTGCAGGCTGAGATGCGAGAAGGCCTCCAGGTGCTGTACAGGGTCCTTGTTTTCTGGAATCCAAATAATACTGATTTCAAAACACAGTGAAGCGTCTGCACGCCGCCTTTGAAGAACTCGTGCTGTCTCGTTGCCCTTGCTGTGGCCTGGCATTGGGCAAGGCACCTTGTATCTGTGAGTGTGTGTGTGCAGATGAGAAAACTGAAGTCATTAAATTTACCTGAGACTGCATTTGAAGGTTTGTTTATTTATCGTGTGTGTGAGTGTTTGTATGTCTGTGCACTGGGTGCATGCAGTACCCCTGGAGGCCAGAAGGTGGAAGGTCCCAGGAAGTGGAGTTACAGACAGATGTAAGCCACCTTGTAGGTTCTGGGAATTGAACCTAGATCTTCTGCAAGCAGCCAATGCGCTACCTGAGCCATTTCTCAGTCCCTTAAGGTCATGCTTCAAAAATGTGGCTTTTTTTCAAGACAGAGTCTCACTATGTGGCTCTGGTTGTTCTGAAACTCTCTCTGTAGAACAGGCTGGCCTCAGACTCACAGAGACCCACCTGCCTCTGCCTCCCGAGTGCTGTGACTAATAGCACCACTGTGCCCACTCAAAAGGTGTGCATCATATTTTAAGCATAAGCCCTTTTTTTTTTTTTTAAGTTTTTCGAGACATGTTTCTCTGTATTACTTTGGAGGTTGTCCTGGAACTCGATCTGTAGACCAGGCTGGCCTCGAACTCACAGAGATCCACCTGCCTCCGCCTCCCAAGTGCTGGAATTAAAGGTGTGTGCCACCAACACCCGGCCCCTATTTTAATTCTAAAACCAGAAACAACATAAATACTTTCAGTGGTTAATGTCAAAGGCAGAGCAGGTTCAGAAAACAAAGCTTGATGTAGTCCTAACTACATTCCTACCCCAAAATTGTTTGTACAGAAATGAGCCCATATCTTCCCCTGGATCAAGGAGTGCTGAATAACTTGTTAGGGATGAGCACAAGGGCTGGCAAGAAGTGTCTTCCAGGCTTAAACAAGGCAGGGACTAGAGACATGGTTCAAGGAGTTAAGAGCATTTTCTGCCCCTCCAGAGGGCGCAAGCTCAATTCCCAGCACCCACATGGTAACTTACAACCGTCTGTAACTCTAGTTCCAGGGGATCTGACTTTCCTGGTCTCTGAGGGCATCAGACACGCAGGTGGTACACAGGCTGCATACAGACAAAACACCCAAATAAAGTGGGGGGTGGGCAGGGAAGGGAAAGGCCTCGGTGTGGTGGTACAGCTTTTAATCACCAGCACTCATAAGGCAGAAGCAGCCAGATAGATGAGTTCAAGGCCAGCCTAGTCTACATCAGAGGGTCCCAGACTAGCCAGGGCTACATAGTGAGACCAAGTCTTTAGAAAAGAAAAGGGCAGGGCTGGCGAGTGAGGAAAGGCGATCACTGACATCCTGAGTTGTTCTCTGACCTGTGCTAGTGCACACGAACAAGCTGGGTGTGGTGTGTATCTGTAGTCCTCACATCTAGGAGGCTGAGACAAGGAGGGACATTTTAACCAGGAGCTTGTCCAGCCTGAGCAACACTGAGATTCCTACCTGAAAAGATAAAGCCAGAGGAAAACAGTAGCTAGGTCTCTTAACTTAGGAGTTATTGAGCTGCTGTGATTCTGTCAACCTCACCATCAAAGACTAATATGAGCCTTAGCCAATGGCCCCTGTGCCTGCCCAGCTCAATGAGAGCAGGAGCGGAGGATCTCATTTGCTTATGTAAATATTTTTATGGGGAGCAAAGCCAACCTAAGATGAGGAAATCTCTGCAGCACCTTCTCCATCAGCCAGAAACCCGTCCCTGGTAAAGCCAGTCTAGAGCAAGCAGATACTCAAAGCTGTGGGGAAAGAGGGCTTTTATTAACCAACATGAGAAGGAGCAGAGTCCAGGCTCCCCATCCCAACCCAGGCCTGTCCCACCCACCTAGGTGATGAGTGGGGGCATTCCTGAAGAAGTACAGCCATTCTCACAATAAATACATTCATTGTGGGGTGGAGGCGGGAGAGGTTAGGGTGAAGGGCAGTAAAAACTCGTGGGGTTCCACGTTCTCAGCTACAAAAATAACAGTCATCCTCACCCAAGGGGATGGGAGAGCTCAGTCAGGGTTGATTGTCCCGTATGGGCCTGGAGACATCTGAGGCCTTGGACCTTGAAAGTGCCCTGGTGAGGTAGGACAGGATGGGGGCCAAGCACCCAGACTCCCAGCCTCTGCCCTTTGCATAGTTCCAAGAACGGGCTTCATGTGCCAGGTGAGATAGCCGATCACTTCCCCCTGCTCTGGTCTAGGAGAAGCAATTGCTTGGTCCCTAAAAGAGGGAGGCTGGCTCATTGAGTGCAGTGTTGGTCACTTGTCCTAGTTTTGTGAGGACAGCTAAATGGCAGGGGAAATCTCCCTTTGAAATATCCATGGACCAAACCTAGTAGACACAGGTCTGACTGAGGAAGCACAGGGAGGTTCCAAATGTGCATGGAAGGGTGGGGGATGTAAGCAGAGGTGGGTATGTTTCCACATATGCATGGGGGGGGGTGAGCAGGAGATATGGGTGTGTTTCCACATATGCATGGGGGGGTGAGCAGGAGATATGGGCGTGTTTCCACATATGCATGGGGGGGTGAGCAGGAGATGTGGGCGTGTTTCCACATATGCATGGGGGGGTGAGCAGGAGATGTGGGCGTGTTTCCACATATGCATGGGGGGGGTGAGCAGGAGATGTGGGCGTGTTTCCACATATGCATGGGGGGTGTGAGCAGGAGATGTGGGTATGTTTCTACATATGCATGGGGGGTGTGAGCAGGAGATATGGGTGTGTTTCCACATATGCATGGGGGGGCATGGGCGTGTTTCCACATATGCATGGGGGGGTGAGCAGGAGATATGGGCGTGTTTCCACATATGCATGGGGGGGTGAGCAGGAGATGTGGGCGTGTTTCCACATATGCATGGGGGGGGTGAGCAGGAGATGTGGGCGTGTTTCCACATATGCATGGGGGGTGTGAGCAGGAGATGTGGGTATGTTTCTACATATGCATGGGGGGTGTGAGCAGGAGATATGGGTGTGTTTCCACATATGCATGGGGGGGTGAGCAGGAGATGTGGGCGTGTTTCCACATATGCATGGGGGGGGTGAGCAGGAGATGTGGGCGTGTTTCCACATATGCATGGGGGGTGTGAGCAGGAGATGTGGGTATGTTTCTACATATGCATGGGGGGTGTGAGCAGGAGATATGGGTGTGTTTCCACATATGCATGGGGGGGAACACACAACACATGCCTGGAGCGCTGGCACTCAGCGTGTGAATGAGAGGAGAGGAGCCAGTAGGCTGACTCACGAGGGCTACACAGGAAGGGAGAAGAGGGGAGGGTGTTTCTTACCTCCCAGGCTGGCCTATTCCCAGTCTTCTTGCCAAAGGGTTACCACATGGGGCTGGGACTGGAAAGAGGACTAGACAGGAGGGTGACAATTGGGAGGGTGCCCCGGATCTGGGAGGAATGAAACTAGGATGCACCAGGAGGAGGAGGAGGGACACTGCAGCCCAGCTGATAAACATTCTTCCATGTGCACATGTGAATGTAAGCAGGACTCAGGTGGCTGGTAGAGAGAGGTCTTGTCTGAATTCATGACTACCCAGCACACAGAGCTGTGCAGAGCGTGGTGACATTGAGGCCATCTGGACCTGCAGAGCCCTACCTGAGAAGAGAGGAAGGGTGGGCAGCTAATGGGATAAGAAGACAGTCCTCTCCTCCCGAGCTTTTAGGTTAAGGGCTAGAAACTGGGTCTGGGTTTGCAGAGTACTTGGTCCTGAGGGAGCACCTACCTTTGAGGAGCACCGGTGGGCCTGGGCTGCTCACACGTGTGCCTTGGAGACTGGAGAGGGGGTTTTGGCTAACCAGGACTCTGGCCAGCCCTACAGAGACATCAAAAAGTTGGAAGAGGGGAATGGAGTTGGGAGCATGAAGGAGGGTGGCTGTGTTGGGGAGGCAGAGCATTTGTTTGGGAAGCTAGGCTCAGACAGAGCTCTCATCTAGCTGCTCTACAAGCTGTGTGTGCTTCCTCTTCTCCAGGATGCGGCTGAGCTCCTCTGCAAAGGAGCAGGGTCCTGCTGGCACGCCATTGTTGCTCTGCCTCAGGAGCACATAACTGTTGCCATTCATCCTCCGGAGCCGGCTGGGCAGTGCCACCAACCCATTGGTCAGCTCAGCCGGGGGTGGGAGTGGGGGTGGAGGGGGTGGGGCTGGGGCTCCTTCCCCAGGGATGATCTGGAGGCAGCCACTCTCCAGGCCCCCAGCCCCCTCCCCATCATCACCTTCATCCTCCTCTCCAGGACACTGGCCTGAGACTGTCTGCAGCTGCACGGCTGAGCCCCCTGCCCGGCCTAATGAGTATTTTCGCCTTCGACCTCGTCTGCCTCCCTTCAGACATGCCACATAGAGGAGGGAAGATGCCAGGATGAGGCAGAGGCCACCGAGTATAGCAATGGCTACCACGTAGAACAACCTCATGTCACGTGCCAGCTGTGCCCCTGGCATGGCAGGGGCTTGTGGAGCCGGGGCAGGGGTGGCTGGCCGGACTGTGAGGCTGTAGGAAGCCAGAAGCATACGGAGACCATTCTCCTCAGCATAGCAGCCGTAATTGCCACTGTGCTCCAGCTGTGTGTCTGTTACCAGCAGCCCATCCACTCCCACTCGGTAGCCATCCTGCCCGTCACTCAGGCTCTTGCTCCCATTGAGTAGCCACAAAGCTCGGGCCAGGTTAGATGGCTGGTCACAAGGCAGGAGGACATCATCACCCCGGAGCACAGAGCGGGTCTTCAGTGGTGGTGGCGGTCCTGGGGAGGATGGGAGAAGAAAGGTCAGTATCATCTGCCCATCCCAGACAACACTGGAAATGCAAGACAGACTGTAGACAGCTAAATTCTTGGCACCAGGCGCCACGTCTAGAATCGGTGACAGCTAAGCAAGCCTGCTAGTGCATGCTTCCCAGGGTGCACACTGGCCCTTCCTAGGAAGCAGGCAGTGTCTTGGGCCTTTTCTTCCCTAAGCTTCTCTTCCCTGTGGTTTCAGTTCCTACCAAGGTCTCCCTTTCCAGAACACTAGACCTGAATGTTTGCCATGTGCTGGGAATCTCACCAAGGCCAAAAGCTTATTCATCAACCACCTGGTCCTTTCTTTGCATTGCAGCCACCAGCTGCCCAGCGCTGTTCATCAGGACCCGGGAATCTCCCTCACCTCTCTTCTTCATGTCTACCCTCATGAGACTCTCAGACCTGTTCGCTTCTCTCCTTCCATGGCTGCCTGCCCTCTAGGGCCCTCATTCGGTGTCTGTTCTTTGCTACTATAGCTGATCCCTTGAAAACACAAATCTAGACTGAGGAGAGAGGTCAGTGAGTATAGGTGTTTGCTGCCAAGCTTGACAACCTGAGTTCAATCCCTGGGACTCACATGTAGGGGAAAACCGACTCCCCTAAGATATCTCTCCTTTTCTTTTCTTTTCTTTTCTTCCAAGACAGGGTTTCTCTGTGGCTTTGGAGGCTGTCCTGAAACTCACTCTGGAGACCAGGCTGGTCTCGAACTCACAGAGATCCACCTGCCTCTGCCTCCCGAGTGCTGGGATTAAAGGTGTGTGCCACCAACGCCCAGCTCCCCTAAGATATCTTACAAGTGGACATCCACATCCCACACATGCTTGTGAGCAAACTACATATAGTTTAAAATTTTTAATACTGGGGCTGGAGAGATGGCTCAATGGTTAGGAGCACTTGTTGCCCTTGCTGCCGAGGACCTGAGTTTGGTACCAGCATCCACATGCTGGCTCATGAACACCCATAACTTCAGTTCCAGAGAAGGAAATACTCTTCCAACGTCCCCAGGCATCAGGCATGCACATAGTACACATAGATACATGCAGGAAAATGCACTCATAAAATATTTTTAAATGTTTACTAAGCCAGGCAGTGGTGGTGCACACCTTTAATGCCAGCACTCAGGAGGCAGAGGCAGGAGGATCTGAGTTCTGAGTTTGAGGTCAACCTGGTCTACAGAGTGAGTTCCAGGTCAGCCAGGGCTACACAGAGAAACCCTGACTTGAAAACCAAATAAATAAATAAACAGCAAAAACCTTTTAATGATATGAATCTGATCAGATTATTCCTTGGTGTAAAACTCTTCAGAGGTTTCCTGTTGCTTTTCATATAAGGACCCAAACTGTCCACATGCCCTGCTCACCTCTCCAATCTTTTCCTCCCAAGCTCTCTCTTCCCACTGACCCTGCTGTTTGAGTGTCATTGCCCTACTCATGGCCTCCAGCCCCTGCTTGGTTAGCTTGCAGATGGCACGGTTTCAATCAAAAGCATAAGCTTGAATCCAACTGCTTCAAGCAGGGTTAACTCTGATCCTGCCACCTCATAGCTGGGTAACCATGGACAGTTTCCTCATATTCCCCATGCCTCAGAGGGGTTGTCTCTCATGGGGATGACAATGATGCCTTTCATGTAGAGTGCTGTGAGCATAGACACATGGATGTATTTAGATCAGTGCTTGGCACGTCTCAGCTCTGATTACTGACTTTTTTTTTATTCCTTGTGATATCAGTTTTGCCACATGATCTTTCTTTGGAGAAAAACACATCACCATTCTGTACCTCACTGTAGTTGCAACTACTAATAATTATAGTTATTGTATTTACATTCCCCCACCACTTAGGCATATACTTTATTTATTTATTTATTTTGATATTTTGAGACAGGACTTCTCTGTGTAACCGCTCTGGCTGTCCTGGAACTAGCTCTGTAGATTAGGCTGGCTTTGAACCCACAGAGATTCACCTGCCTCTGCCTCCCGAGTGCTGGGATTAAAGGCGTGCGCCACCACTGCCCGGCCAGGCATACACTTTAGATGTGATCATAAAACCCTAACTAACTCACTAACTCTCCACCCCCATCTCTCTCTGTCTGTCTCTGTCTGTGTGTGTGTTGCTAGAGAGTAAACCCACATGTCAGGCAAGAAGAGCTCTCTGCCAATGAGTTTCACCCCCAACTGTCTCCAAGTCTCAAGCCTGTTTCCTCGTTTACAGTTTATTTGGCAAATAAATATCCATCGAGCACTCACCCTGTTCTGGGTCATCCTCACCAAAACCACACAAACACAGCCACTCAGAAATGGATGAATTCCACTTACCCATACCCCTGCTGCCCTCGCAGCCTCGATTTCCTCTTTCTACGTCCTGTATCAGTGCTGTCCTGGAACAGGAAATCAAGATTCATGAACAAGAAGAAATACACAGCAGGATTACCAATAACAACAGCTCACATCCCTTATGGGTCGGTGGGCTTTTGTTCTCCATTGAGGGCACATGTACCCCAGCCCTACTTCCAACCTCTACCCTGGGACCTGTTGGCTATGGTGGTGGCCACCATGCAGGCATGGGTGCTGGAGTCCCAGCCACAGTAGGGGTCCCGTGCCAGGATGCAGTCGTAGCAGGAGCGGTAGCGTGAACAGCTGGACAGAGGAAACTGGATGACTCCACTAGCAGCCCCCACATAGAGGCTGTGCTGGAACCAGAGTGCAGTCGGTCAGTAACCTCCCCCTGCCTCTACCCAGCCTCCCCAGTCCCCTTCTCTGTTAGCATACTGAGACCAGAAGTCAGGGCTACCTGCATGGGAGAGATGACTAGATTGTCCACAGACTGGGGCTCCCTGAACACTTGCATCTCTTCGATAATGTGCATCCCAGAGCTCAGGACTACGGCCTTGTGGATCCAGCCATCAGCTGATGTAGAATGGACAAAAGTCAGAACCCAACAGTGTGATATGTCCTCAGCACCCCACAGGAGGCCTAATGGAGACAGCTCAGGAATCGTAAGGTTAGAGACAAGGAATCAGCCACCAGCAGTGGTCCCTCAGGACACGGGGCACCCCAGGCCAATGTGGCAGGAACTACTGTGTTCAGATGCATTGATAACCAAGGCCATTAGGGAATCAGGGATTTGGGTCAGAAGCACCTGTGCCCAGAAAGAGCAGGTCATAGGTGGGTCCAGCAGGTGTGCTGACGTGTGTTCCCGTGAGATGTGTGTAGCGTACATTGCGCTTCAGCAGCAGGGGCCGCCCACGCGTGGGCACCACAGGCCGAGCCATCAGCGGGTGCAACTTCACAAAGTCCAGGACCGGGGATGGCAAGTCTTGGGATGAGTTGTAGCCTCGGCTGCGCAATGAATCTGTGATGCACTGGGTTGGGGGGTGGGTGGTGAGCCTCAGGACTCCTCCACCTTCCTCCCCTCCCAGGGCTTTGTCCACTCAGCACAGGCTCCAGGCCTGAGTGCTCACCGAGCCAGGCCGGGGTTCGGGCACCCCACCCTCATAGCGGCCCCATCGCCGGGCACCATCCTGGTACTCCATGAAGGGGCCTGTGAAGACAGCCTGCATCTCAGCCAGGTCATAGCGGCAGATGGCTGAAGCCTCCAGGGTCTTCCTAGGAATGGGGCACAGGGAAGGACTTACTCACTCTAAATGGAGCCTGCCCCCAATCCTCGCTCCATCTGGAGCTACTGTTACCACGGTCCAGCTCCACCTTAGGCCTATGGGATCACAACGCCCTCTGGCCCTGGGATAGCTTGACATGGCTTGACACTTCATTTTATACCCAGCCTTCTCCCCAGCATCGCGGCTTCAGCACTTAGCTTTCTTCAGTTCCTTTCCTTTCCCAGCACGCCTGAGCTTACCACTGTGTTGTCAGTGTGAAGACTGCATAGAAGTGTGTGTGGGCCGATGTATCGGCGTCCAGGCTGCAGACGCCACGTAGTGTCTCGTACTGTGGGATGTGACAGATGAGACGAGCCTTCAGGAAGGACGTCCACTTCTTCTGCAGGATCTTTTTCCCTCCCAGATCTCCCTGAGGAGGCAGGACACAGGGTCAGGGTCAGAGGTCGGGCCTCTCCCCGTACCCTCACTTCATCATATGCACCTTGCACACACGGGCTACTCTAGCCACACGGTGGCTGCTGCGGCTCTGCGTGAAGCTGCTAGAACCTTCTTCACGTTCCATGAAGAAGTAGTAAATCTTGTCATCGTCACCCACGGCACTGGCCTTGCTCTCCCGCACCAGCACAGAGAATACAAACTCAGCATCTGTGGGGTGAGTATTTGGGTGGCTTATGAAACAGGCTGAGACCTCGCCCTCAGCCATGCCCCACCCCTCCCTCCATATTACACGGGAGAGTAATGGACAGGCTCACCTGGAGACTTGGGAATGGGCTGCTCATCTGCCCAAGGGAGTAACAATAAGAAACAGACCCCCCCCCGCCCCGTTATCCTGTGCAACCTCCTCCTAACCATTGAGCCAGTGCATGGGTGCCTCCTCAGTTCTCAGAGAGTGCGGGTGGCGGCTCCGGCGGATGTCAGGAATGCTCCGGAATTCATACCGTGTAGCTGTGTAGAGTCCTCCATCTGAGGCAGGAGACACATGTCATGGACAATAGGGAACATGACGTGCATAAATGGCAAATCCTAACAACAAGATCCACACTGAGATCGGAGCACTCTTGTGGAGGAAGACGGGCAGCAGGAGTGCCTGCTCACCGATGATGAGGCCTGTGAAGCCACGGGCGGGGTCATAAGGACATTTCTCCTTTCCCTCCTCCAAGCTAGTAGGCAAGACGAAGGCCTCAGCGTCCTGGAGAACGAGGGTCCCAGTCAGTCAATGGTCCCGAAGACGGGCAAGGGCTGCGGCCCAGGTCAGGTCGTCTGGGGTTAGCAGTCAGGGCTGGGGCAGGGATACTCACAATGGCCGCACAGAGGGGCTGAAAGGCGTGGGTCCCACATGCATAAAAGTGGGTGGCATTGAGCCGCTGCAGGAACCGCACGTGGTTGAAACACTCCGTCTGTGGACAAAGGGAGGCAGTGATGTAAGTCCTCGGCCTGGATATACGCCACCTCTATTAGTCTAGCTTTGCGGTCTGATTCTTGCCCCCCCACCTACAGGACATACTTTCCAAGACGCCTCCGATTACCTGACCCCACTCTGCCAGCTTCTCCTAAGTCTGTTTCTGCAGTCCCCTCCACCTACCCTTCAGGAGCCATTGCCACTTAAAGACAGAGAAACATTTCAGGACAATGACAGTGTGACATGAGCTTAAACATTATTATTATTTTTTTTATGAGACAGAGTTTCTCTGTGTAAACAAGTCCTGGCTAACCTCGTACTCACTCCGTAGACCAGGCTGGCCTTGAACTCACAGAGATCTGCCTGCCTCTGTCTCTCAAGTGCTGGGATTAAAGGTCTGTGCCAACATCACCCAGCCCAAGAGTTACTTTTAGCAGTGCCCCTCCCTAATCCTGAAGCTCCCACAAATCTCACTCTCTTGCTCGCTATGTCCAAGAGCAAGCTCCCATCCTTCCTGACCCAAATCCTCCCTCTGAAACCTGTTTATCCAGTCCTTCCCACCACAACCTGCATCCACCTTGCTCTGCTCCAGGAGCATCTTTGCTCCCGCCCACTCTCTCACCGCCACGTTCAGTCCCTCCCCACGTTCACTGTGCCAAGAGGTTCTTGAACCCGGGCCCCTTCACCATTCTCGTCCAGTACAAATCATCATCACCTCTTTCTTGGACAACTCTAGTGGCCTCCCACCCCCTTCCAGCCTGCTATGCATCTGTTTACTCAGTGAGGGATACTCCAGAAGTAAATTCAAACAGCACAAGGGGGTCTATTGTCAACAGCCTCTCATGTATTCCTGTCTCCCTGTGAGGAAGCCTGCAAAGGGGGCCGCAGACACCATGTCAGAAGTTTCTGTCCAGAGATCCATCTGTCAGCACCCTCTTGCTCCAATGAAATCCACTTCCTAAAGCACCACAGGTGTAAACAGACCATCGCGAGGCCGCACCTCCTGATGCTCCCACGTGCCCCTGGGTTTGCTCCAACCGCTCACTCCATCTCCAGCCACACTGGCTTTCTCTGCCCCCCTCAGGTGCCCTAAGTTCTCCTCCATCATCCTCCTGTCCGTTACCCAGAGTTTGAATCCATGGAGGACTCCTCTCTCCACTTACTCTGTTACCTGCTGCAGCCATCATGTCTGTTCCTTGTCAGCCTGCTCAGGCCTTCTTTCTAAACCCTAGGATGCCCCAAACTTTCCACTCTTCTTCCTGTCTCTAGACTCAGTCTATTTTAATCCATCTGGCACGTGGGATGAGACAAACATTCCTAGAGTAGCTCTTAGGACGGAGAAAGGGCAGTTTGGGAAGAATTCCGTAGTCAGATGAGCTTGGGAAGTGGACACATCTATCTCGACCAGGTGACTTCTCAGAGCCTTAAGGGTGTCACTGTGCACTGTGAGATGGGAATGTTGCCCTCTGCAAACATACTGGACCACTCAGTTCCTCCTTTGAAAATGACTGTCCTTCAGGACGATGCTTTGGGACACGCTCTGACACTTTGCTGCCCAAAGTCGTCTGGGGACCAGAGACAGCATCTTCAGACGGCTTTCTAGAAATATCTTGGGCCCTTTCCAGACCTACTGATCTGGAACCTATGACTCATGTATGAGGGCCTCTAAGGCATCAAACAGTACGGCTGTCATTGTCACAATAAAGCCCAAACCCTGCGTTGGGCATTTATGACACTTTGTGATCTAGGTTCTCCTGCCCCACAAGCTCTGTTTATTAACCACAATGCACTGAGGCAGCCTCTGACAGACAGTTCTAGAGGGGCACAGCACACTCATTGAGTCAGAATCTCTAGGTTGATGGACCTTGAGCTATTTCTCGCTTTTGTTTTGAGACAAAATCTCATATAGCCCAGGCTAGACTCAAACTTGTTTGGGGCCAAGACTTTCTTTGAACTCCTAATCCTTTCATTGTCTTCATAGGGCTGTCTTCATAGGCATGCACCACGACGATGCCCAGTGTGAATGTGTACTCTGTGTGTGTGTGTGTGTGTGTGTGTGTGTGCTTATACACAGGCAAATGCTACCATAACTGGCTTGGAATGTGTTAGGGTTTTTTTTTTTCTTTTGTATCTACTTATTTCATGTGTGTATGTGTATGCCTGTGCTATGGTACACATTGGAAAGAAGATCAGAAGATAACCTGTCTCTCCTTTCACTGTTCGGTTCGTCAAGCTTGGTGGCAAGCACCTTAACCTGCTGAGCCACGTCGCTGGTCCAAGAATGTATATTCTGTTCTTTTGGTTTTTCGAGACAGGGTTTCTCTGTGGCTTTCGAGCCTATCCTGGAACTAGCTCTTGTAGACCAGGCTGGTCTCAAACTCACAGAGATCCAACTGTCTCTGCCTCCCGAGTGCTAGGATTAAAGGCGTGCGCCACCAACGCCCAGCAAGAATGTATATTCTTAAAAAGATCTCTAGCTAGGTGTGGTGGTGCACACCTTTAATACCAGTACTTGGGAGGCAGAGGCAAGCAAATCTCTATGAGTTTGAGGCCAGCCTGGTCTACATACTAAAAGTCCAGGTCAGCCAAGGCTACATAGTGAGACCCTGTATCAAAAAACAAAACAAAACATAACAAAAAACAAAACAAAACTCCAAAATCGGTAAATAAATACAGAAATAAATACAGAAAACTCTGCAAATGGCTGTTACATAGCCAGATATGATCCCCCTCCCAGCAGACAGCCTGCTTTTTAGCTAGAAAGGACTAATGCTTGGCTAAGGTCCCTCCATGAACACCAGGTACTTGGACTAGTGTTCCAGCAAAGTCTCATTTTTCCTATCTGTGAGATGGAGATAATAATGCATCATAAGGTTGTTTTAGAATTAGATCTGGTTGTTACTTATTAGCAGCTACTTATTGTTACGATGATAATTTGAGATCCGACCCCCGGGGGTGGGGATTAAGATACTGTGACAAGCCAGGCGACATGGTCACCCCAAGGCCTGCCTTTCCTAATGTTCACTGTGGTTGTGTATAGTTGGCTGCTCATCTGTACCTCTCCATCTGTGTCCCTCCCAGTTCTGGGACCCCTGCCTGGTTGAGGAGGAAGAAAGAAGAGCTGGGGACAGCTGATCACATACCTGGTTGTTTTTCCCTTTCTGGTGACACTTGCTCTGCATCTCTGGGGAGGCCTCCCAGTGGATCTAGTGAGAATAGAGGAACAGACTGCAATACTGACCTCAATATCCACCACCCAGAGGATCACACAGTGGGGCTCCAGAGTGCGGGGGAAACTGGAGTGGGGTGAATTTGAGAAGGGGCTCTGGGCTGGAAAGGGCCGTGCTGCTCAGAGGCTGGAAGGCTGGGAAAGCCTCCAGGTAACTGAGGTCCCAGGGGGCTGAAGACCCCATGGTTGCCAGGGCTGACCTGTTTGTGAGCCCCATCTCCTATGTCACGGGCACTGAGAGAGAACAGGGCACCTCGAGCTCCCACCAGCAGCCTTTCGGAAGCGTCCTCCAGCAGGAGTGTGGAATAGTTCTGAGCTTGGCCCTTGAAGTGCCGGATCTGGGAGAGCTCTGGGAATAAGAGTGGCAGAGAGCCGTCTGTGGGGGGCTACTTCCTGTCTGCAGATCTGGCAGACATAGCCTTGCAAGGTTGGGGAATCTAACCTCCATAGGAGATGGTTGTCCGTGGGGTGGCATCTAGCTCTCGGGATGGTCTCCGCAGCGAGGGTCCAGGGACTGCTGTTACTGTGAGGAAACTGAAGAGGAGGGGCCAGAGCCTCCCCCACATCTTCCTGGGTAAGTTCAGTCCAACAGGACCCCAAAGGCAGCTGGGGCCAGAGTCACAGGACTGGAGGGGAAGAGCAATCACTGGGGTCAAAGTCCAGGCTGTGATCACATGGAAGGTTAGGGGTCATGAGGCCATGGGGATCAGGTAGTCATGGGGCCATGGAGGATCCTGGAATGGGGGAGACATGGAGCCACAAGGTTGTGTGGCCATGGAATCACAGCTCAGAAGTCAGAGGGATGGATGGGCGGGTCACGTGTCTTTCAGCATCAAAGGCAAATTCCATGGAGAGTGGGCTTTGGAGGGTCCCAGCAAAGTTGTAGGTGACTGAAGGGGTCACCTTTCCCCAACCGAGGGTATGGGGGGAAGTTCCAGTTTCTCTCCGTTTTCTGGAGGAAAAAAAAGCAAACAAAAACAAAATCAAAATCCCTCTGATGGAAAGCCCTTTGATCTGTGTGTGGGTGGAAGATGGTTGGCATTACCCAGACTTCAGGGGCCCTGAAAGACAGAGGGAGGCCCGACATCCAAAGAACTCCCTCATCAAGGCAGTCTCAGACATTCTGTCCATTTCTGCTCTGCTAAAGAAGGCTGTGGTGAACTTACTGTCTTTATAAGACCCTAGACTAGCTTTAACCTATCTATACCCATGGTAACAGCCCTTGCCCAGTCAGAACACTGCTTGGGGCCATCTAGGTAGAGCATTGGTTCTTAGATTGGCCTGTTCCTCCAGCAGTACTGCCTGCGGGGGTGCCTTCTGCAGGAAGGCCTGGGCAGAGTCAGTTAATGGGCCTTTGTTAATTTTGTCCTGTTTTCCCTTTGTTTTTTCTTTCCCATTGGCCTGAGAGCTCCCTTTGGAATTTCTCTTTAATTAGACACTCTCTTTGGCATTTTTCTCTGAGGGGGTGCACATCCCTGCCCTGCCCATGCGAGTCCATACCTCACCCTCTGGCTGGGCATCTACACGAGTCCCTACCTGCTAGACCTACCTGCTGGCAGGCGGCACAAGTGTGAGGGGGTGGGAGTGAGGTGCAGGTATCTAGTTCCGTGAGCTGCACAAGTGTAATGTCTGTGCAGGAGACTGCAGTGTGTGTGAGACCAGGTAAGACCTAAGCAATGTGGAGACAGTGAACAGTGGGATTCTGAGACTCCTGGCCACCCTTAGTCCTACAGCCGAGGTGGAGGTGGGTGACATGGCCTCCCTCTTATCTCCAGGGTATTTCCAAAGATTTCCTGGGCTGGGCAAGGTGTGGAGGAAGCCTGATCCACCCAATGTCATCAGACACCCATAGCCAGGGTCAGAGGGTGTCACCAGCCTCTCCTTTCCTTCTGGGTCAAATATTAACCATATGGCCCTAAAGAGAGGGGAGGAATCTGGAGCTAGTCAGAGGAATAGCAGGAATTTGGAGGGTCTGTTCAGGAGTTAAAGGTGAGCATGCTACGAGAGGAAGAAAGGGGGGTCTCTACCACAGAAAGGGCCTCCTCAAGCTCCTGTTTTGAGGGCTGGGGCAACAGGAGGTTTCAGGCTACCTGAGCCCCACCTTGCTGTAAAGGCACACCTGTTTGCTTTTGGGGCCTCCTATTTGCTCAGCACAGAAGGGGAGCCCTAGGGCTAGCAGAAGTGGGAATTAGTGCTAAGGGTCAGGCAGGAGCCAGTCAGTGTGGAGTGCATGGGTACATGTGTGCATTTAGTTTTGAGTCACATGGTTCCTGAAGAATGTGACACACTTGCTCACAGGTGTGCACACATGTTCAAGTAGGCTGGAGAGCACATGTATTTACAAGAGTCATGCACACACCCCCACAGAGGCTTAGCAAAAGTATGTTCACACAAAGGGCCAAGGCCGCACAAAGTAATACATACACATAAGGTTGTGCTTACATGCCATCCATCCAGTGGTTCACAAATCCTCAGAGGCGAACAAGCCAGGTACATACATGCTTCCTATTCAACAGGAGTTTCTTGTCCACACACATTTGTATAGGGGCATGCGCACAAAACTGTTGATAGTGGGCCAGGCATAGTGCACACATGTATTCAGAGTTCTCAAACACAATTACATCCAGGCAGAGACAAACACTCGTGAAATGCATAAGGGGTACGGCTTTTGCTGCAGGTTTGGTGGCTGCTAGTGTCTGCTGGGGTGAGACGCACAGCAGAAAATCCTGATACCTTTTCTGAAAGTACTGGTTGTAAGGCCAGCTCTCTGTCTGTCTCTGTGTGTGTGTCTGTGTGTGTGCGCGCACAGGCGTGTGTGTGTGTGTGTGTGTGTGTGTGTGTGTGTGTGTGTGTGTGTTTGTGTGTGTGTTGAGTGACCTGGGGTGAGTGACTGAAAGGGAGAATGGAGATAACTAACCCAGAGAGGAGGAGGAGGAGGCCCTCAGATCCAGTGAAGGGAAAATGGGATGCTACCTCAGCAGCCTCTTTTCCCTACAGACTGCAGCTCTAGCTCGGAGGAGCTGGCTGAAGCGTTCAGCCCCCACTTAACCTGTTGGGAGGGCCGGGTTAATGGGCAAGGTGGTGGTGGAGCATGCCACCCCTCCCCCAGTACGAGGAGGGTTCAAGGTCTCCAGTTCACACCCCATACTTGACTCCAAGTTTGGGTTCCTTCCCAGGGCCTGCCTGCTGAACTCTGATCATCTTCTGTTAGATCCTAGGGTGGAGAAAACTGGGGAGGGGAGGACTCCCCCCAACAACAAGCTCAATAGGCTCTCGACCTTCATCCCTGATGTCCACCCGCCTGGGGTTAGCAGTATTTCCCTCTGCCCAGTAGGATGGCGGTCTCACCTGGCGTGAGGGCGCCTCTCCCTCATCTTCCCCTCCCTCCACCATCCTGAACAGTCCACCGTTCTCTCCTTTGATCAGATCTAACCTCAGTATCTACTGCTGCAGCTCGAGGACAAGCTCTCCTTCGATCCCGCCGGACGTCAGAAGACATGACCCAGATCCAGGGGAACATCGTTCTCTACCCGGGTCCCTGGCCCGCCGCGGACCCCGACTCCGCGAAAGCGGGTCTGCGCCCTGCGCGACCCTGAGGCCTGGCCCGAGCCCCTCTAGAGCCTAATATGCGGGACCGGGGGTCTCGGCGGCGAGAAAGGCCTGGCCTAGCTTGGAGGGTGGAGTGGACGTGGACAAGGCTTTGCGCGACCGCGGCCCCCGGCCCTGCCACCGCCCGCACTCCCCGCCTCCCTCACCTTTGCGCTGGGATCCGGGGCCATAGAGACAGCGGCGAGCGGCTCCGCGGCCCCACAGCACAGCACAGCACCAGCTGCGGGAGGAAGGGGCCGCGGCCGGAGCGAGGCGGGGTGGAGGCGGAGCCGGGGGTGGGGCGGGGGCCGGCGGGCCGGAGGCGGGGGCGGGGAAGGGCGCCCGCCTTCCTTCGCGCCCCTCACCACGCACAATAGACACGATTTGTGGGAAATACTCGAGGCCCACGGCTCCTGGCGTCCCCTTTCTTCCAGGCTCAGTCGATCTGGGTACCGCCCGCCCCTTAGTGGTGGTGGTGGGTTCTCACCACTGCGTGCGCCCTAAAACTGGCTGAGCCTGCCTGTCTGTCCTGGTCCTAAGACCCCTCCCATTTACCTATTGCAGGGACGCGTAAACCTCGGGTCCCGAGTCCTGTACTCTGCTCTCTAACCTGCACTTCTTGCAAAACATGTTTACCATGCCCTCCTGCCTTTGGCCTAGGGTGCGTGTGCGCAGACGGCGACTACAGTAAAGGCACCAGGCTTCTTCTGCGTAGCTCCTGGTTCCTAGTTTAAGGTGTATGGTTCCCCCATCCCAGCCCCGCCATGCTGTTCAGCTTGACGTGTGAGCGGGTGAACTGGAGGCCTGGAAGGATGGACAACACACAGAAAATGTTCTTCATGCATAAATAAGTCACGGCCATGCACACGGATTCATTCAACAAATCTTAGTCCAAACCGAGGCTCACCCTCAGGGACTGTTTCTCATTTTCCACCATTCTTCTCTCCAAACTTTCAGTGTTCCCAGTCAACCAAATAGCCTTTGCTTCCCAGCCTCAATCTCCTTTAGGATGGTCTTGCCTGCAAACTCAGGCTCTCCTCCTTCCCGAGGATTATTAGAATCAATCTAGGGCTGGGGTTGTGGCTCAAGGGTACAGTGCTTGCCTAGCATGCAAGACACCCTGGTTTCATCCCCAGCACCACAGAAAACCAAAACCAAAATCAACAGCGAACTCAGCATTAAATCCTAGTGAAACTTGAGTTTTGGCCACCAACACCCCCACCCCACCCCATGACAATATTACGATGGGCAAAGAGGACCAAAGTAAGTGCAAAGAACACATTTGCATGTACCCAGATGTTTGAGTGGGCTTCTAGTAGTACATCAAACTGATGAGCCTGAGGAGAAACTTCATTCTTCTTCCAGGATTCCCCAAAGCTCATACAGTTTGGCACTCAATCCATACAATTTCTCAAGAGTCTGGACTGTGTGTGACTGCAGACTGCTAGACAGAAGGGCCCAGATCACACTTCCACCCCGTCAGAATGTCTCCTGGCACTCTGCAAACACGATACTTACTGTGTGTGGGGTGCAGCAGGGGAGACTGGGAGAAATGCTTAGATTTAAAAGTGCACACACTTTCAACATTTCTGATATTTACTTTGTATGTCACCACCCATATGCAGCAGTCCAGATAAATTGCAGGAGTCTGTTCTCTGTCCACCATGTGGGGATAAAGCTCAGAGGTTGTCAGGCTTGTGACAGACAGCTTGTATCTGCTGGGCCATCTCACCTCCCAAGCCAAGCACACACTTTGTAGGCTGCCCTGACTCACTTCTTTTTCAGTGTCCCCATCCCATTCTGAGGAGTTCATAGCTTCATTTTATAGCTGGGAAGACAGGTTCTAAGCAGATTGTAACTTGCCCTGAAATATGTCTATGTAGGACGGAACTGGAGGAGTCTGAGAAGGGTTAGCTGCTGGGCAAGCCTAGGGAAAATGACCAGGACAGGCTGGAGTGGAATAGAAAGAAGGGCATATAAAAGGCTAGTGGGTTTGCTCTAGTGAGACAGGAGTGTTCTTAGAGGAAGACAGAGGTCAAATAATAGCTTAGAAAAACTTCAGAAGAGCTGACAGATGCAGTACAGGGTGAATGAAGACTGTAGGCTTTGTAGGAAAGCGTGGAAGAGGACGGAAGACTGCCAGCCCCAGTACCTGTCATTGTGGAGAAACTGTAAGGCCCAGTGAGCTAAGAAATCTGGCTCCCCAAGTATACAGACTTGCAATGCTGACTCCACATGGCTTAGGAGGAAGCAAGTAAGCCAGTGTGGCAGGTTCTGCTGCTCACTGAGCTGTAGGGAGCTGAGGAAGCCTTCAGCGAATGTGTAAAGAACAGATGAATTCCTGAGTGAATGTGTAGTGTTTCATGGGCATGGCATGTCAGGGGCCGCAATACCTCAGGCCCCTGGGTGACCTGACTTTAGTGGGCGTTTGTGCAAGTATAACAGTGCATGCAAGACGATGGTGTGTGCAACTAAAGGTGCTTACGAATGGTTGACCAAGCTGGGCGGTAGTGTTAGCGCGCGCCTATAATCCCAGCACTCAGAGGCAGAGGTAGACGGATCTGTCAGTTTGAGGCCAGCCCTGTCTACAGAGTGAGTTCCAGGACAGCCAGAGTTGTTACACAGAGAAATCCTGCCTCCCCCCTCCCCACAAAAAGAATGGTTGACCATTGTTCGTAAAAACTAGCACCTGCAGCTTCCTCCTCCTGGCTGACTGCAACCTGAGTTTGCTCCCAATAGAGACCCCTTATGGAGATGAGCTTACTACTTCCTGTGCTGTACACAAGAAATTCAGAGGGTCCAGTTGCTGGTGGCTGCTCCATCAGAGTGGAGCATAGCTCATGCAACCCCAGCTTTTCTGTACGAGAGACAGACAGAGAGAGAGAGAGAGAGAGAGAGAGAGAGAGAGAGAGAGAGAGAGAGAGAGAGAGAGAGAGAGAGAGAGAGAAAGATCCCTTCATTCCCCCTCTGCCCTAGTCAGGTTTCCAGGTCCAAGGCCTGCTAGCACTTAGCTCTGAGGTGAGATTTTCTCTGAGTGGTTGTGATGACTGATGTAGAATCTTACACCTTTTTGTTTTGTTTTGTTTTACTGTTGTTGTGTAGCCTGGGCTCTCCTGGAACTCCATCTGTAGACCAGGCTTACATTGAACTCAGAGATTTATCTGCCTCTGCCTTCTGAGTGCTGGGATTAAAGGTATGCACCACCTCCACTAGGCTCTTGCACCCTTTTAAATGAATAAAATGTATGGTTTCAAAGCCATGTTCTAGGATGGTGCTTGTAAAACTGTCTTGGGCATTGACTTCAGTGTTTCTGGCAAGACAGAACCCATTCCCTCCTGCTCTGCTCACACTTCATCTCAGCATCCCCCACCTTTCTGAAGGGAACTCCCTCAATAGACAACTCCACTCCTTGCAAATCAAGCTGGTAAGAGAAAAAGTCTTGACTGTGAAAAGAATTGAAATCCAAACAAACTTACTGGAACAGGGTTGTTGGGACACACCTTCCATCTTTGCAGTGGAAGCAAGAGAATCAGTTCAAGGTCAAACTGAGCTATATAACAATTTATATAGCTTATTATATAATAAGATCTTGTGTCAAAAGAAAAAAAATTAGCTCTAATATAGTAGTGACTTTGTTCCCTGGGACTCAAGGAAGGCCATTTGTTGAGTGGGGTGTTATTCATCCTTGATATCACTGTTAGCTGCTTCACAGGGCAGATAATATTTGGAATTCTTTGGAGAACACAAACTTTTGCTAGACTGCCTTCCCCAGTTCTGCTGTAAGACAAATAAGTGACTGAGGCTGGTGACGATGGTGTCTTCACAGACACTTCAGGGCTGGCTGGCCTCTAGTATTGGCACATAGAAGTGAACTCCTTATGTTGGGGACTTGAGAAGCCTGCTATGTTTTCCAGATCTTTCACTACTTGGAGTCAGACCCAAAGCTGGGCCTTCTGGTTTGACTTCCCCTGACTCCAGGCCTGGTTAGCAAGAAGGGTGTGTCAGGACATGTCTGCAGGTGCTGGAAAACTACCCTCCATCAGCACGCTCAGCAGTGGTGGTGAAAACTGCCCTCCGTCGTCATCAGCACGTTCAGCAGTGGTGGTGACCCAGGACGACCCCAGATTTGTGGCCCTGCTGCCTCTGCCTCCCATGTGCTGGGATTATAGGCATGATGAGCTGTAACACTAAATCAGAATCTTATTTTTGGCAGCAGAACAGGGGTGGAAGCTGCTACAGTTCCCAGTCTGAAGAAGCAGCATCCTCAGCTGACTGTTGGAGTTAAGGTCTTATTTAGAAGCAAACACAGCCACAGTTGCCTGCTTCTGACCGATTTTCTTTTTAGAATGAACTGATTAGTTAATATTTTATGGGTGGGTGTTTTTTTCCCTACATGTGTAACTAAGCATTAGGTGCCCACAAAGGTCAGAAGAGGGCATAGGAGTTACACTTGTTAGCCACCGTAAGTGATGGGAATCCAGATCCTTGGAAGAGCAGTCACATTAACTACTCAACTATTTTCTCCAGGAACATCAAAATCTTTTTCTGAGACAGAGTTTCTCTGCCTAGCCATCCTGGAACTCATGTTGTAGACCAGGCTGGCCTCTAACTCACAGAGATCCACCTGACTCTGCCTCTTGAGTGCTGGGATTAAAGGTGTAGGCCATCACCACTTGGCTCAACTTTGTTTTCTCTCTTCTTATGGGGGTGGGGTGGGGTTTCCAGACAGGGTTTTTCTGTGGCTTTGGAGGCTGCCCTGGAACTAGCTCTTATAGACCAGGCTGGTCTCAACTCACAGAGATCTGCCTGCCTCTGCCTCCCGAGTGCTGGGACTAAAGGCATGCACTGCTGCCACCACCACCTGGCTTCAACTTTGTTTTCTTTAAAGAGCCTCCTTGGGGAACAGGAGAGTTGGCTCAGGGGTTACGAGCACCGCCTGTTCTTCCAGAGGTCCTGAGTTCAATTCCCTCTACCATCTGTAATGAAGTCTGCCCTCTTCTGGCCTGCAGGGATACATGCAGGCAGAATACTGCATACATAATAAATCAATCTTAAAAAAAAAAAAAAAAAGCCTTCTTGGAGCTAAGGTTTGTTCTGTTCATGCTGTATGTCAGACTTTGTGCTGAGTTATTCCTTTCAACAGGCTGAAGAAACTCAGGTAACTTGCCAGTATGGTGATCTGAGGTTGGCGGCCAAGCCTAAGTCCTTTCTTTAAACTACAGGCCTGCCCAGCAATGCCTGCTTCTACCTGGGCTGTCACCATCCATCTTCTCAACCGTGTCTACCATAAGGGAGGAGACACTGCATGGCCGTGACACTATGGCACTGACAACAATGCCTAGGCCTTCTATGAGGTGAGGTCACACACTTCTGAGTGTCAGCTTTCCCACAGCTGGCATATCATAAGCTGTAACTGTCTGCCAGGTCCCAGGTGGCTCTGAACCCTTCTGCATTGTAAAAATCACCTTTCTTGACCCTGGGCTCTAGAATACAACACCCAGGTCAAGGGTACTTTTTCCTCTTCTGTCTGTTTTCCCCAGATACCAGCAGGTAAGAGTCATGAGTTTTGTATTGTTCACCACCAAATCCTAACATGTAGGTACTCAAGCAGCCGAATGGATGTGGAGAATGAAATAATAAGATTATTAAATTCCTGACCGTAAAGTATATAGCAAGTTATTAATTGGGTGATGTAAACATGAACTGTAGACAGCTGTGGCTTTGTTTTCCACAGATAAGGAGACATCAAGTTAAAAAACCCCTGGAGAATCCAGAGCAAGGAAGAAATCATTTAAAGACAGGACATTCCAGATACTTAGCCACCTCCACTCCTCAATCAAATGTCACCAGACACAATTAAACTGAGAAAAGTTTTAATAACACATACACATACATTTAGAGGACTTTAAACAAGACATAGTATAAAATCTTAAAGAAAGGGAGGAAAGAGGAGGAAACATTGCATTTACTGCCTAAGAGCTAATAGATGAAGTGGCTGGCAAGAATGCCCGGGGAACTGACACACAGATGATGAGGCCTGCCTGCACCATCCAGCAGGCACACTCACTGAGATTGGACTGCGCTGACCGACTCCCAGGCCCACCATCTATCTATACCCTACCCTTGCCTCCTGAGAGACAAGCCAAGTCAGTTCTCTTAACTCAGCTGCTTGTCAATGAGCCACTTTTCAAATGTAAAAAAAAAAAATTACTCCTGGTTTAAGACTGGACACATTATTACTGGCCAGGCCCCAACAACTGTATGCATTTGATTGGAAAGGAAAAAAAAAAGAAAGAAAGCAAGAAAGCAAATGCTTCAATAGAGCCTGGATGGTAACACACTATCTTATCTATCTTTTACTGAGGATATATATATATATATATTTTTTTTTTCTTGTAAAGTCAAAAGCAAGCTACTACTTGCACTCAAAACAAAAACAAATGCCAACCTTCCGAGAGGTGACAAAGGCACCACTGCCACCAGGAGGAGATAAGACAAACAAATGCACAAATGCTGACTTCAGTGCTAACACAGATGACTTGTGTACGGAGCCTCTTCACGGAACGATATTACAGAACTGTATTTTCAGATAACAAGAGAAGCAGGTTAGAAAAGGCAAACAGTTACACACAAAAGCATAAACACAAGTACTTTAATTTTCAGCTTGCAGTAAGGGTAATAAGTTTGACATATACATCCAGAAAATTAGACAAGGTGATTTTTTGGCACAGTAAGATTGCCAAACACACCACCACTCAGTGCAAGCTTTGTTTGCCAAGTCCCAAAGGTGGCCTGACAGTCTTTGTGCAATGAGCATTTTCTCCCTCTTTACCATCCCATTTTCTGGGCAACAACAGCTGGAGGGAGACAAAGCATGGGGACTCAGAAGGAGATGGAAAACACTTGATTTGGGAGAAAAACCATGAACTACTTGTGCTAAAATAGAATCACAAAGTTTCTATGAGAACCCAAATGCAAATACTGACTGGACTCTGACCCGGAGACTGAAGACTGCTACCAGAGTCATAAATACAAGGGCCTAAACTGTTGTCTGGCCATTTATTTTAAAGGGAAGGATAAAGTATTTTTCTCTCATGGAGAAAGACAATTGAAAATAGAGATTTTACTCTTATTGGAACTGCTAAATAAGAATGTATCAAAGTGGTTTTAAATTTGATGGGTGGTTATCAGTTGAAACTGCAATATAAAAGGGTCACTTAAAAACCTGAATAACCCACTTGTCCCCGTCAATGTACACAATAGAAAATATTTACACACTGTAATTACAAGCAATATAAGCAGATTTTTATACTTTTGAGATTTTGTACACTTTACACAATGCAAAATGAGAAAAATATGAACACTTATAAAATTACACACAAATAATGTATCTACAAGGTATTAAATTACAGAGTGAAAGCCCCCATTGTTGGGCAGATAGATGCCAGAGTTTCAAGCTTCTGTCAAATATAACTCTTTGTATCTATCTCTTTAACCATAGTGGCATTTTGTAATAATACCCTTGAGAGGTAGCATCAAGATACTATTCTTACCAGTAAACTCAACACAGAAGAAAACTTTTGTTGGTCTGACTCTTGGAGCCTCAATCAGCCTCAGTTCTTGAAAATTTGATTTGTTCAGTCTTCACTATAAAATCTCTAACTGCCCAATGCTTGACATGAGCTCAAAAGTTACTAATGTTATTTTAAATGATAAATTTAAGATAAAATGGTTTTTATTCCTAAGCCTCAATTTAGAGGTAGAAAGTTAGCTCTCAGAACTTATTTTCTCCTCTCAAACCATAAACTTTGAGCCCAGGTCCCTTTTCACCCCCAACCTGGACCCACACAGACATGAGCATGCTCAGGAGGGAGCAAGCCACTTCAGCCAGTTTTCAAAGAATAAGCAACTGGCATCCCTTTTCAGGAAGCAACCCTCCCTAGACAGACATCGGTCAATTAAGAGTGTTACTACCAAATGTTTCAGAGAGCCTCAGGCTCAATCTAGCATGTGCACCTCTGCTAACCCTCTACCATCTAAACTAAAGGATGGCTTTCCAGTGTTTAAAAGAATTTAGAGCAGCTGTGGTTTTCAAGTGCAACAACTTCAAGATACAAACGCTCGAGTGAACACGCGCGCGACACACACATACACACATACACACAGTGTCCCCAAAATAAACATCATCAAGGTCTCTGCTAAATTATATACTTGTGGGAACAAGGTTTTGGAAACTTCCAGATTTTTAAGCCTTTATACAGAGACTTTTGTAATATAGTTACCAATGGCCAGAATTCTGGCTTAGCTAAGATTTTATGATTGAACCAGTATTTTAAAAATATATGCATTTACAAGAAATCTTAAACAAACTGCCCATGAATGTTCTGGCATTTTAAAAACAGCCACTACTTTGTAGCTTCATCTCTTCCTCTAAGGGCAATCTGACAGCTTGTTTGTTCCTTAATTGACTTTAAATAGGTTTAAAAACTTCAGATTTGTAATCTTGAATAGTAAAGGGACAATGTGTGGACTGAAACTGCCTATGGTTTACAGAGTTACAGAAGAGACCCACACCTCTGATTATAGAACTCTACTCTAGGCTTTCCCTTTGTATCCTAAAATAACCAAGAGGGAAATGAAAACCAGATGGACCTTGGCCTTTGTTTCAATGTCCAACTCCTCAAGCTGGTCCACACTTTTCCTAATTTTCTGTGATGATCCAAGTGCTATGACGCCACCTAACATGATAACTCCTGAAAACTTAACAAGAACTGCTAGGAAGGGCAGGCTGGATTCTTCTACCAGCTGAGCCTACCTCCACCCTCCTTTTATAGACCCCCGTTCCTTCCTCTAAGGTCAACTGCAAATGGCATTTCATATCTGCTTCAGAAACGGCCAAGTCTTCATCACCAGCTTCACACTACATATGTGAGCGGCACACAGCTGTGTTCCTTAGCATCTGCTGGATCCCACAGTAACCCTCTTGGAAAGACCCTTCTGGCTTTGTATTTCTGCTGCTGTAACTCCTGTTAAGAATCTGGCACCCAGAAGTCATGAAGCTGCCCCTGGAGAAGAGGGGGGAAAGGAAAATTTAATCAGATTATGAATTAATCCTTCTAATCACTGGACAGCAGTAAAATCATCATATATACACATCTCTGAAAACATCTTTCTTCTTTTGAGACAGGGTCTTACTATTAGCCCTGGCCAACCTTGAACTCCCAGAGATCTGCCTGTTTCTGCCTTTCAAGTATTGGGACTAAAAGCACAAAGCCACTTGTGCAGTTGAAAATTTCTTATGATTTTTTGGCAATAAAAAGGAATAATACAAATATAGAACATTTTTCTCATGGGCACACTCACAAAGAGACATATTTAAGGAGATTACTATGTTAAACTTATTAATATAAAGTTTTGCTATTAATACCACATTGGCACAGAGCACACATATTTTGAGGGAACTAGAGAGATGGCTCAATGGTTAACAACACTGACCACTCTTCCAGAGGACCTGGATTTAATTCCCAGCACCCACTTAGTCGCTCACAACTGTCTATAACTCCAATCCCAGGAGATCTGATACTTTCTGGCCTCCAAGGTTATCCAGCATGTGAATGGTACATAGACATACATTAGACAAAAAACTCATACACACAAAGTAAAAACAAACAAACAAACAAAACAAAAAGCCCCATAACCCTGCACTTAGCAGAAGTCTTCCTAGCATGCACAGGACCCCAGATTGACCCTCAGCTCAGAATGAACAGGATGTGGTGGTGTATACATGCAATCCTAGCAGTGGAGGAAGAGGGAAGATCAGAAGCACAAGGTCACCCTTGGTGTCACAGAGTTTAAGGGCACCCTGAGCCCCAGACACCGAAATGCTGTAAGGCACAGAGATTCCACCCAGAATATGCTCAAGATATTTTCCTTTGAACATAAAAACTTGTATATAAACAAGGAAAAAATCTTGTTTGATTTTGAAACAGAGTTTCTCTGTGTAGCTTTGGAGGCTATCCTGGCACTCGCTCTGGAGACCAGGGTGGCCTTGAACTCACAGAGATCCACCTGCCTCTGCCTCCTGAGTGCTGGGATTAAAGGCGTGTGTCACCACCAAAACAACTTGCACTTATCTTGTAAGTGGATAAAAAATGTTATGTATCCATACAGTCAAATATCGTTTAGCAGTAGAAAGGACATACATATCACAACATGGATTTCTTTATCATTTTTAGGAAAAAGAAGCTGGCCACATAAGACCACATAGTTTATTTATGTGTAGGAATCTAGAAGAGGAAAATCTCGACAGAAAGCAGATAAACATCTGCCTTGAGCATAAAGGGAGCAAAGAGAGGCATGAAGGCGGTGGAGGAGCAGGGAGGGGCTGCTGAAGTCCAAGTGTGGTGATGGCTACACTAGTCACCACAGACTAAGTGGTGACATGGACAACATGCATTTTACCTTAACAGACTGTTAGATTACTCATGAAATAACCTGACACTTTTAAATGGATGCAAACAAACGCCCCAAATCAGACAAACCATACATCATGCAGTGGGTTTCATAATAAAATAAAACTGTTAAATAAACGACACCTGAGTAGGTCGACAGTTGTGGATTATTTCCTGCCATTTTCCATGTATCCGGGCAACCAAATCTTTCACCTTAAAAATAACAAAAAGAGAAAAGGGTATCACAGATCAGAATACGCTCACTTAAAATCAACTTAACACTTGATACAAAACATCTCATAGTTGCTGCTATAGAGCTGCATGGCTATACTCCCAGATCTCAGGAGGACTGTTCAAAGTCCAAGACCAGTTTGAGCCGTAGCGTGAAATCCTGCTTCAAAAACCCAAAACAAAACAATAACAACAAAAATAAGTATAAAAACCACATATACCTCATAGCTATCACGGGCATGTACCCAACAATTCTATTTGACCACAGTCAAGAAAAGGCTACTCATCTTTTGGGGAGGCTTTCAAACGACAACATGTCTTATAATCACAATTTATGTTTTCACAATCTAAAATGTCAAATGATTATGACTTAATTTACTTATTTGTTTTTTGAGACAGAGTCTCTATATATAACCCTGGCTGTCCTGAAACTCCCTACTTACACCAGGGTGGCCTCAAACTCAAAGTAGAGATCTACTGCCCCTGATTCCTGAGTGCTGGCATTAGGTATGAGCCAAAACACCCAGTCCAGAAGAGGGCTTTAGAGCCCCTGGAACTGGAATCATTACATATACAGTTTGTGAGCTGCGTATGGGTGCTGAGAATCTAATGTGGGTCCTCTGGAAGAGCAGTCAGTTCTTTACCACTAAGTTCACCTCGCTAGTCCTTAATTTCCTTTTTAAAAATTATTATTCTATGATACAGGGTTGCCCTATATAACCCTGGATAGCCTTAAATTTAAAGCTATTTTCCTGCCCCTGCCTCCCAAGAACAGGAATTACAACAATGCACCACCATGCCTGATTTCCTGTTATGAAAGATAGTCCAGATGGTCCAGAGAACTACAACTCTGCCTTCAAAGAAATTTCTACTTTCTACTCTCTGGCTTTTGAACACCCAGCTCGGGAAGCTGAAGGGGACTGTTTTATAGGACACAGTGCATTGGCTGTTCCCAGCCTTACCATAGCTTGCTTTTAAAAGGCTCAACAGAAAGACAACAAAAAATGTAGGATATGGCTCAGTACTTAAAAGCACTTGTTGCTCTTGCAGAGGATAAAGGTTTGAATCCCAGAACCTACTTGTTAGTTCACAACCATTTATAACCCCAGATCCAGGGAATTCCATGCCCTCTTCTGATTACTGAGGGTACCAGGCACAAACCCAGTACTCAGACATACAGTCAAAGGACAAAGACATAAGATTACACAAATCTAAACTGGGCGGTGGTGGCTCACACGTTTAATCCCAGCACTCGGGAGGCAGAGACAGGTGGATCTCTGTGAGTTCGAGGCCAGCCTGGTCTACAGAGCTAGTTCCAGGACAGCCTCCAAAGCTGCAGAGAAACCCTGTCTTGAAAAACAAAAAAACAACAAAACAAAACAAATCAAAATCCCACAACTCTAAAATATTTTAATGTGTCACCGGCTCCCTCCACAGAATCAGAAGATCCAAACTCAATGTCCCCTCTCTGTAAATGCTACACAAACCTCTGCACTTGGCACCTGCTGTGAGCAGAGATTAGACCAGTCTGCCAAACTCAAAGGTTTCCACAAGTGAAGCTCTCCCACCAGGGCTTCACACTACCAAACGAGCAAGGTAAATGGAAGGCCCATTTAGCATGCTTGATTATCTCTTGAATTTCGATGCTTGAGAAAAACATTTCTCTGTGTTATATATGTTTTGAGCAGGGTCTCATGTATTTCCCAGGCAGGCCTCAATCCCCTTATGTAGCTATAGCTAATTCTGACTGGTTTTTCTTTTTTCCCCTGCCTCTACCTGCTAAGTGATGGAATTATTGCATGCTCCACCACAACCAGAATTAAAATATTTAAACAAGTCAGCAATATTTTTTGGGGGAAACATTTTATTATGGAGAGCTGTGGTGGCCAAGAACTGGTTATGTAGACCAGGCTGGCCTTCAGCTCACTGAGATCTGCTTCTCTGTTTCCTGAGTGCTAGAATTAAAGAAGTGATCCACCATTCCTGGCCTTAAGTCAGGAAGAAGCAGGCATAGGAAGCACAGGCAGATAGATCTGAGTTCGAGGCCAGTCTCTACAAAGAGAGAGCTCCAGGACAGCCAGGGTTAAACCGTTTAGAAACCCCGTCTCAAAAACAAACAGAAGTCAATTAAAATCTCCACTTTCCCCAGGATGTAAAGTTTAGCAAACCATCTTTATGACAGCTACCGCTTCTCTAATAGAGGTTTTGGAGAAGTATGAAACTACTAACCTATTTCAATGAGCTCATCCCCTGAAGCAATTAACAGGGACCACTGGCTCACCCTCTAACAGAGGCTCTGGTAACAACCTTGATAGGCCAGCTTTAAGAAACAAAACTCAGGTCAGTGAATGGCTCAGTGGATAAAAGTGCATGCTGTGTAAGTCCAGTGGCCTGAGTTCCATCCCTTGGACCGTGTAAGTTGTCCTACAAACCCCCACGTGAGCAGTGTGAAAAAAAAAGGAATGAATCATAAACCTTAGTGGTCCCTTTCAGGATGTATATCACAGCAGCTACACGCACTACATGCACAGGTCAGGAGCTAGTCACACTTCAGAGTACACCTTGAGGCTTAGGCTTCCTGTATGAGACAAGGACCACTACTGCCTAGTGTATTTGGAAGTCTGACTCAATTTCATTAGTTGCTCATTTTCTTTTCTTTTCTTTTTTTGGTTTTCGGAGACAGGGTTTCTCTGTGGCTTTGGAGGCTGTCCTGGAACTAGCTCTTGTATACCAGGCTGGTCTTGAACTCACAGAGATTCACCTGCCTCTGCTTCCAGAGTGCTGGGATTAAAGGCGTGCGCCACCAACGCCCGGCATTAGTTGCTCATTTTCATATTTACTTGAAAATGACTAAAACACTCCACAACACACTCCCAATGAGTACTGTTCAAATAACCAGCTTTTGCAGCTAACTGATATAAAGATACAAAGATACCAGGCATTGGTGGCACATGTCTTTAATCCCAGCACTCCGGAGGCAGAGGCAGGTGGATCTCTGTGAGTTCGAGGCCAGAGCAAGTGCCAGGATAGGCTCCAAAGCTACACAAAGAAAACCTGTCTCAAAAAACAAAACAAAACAAAACCAAAAAAAAAAAAAAAAGGATACAAAGACACAGCCCCAAAAGCCACTATCCACTATGCAGACATAAGCCAAGAAGGGATCCACTTTATACGACAAAAATCTGTCAGTTATTTAAAAGAAAAAAAAGTTCAGATATTTGTAAAAGTAATTTTTGTGTGTTTCAGGAAGATTTCAGATCAGTCTATTAATATTAAAGTTGCTTTTCTTCTCCATTCTCAACAATATGGTTTTCTACTGTTTTTTGTGCATTAAAAAAAAAAACCTGAAACTTTAAGAAAAACAAAACAAGAAAAACCTTGGTAGCTGACTGCTGAATCAATTCCATCTGACAACATGGGTTAGGTGATACAGAACTCAGATTGGAGTCTTCCTAGAACAGACTTCAGGGAGGCAAACGGTAGCAGCTATTCTAGTTCTTCTCTATAAATAAAAGGACTTTTCCACCATCATGAAATTTTATAACCATTGTTTCGTAATTATATATAGGTATAAATTTAAATAATGTCTCAATCTTTATAGTGTCTTCCTCCATCATCAACCTTATTTTTTGAGACAAGGTCACTCACTGAACCCAGAGTTCACAGACTGATGAGCACTGGGGGGAAGGGGTGGATTGGATGACCCCGTCTTTCCCCAGCAGGAGGGCTACAGATGCTCTGGGATCCAAACCCAGATCCTCAAGCTTGTACAGCGGGCACTTCACCACTCCCTGGGTAAGTACTTTAATTTGTACAATGGAAAAAACCAGAAAGTCCCAATAGTGGAGAAAGAAATTTATGCTTTGCATGTCAGGAATTTCAGAACAGAAAGTAAAGTGAAAAATGTATTTGCATATATATATTTTACTTGTACTTTCAACCTAGGTAGAAAAGTACTTAGTAGAAGCTAATTTGTTATCTAAGACCTAACCCTTGGAATAATTAGCACCTGTATTCCAAGTACTAGAAAGGCTGAGGCAGGAGGACCAAAAATCTGATATCTGGCTATTGAGATAATTTAATAGGTGAAGACACTTGACACCAAGCCTAACAACCTGAGTTTGGTACTCAAGATCCACATGGTAGAAGGAAAGGACCAAACCCACAGGTTCTCTTGTGATCTATGCACCCCAATAAGTGTACATACACTGAGGTATGTGTACCCCACTCCCACCCAGGAAATAAATGAATGTGTTAGAAAACAAAAACAACACAAAAAATCTCCAGAAGATTGAGGAAAGGCAGGCACAGTAGAGGACACTTGTGATTGACACTGGAAGGCAGATCTATGTGAGGTAAAGGACAGCCTGCTCTACACACTGAGGTCCAGGCAAACCAGGGCTACATAGTGAAATCCTGTTTCAACAAAACAAAAAGAGCTCGGGGCAAGCCTGGGCTATATAACTAAAATGTCTTCACTCAAAAGAGCCCACTTTAAGCCGGGCGTTGTTGGCGCACACATTTAATCCCAGCACTTGGGAGGCAGAGGCAGGCAGATCTCTGTGAGTTCAAGGCCAGCCTGGTCTTTAGAGCGAGTGCTAGGATAGGCTCCAAAGCTACACAGAGAAACCCTGTCTCGAAAAACCAAAAAAAAAGGCCCACTTTATGTTCTTTGAAATATATATACATGAAACGAGGGTCCAATGAAGTGGCTCAGGCACACCACCACTAAGCTATACCCACAAGCCCTTATAATGTTTTTTTTTTTTCCCTCCAAAGAGTGGCTTGTGTATATTTCTTGCTTACATTTTCTTGTTCTTCCAACAGGGTCTCATTGTGTTACATAAGAAGGCCCAGGACCTGGTGATGGGGGATGTCCTGTATATGTTTCTCTTATTGGTTGATGAATAAAACACTGTCCAATAGCCAGGCAAGAAGAATAGGCGGGGCTACCAGACCAGGAGAAGGCTGGGAAGAGGAAGGCAGAGAGAGGCCACCTAGAGATGCCATGCTGCCCAAGGAGTAACATGATGGATTATGGGTAAGCCACAGCCTGGTGGCAATACACAGATTGGGTTAATAATTAAGACAGAGCTAGCCAGTAAGAAGACCTAGCCATCAACCAACAGTTTATAAATTAATATAAGTCTTGGTGTATTTATTTGGGGCTAATTGGCTGTGGGACCAGGCTGCCTAGACACTCCAGCTACAACTTGGGTTTTCCTGCCTTAGTCTTCCAAGCGCCAGGATTACAGGTGGCACTGCCAACAATACATAAAAACAGAAAGCAGGGCACTCAGTGAGTGAAGTGCTTGCTGTGTAAGCCTGAGGAATGGAGTTCAAATCCCCAGAATCAATGTAGAGCCAGGTGTAGCAGTACACATCTGTAATAACTGGAGACTCTAAGGACTAGTCTCTTGTTTTAAACAAGGCAAGGGTTGACATTCATAACAGCCCTCAGACATCCCCATGTTCACCACCTCTCAGCATGTGGACACCGCACACCCAACACATATCATACACTTACTTTAGTTCTGTAGAAAAGCCTTGCATCTTCCCGAATATCACATTTAACATGCTTTTCCAAAGCCCCACAAAGCAGCACGAAGTGTTTCTATGAAAAACAAAACAAATGCAGTAGATGAAAACAATTCTGAAGCTAGTCTTGAAAAGTAAACGACTATGCAGTTAAAAGAATCACTTAAAACTTTTACTTGATGGAGTCCTACCAGTGAAAGGTGTTGAGTTTCATAAGAACAAATGGTTATGGCTCATTGCTAGTTAGTTAAAAAACACACAAAGTGCCGGGCAGTGGTGGCGCACGCCTTTATCCCAGCACTTGGGAGGCAGAGGCAGGTGTATTTCTGTGAGTTCAAGGCCAGCCTGATCTACAGAGCAAGTTCCAGGACAGGTCCAAAGAGAGACAGGACTGAGACAGGAAGACCAGTTGAAGATCATTGTGACAAAACACTGAGATTCTCTCTATTGGAAAAAAAAAAATCTGGCCCATTAGAATGATTCAGTGGGTAAAGTCCCTGATGCCAGGCCTGACCTGAGTTCAGCCCTCAGCACCAACCACACTGCCTGCCGAGTGGGCTTTGGCATGCTCATGTGTACATGATGTAACTCCTACTGCTTTCCTCCACCTTCTGAGTGTAGAATTCTGGGGCTGCAGGTATGTGACCTGCCTCCTTGTCCTTTACTGGGCTTGGAGAGATGACTCAGTAGATTTTGGTTCCTAGTATCCACATTAGGCATTTCTCAACCATAGCTCCAAGGATCTGGGGTCTTTGGCCTCCAAGGCCTCTCATGTGATTCCTACATGAAAGCACATACACCTACATGAAAGTAAGACTTTTTAAAAGTTAAAAAAAAAAAAGCTTTTATTATTATGTAAGTATACGAGTCTGCATGGGCATGAATATATTACTATGCACGTGTGGAGGTCAGAAACATCTCTGTAGAGCTGGTTCCCTCCTTCCTGGTTAGTAAACTAGGGTAGCAAGGCTTGCTTAGGAAGCACTTTACCTGCTAAAACAGCTTGCTGGTCTCTTCCATGATTTTTTTTTGGGGGGGGGCGGGGAGTTCAAGACAGGGTTTCTCTGTGGCTGTCCAAGAACTAGCTCTTGTAGACCACACTGGTCTCAAAACTCACAGAGATCCACCTGCCTCTGCCTCCCGAGTGCTGGGATTAAAGGCATGCATCACCACCGCCAGGCTCTTCCACGATTTCTTTTTTTAAAGATTTTATTTATTTATTATGTATACAACATTCTGCTTCCATGTATATCTGCACACCAGAAGAGGGCATCAGATCTCATAACAGATGGTTGTGAGCCACCATGTGGTTGCCGGGAATTGAACTCAGGACCTCTGGAAGAGAAGTCAGGGCTCTTAACCTCTGAGCCATCTCTCCAGCCCTTCTTCCATGATTTTTAACTGTGTATTTTTCTAGTTTTCTGAGAGGTAGTTTGGCCATATTATTCAGACTGGCCTTAAAACCTTAGGTGCAAGCAATCCTCTTACCTATTCTCCAGAGTAGCCAGTATGAGCCACAACATCTGGCCCAATCTCCCCTTTCACCAACAATTGATATTGAATAAGGTATCTCTAACAAGCTAGAAAGTGTTTTATCACTGAGCTACATTCCCTTCTCACAAACAGTCCAAACTGGCCTTCAATTTGTGATACCTGCCTCAGCCTCCTGGGCAGATGGGAGTACAGGCTTGTAACACTTGTCTTTTTTTTTTCCAGTGCCCACCCACCCCCTCCCGGATTTTTGAGACAAGGTTTCTCTGTATAGCCTTGGGTATCCTGGAACTCTGTAGACCAGGTTAGCCTCAAACTCACAGAGATCAGCTTGCTTCTGCTTCCTGAATGCTGGGATTAAAGGTGTGCACTGTGTGCACCGACACCATGCAGCATTTTTTTTTTTTTTCTTTTTGAGGTAGGGTCTCACTCCTTGGCTGGCTTGGAACTCATTATGTAGACCAGGTTGGCTTCAAACTAACAGAAACCTGCCTATCTCTGCTGGAATTAAAGATAAGCAATACCACACTAAAGTAGGCCTGGTTTGCTGTTTTTTTTTTTTTTTTTCTTCCTATTTCTGAGACAAGGCCTCACTATATAGTAGTGGCTTTCAACCTGTGAGGCGAGACCCCCTTCAGGGATCACCTATCAGATTTCCTGTATATCAGATCAGATATTTATGTTACAATTCATAATAGTAGTAAAATTAGTTATGAAGGAGCAACAAAAATAATTTTATGGTTGGGGTTCACCACAACACGAGTAACTGTATTAAAGGGTCACAGCATTAGGAAACTTGAGAACCACTGCTCCATAGGCTAGCCTGGAATTCACTATATAGCCCAGGCAAAAACTCATGGTAATCCTCCTTTCTTGGTCTCCAAAATTCTGGGATTATAGGCACAAGTCAGTATAACCAGCAAGCATAGGCTTCCATTAATAGAGAATCAAATTTATTTACTTAAAAAAGCTTCCTAGTCTGGAGAGGTGGTACATACCTTTAATCCTAGCACTTGGGAGATGGAAGGAGGATCAGAAGTTCAAGGTCACCCTCATCTATATCAGGAACTGGAGATCAGCCTGGGCTATATGAGATACTGTCTTACAACACACAAAATAGTAGCCTTGGTAGCACATGCTTTTAATCTGGTTCTTGGGAATGCTTGGATTAATGGTGTACACTTCCATGCCTGGCTTCAAAAATGAAATTCTTACTGGGTGGTGGTGGTGGGAATTGAACTCAGGACCCCTGGTAGAGCAGCCAGTACTCTTAACTGCTGAGCTATCTCTTCAGCCCAAAAGAAATTCTTAATATGGAAAGATAATTCAGAAATGCTTATTTGAAGTAACGTGGAAGGCAAACATTTCTAAATAATATTAAAAATTTAATTTTGTGTGTGTACATGTGCCATGGTGTCCACATGGAAGAGATAATTCATATATTGGCTTCTCTTTCAATCATGTTGTGCCTGGGGTTGAGTTCAGGTTGTCAAACCTGTCAGCAAGGCCCTTTACACCACTAAATCACCTCCAGGTTCCTCTAAATAAACATTTTTAAAGGCATTTTAGTTTTTCTAAAGGAAAATGAAAGTGAGTGGAGTTTCAAAGGAAGAAAAGTAAGGAGAAGCCAGCCAAAAGCTGGGTATGGTCACTAAGTTCTATTCCAACAAACTGTTGAGACTTCTTCTTACACGCACGCACGCACGCACGCACGCACGCACGCACGTGCGTGCTGACTCATTCCACCAATGGAAACACCTATCTATAAAACTGAATATTACCTACCCGTTGTCCAGAAGAAAAAGAATGAGAACAACTAACTTCCCCAACTAAATGAAGAAGAACGTAGGTCAGGTAATATGCCTGTTAGAGAGATGAAGAAAATTACTAGTCATGAAAAAGCTGCATAAACACCACCCCAGTCTACCGATTAGCAAAGCTGCCCAGGAGAAACAGTATTTAACTTTTCAAGGAAGGAAAAGTCATGCACTTAAACCAGACTTTCTGGTTTCTAAATTAAGTGCTTTCTTTTTACCACCTTACAAATGTCTTAGTACAGGGCCAAAACAGAACACATTCAATTACTAACATCTGCCCTTTGACCCAGCTCGCAATTCTGAAGGCTTTTCTGACATCATCTATTGTATGTTCCTATGTGTTTTCCGAGCTGTAGCTCTGGATACCTGCTTTTCTAGTTCTAAATGAAGGCTGTCATCAATAGTTCCATTTGGTTCTTCAGCCTTTTTCTTCAAGACCATTTTCTTCAACAAATCAGAAGGCTTCATCTGCACTAGGTATCGGTGTAGAACTGAGATCTACCAAGGGAAAAGAGACTCAGTCAATTCTAGTGTATGCTTTATCTTGAGCTAATTGCAGGGTGCCCACTGTCATTCTGGCTCCTTTTCCTGGCGTGGTAGTTCTACAATACCCATGTTTTTCTTTATTTGAAAGTCTTCAATTGCTTAAGAAGGTGTTTTATGTTAAGACTTAATATTTATAATTTAGGTTAAATGCTTAGAACAAAATCAAATGATAGTTTTATAGAAGTCACTAAATTCTAAAAATGAAGCACTATATCCAATGTGGTGGCTCATGCTTACATTCCAACCTGTGATGCTGAAGCAGGGGGATCACTGGGAGTTCAAGGCTGACTGGGCTATTAGTGAGTGGCAGGTATGGCTGACGTCAAGTAGTATGCCTGATGGTTAATTATTCATGCAGTTCGCTTTTCTATAGATATAAAAAGGAAAAGGTGATGACAAGATCCTTGAGGCTATAAATATTGCTGAATAGAATGAGGACTTTTAATTATCTTAGTGGCTCAGGAATGGTGCCCATGTATCTGCATCAAATCTGCTTTCACCTAACTGGGGTGGCAGTCAGTTCTGTCCAATGGTATCTTGTGCATATTCTAACCCTGCTCTCACATATAATGGTTCATACTACTAGATTATGTCTTCTAGAGCACAGTCTCACAGTGAACTGCAATTCAAACAAGAATAATACAGGGAACACAATGTTCCAATGAATTTCCAAATCCAACTAAGGGCAGCCCTGTTCATAGTTAAAGTTTCTATTACTGTGATGAAACACCATGACCACAGGAACTCTTACAAGGAAAGCATTTGATTGGGGTGGCTGGATTACAGTTTCAGAGGTTCAGTCCATTATCATCATGGCAGGGACCATTGCAGACATGATGCTGGTTACATCTTGATCAGAAGGCAACAGGAAGTCAACTGAGACACTGGGCGGTATCCTGAGCATAGGAAACATCAAAGACTGCCTCCACAGTGACATACTTCCTCTAACAAGGCCACACCCACCCCAACAAAGCTACACCTCCTACTACTGCCACACCCCATGAGATACGGGGGTCCTGTTGGTGTTACCACGTTTGCAAAGTCATCAGAACTCAAGAGTGGTGCTCCTAATAAGATATATTTATACACATTCATATATATCTGCCATACCCTCTACTCAACAAGTACTAGAGGCAAACCACATTAAGTTCTATGATCCATAAAGACCACCTCTATTAAAATAGGTGTCAGATGTGGCTAATAGCTTTGCAATTTCTAATCCTGCTAATCTTGTGAAAGTGAATACATTTTCAATGTCATACCTGCTAACAGCATATTATGGTTTTCTCAGTTTAGTAACAGATTAATTCATCTGTCTATAACAGTCCTATAGGATACAGGCTATACCACCTCCATTTTATAGTTGATAAACTGGGTCTTTCTTTATTAGGTACAATGCAAAAGATTACCTAATCATACTTGAAAGTTAAGTTTAATCAGGACTTAGAGGTGTTTTTTTTGTTTGTTTTTTGGTTTTTCCAGACAGGGTTTCTCTGTGTAGTTCTGGCTGTCCTGAAACTCACTCTGTAGACCAGGCTGGCCTAGAACTTAGAGATCCATCTGCCTCTGCCTTCCAAGTGTTGGGATTAAAGTTGTGAGACACCACTGCCCAGCACTAACTAGTTTTGGTTTTCTGAGACAGGGTTTCTTGCCTTCAGAGTGCTTGGATTAAAGGCATGAGCCACCACATCCTGCTAGTCAGGACTTCTGATTTAGGGTTCATCAAATTTCCCAACACCTCATTAACTCTCCCATTTATTACAAAGTATATTTATACCTGAAGATTATTGATATTAGGGATATCTTCGTGTTTTTCATCCAAAAGCTTTGAAATAATCACCAGACTGAGGCACTGCCTCAGTTGCCTAGAAGAAGAAATGAAAAGTTTTTATAATGTGTTTTAGCAATACTATTTGACAAGCAAGCAAATGAGCCAAAAGGAGCCTTAGTCTCAAGGTTTTTTCAGAACCAACCAATTGTTATAGAGCAGCAGTGCTCATGTAAAATATGTGCACATCAAGTTAGAATTGCTTAGAGCTGGGGGTAGTTCAGTGGGTAGATTGTCTACCTAGCATGCACTAAGATCTGGTGTGACAAGGCACACCTGCAATCCTAGTGCTTAGCAGGAAGATCAGAGTTCAAGATCATCCTCCCCCACAAGGTGAGCTCCAGACTCTGCTTGAGCTCCTAAGAACTTGTCTCACAAAAGCAGAAAAGAAAGGAAAGCCGAGTGTGGTGGCACATGCTCTTAACCGTGCACTTGGGAGGCAGAGACAAGCAGATCTCTGAGTTCACGGTCAGCCTAGTATACAGATAGTACCAGAACAGCCAGGGCTACACAGAGAAACCCTGTCTCACCCTTCGCACCCCCTGCAAAAAGCAAATTAATTTTTGCTTTGCATCATCTACACCATCAGTTCTCAATCCCTGGCAGTGGGGTGGTGGTGGTGGGGGATAGTTCCAATGACTCTTTCACAGGGTAACATATCAGATATCCTGTATAACAAATATTTACATTACGATTCATAATCATAGTAAAATTACAGTTATGAAGTAGCAACCAAAGCAATTTTATGGCTGGGGGTCACAATATGAGGAACTGTATTAAAGTGTCACTGAATTAGGAAGGTTGAGAACCACTGATCTAGACTGACTTAAAAGCTAAAAATAAAAACCAACACTAGTCATGTTCTGAATTAAGTAACATAATCAGGATTTCTACACATTTTCCCTCAATAAAATAAAAGAACATTCAAAAAATGATGAGTAGAAACAAAAGTCCCAAGTTGGGTGTGGTGGCATAGGCCTGTAAACTGAACACCCAGGAGAGGATGAGGCAGGAGGATCGTGAGTTTGAGGCCAGCTGAGGCTACATAGTAAGACCCTGTTTCACAATAAGAATTCCAAAGCATTTAACTAGCAAGAGCATTGTAAAACATCTTGATGCTTATCTCACTTTTCAATACCTTCCACGAGATGTCCAGTTAGGGACCAGCTGTACCAGCCACAGAAGGTTGTGGGGATGACTGGAGAGTTCATTTATGCCCAGACAGAGTTCATGCACCTGGAAAAATAGAACGTGCTCAGATCAGATCTATAGGCCTTCTTGCCTTAAAGGAAGTCACTAAATCAGAACTGTGAATTATGAAAATGCATGCCATTTAGAACCTTCTAAAATGCATATAATGCAAATTCTGTTTTTCTTAAAGTACCCTAGAATGGCCACATACATCTGCTTGTATTTCATGTCACTCTCAGGCTGTTGCTATACTTTACATATTTGGTGGTCCTTCTTGAAAGAATAAAGTATTCAAATACCAGTTTCCCCAAGTGTGTATAACACACACACACACACACACACACACACACACACACACACACACTCACACACTCACACACACACACACACTCAATCATATATATTCAAGACCTGAAAATTCTTGCATGCTTGGATCCTATTTCAATTATTTTGTTTTCTTCTGCTATGGAGTCCAGCCTTTTACTTGCTAGGCACATACGTAACTACTGAACTATGCTTTAGTTCTCTAGCCATACTTGGTGTTAACACCTAAATTTTAAGAAATGTTACCTTTGTGTTCCAATCTCTGATGTTTTTCATGAGATTTATCAGGAGGCTTTGAAAGTCTACTAATGGAATCTGTTTCAGCTCTTTTTCCAAACTCATTTTAAATAGCATTAAAATCAGCAACATTATTTCTCGATCTTGGTAACCTTCCGGATGTATAGATGTACACAAGCCTAGGAACTGTCAGAAATGCACAAAGGAAAAAAAATTACCTCAAGAGTTTAAGTCTTGACAAAGATTAAAAAAAGGGACCCCCCCACAGATAACAAGTATCAGATGTCTAGAAAAGGCAAGAAAGTCAACACAAATAAGTATTTTCTTCTCCATTTTTCAATATTATTGATTGGATTCAGCAACTAAACTATTTTCACACTGCAATTAATTCTTGGTCACTAAACTATACTGTAACACATTTTTTTTTCCCAACATTTTATTTATTATGTATACAATGTTCTGCCTGCATGTATGCCTGCAGGCCAGAGGAGGGCACCAGATCTCATTATAGATGGTTGTGAGCCACATGTGGTTGCTGGGAATTGAACTCAGGATCTCTGGAAGAGCAATCAGTGCTTTTAATCTCTGAGCCATCTCTCCAGCCCTACTGTAACACTTTAACAGTGAAATTCTGAAGTTCCCTTTAGCTCTTATTTATAATGGAAATACAATTCCTAAGACCTTTCATTTGGGAAGAAACCAGTGAAATTTTAAACAACCACAAAACTGGTTCCAACTTTTGCTACAGATATACAAAGTCTTTCATACCTTAACTACATTTAAAATGTTGGTTTCAGGAAGAGTTGAAAAAACGGGATCACAAGACGAGTCTTCACTTCCTCTTCCCCCGAGCGCTTTCCGTGTTTCAAAACTATTGAGAAGGGAATAAAGCATGTGTTTCAGAGTCACTGAGAAAGCAGTATGGAGTCAGGCATAAAACACTCACTGTAGGAAACTATGAACAAGTACTTTAAGTCAGGGTCTCACCATGCTGCCCAGACAAGCCCTAAACTTATACTCAACTGCCCAGTCTCCTAAGAAACTGGGATTACAGGTGCATGCCACTGTACCCAGTTTAGTTTTTATTTGAAACGGCTACTTTCCAAACCGGACGGTGGTGGCGCACACCTTTAAATCCCAGCACTGCACTCTGGAGGCAGAGGCAGGCGGATCTCTGTGAATTCGAGACCAGCCTGGTCTACAAGAGCTAGTTCCAGGACAGCCTCCAAAGCCACAGGGAAACCCTGTCTCGAAAAAACAAAAACAAAACAAAACAAAACAAAAACAAAACAAAAAAACCCAAAACAACAACAAAAAAACCGGCTACTTTCCTTAATGTCCCAAGTCAGAAAGCTATGTAAGACAGGGCTGACATAACAAAAGTGAACTGATGACTGTTACAGGCCCTCTGAGTGGCCTAAAGAAACTGCCAAACTAAAATGAAGAGGCAATCAGAGAGGCTAAGATGTCTCAGTTCTACAAAAGCATAAAGACCTGAGTTCTCATCTCTAACAACCTTGTACAACCTGGAAATCCAGCACTGGGAGATGGGAACAGGAATATCTCAAGAGCTCACCAGCCAGCCCATGTTTCTGGTTCAGAGAGAAGACCTTGCCCCAAGGCAACTGTGTGGGAAGTCATATAGGAAGACACTCAACCTGCTCTGGCCTCTGCAAGTGCACACACAGAAGAGTAGGGACAGGCATACTGATGTGTATATACCACATACAGATACATGCAGACTTGCCAATTCTAAGCATCTGAAAAAAGAAGATGCATGATCCTAGCTGTTTAATTTTTATTGTGTATATGCGTGGATTTGTGCACATGAGTACAGTGCCAAGGAGGCCAAAAGAAAGCATGGGAACCCCTGGACCTACAATTACAGATTATGGGGAACTAAACTCAGGTCTTCTGTAAGAGCAGTGTGTGCTTTTAACCACTGAGCAATCTCTGCAGCCTTGGATTTTGACTTTTGAGACATATTTTTACTTAAAACAACAACAAAAACAGAACAATATTCATTTGGCAAAACACCAAAAGCAGAAAACCCCACAATGTATCAAATGATTTGCCTTCCCAACTGGACTCTCTCAGTCACTTGCCTCCTCTTCCTATAGCTGCTATTGGTTTTAATCCCTCCTCCCCTTCTACAAGTATCTTACACATAAAAAGCAAACAACGACATAGGACCCTGTGCTTTGAGAACATACTTTGGTCTTTGTTCCAGGTTCCAACAAGAGCTCTTAACTGCTGAAACTCCCTTCATGCAGATAAGGTGACTCATGAAGACCACAATAACTAGCCTGTGATAAGACGTTAGAAAGTGAGCTCCACACAAAGGGACTAGAGATCAAATTGACTATCTAATGGCCAAGTCTTTCATCCACTGTGTCCTTGTGAAATAGAACCTCTATAAGAACTCTTAAGTTGGACTGGAAGAGGTGGCTTGGTGGTTAACCCCCCCACACACACACACATATTTTGATGTTTAGGTGAAAACCCACATATTTGGTGTCAGAACAGAATGTTTCCAGCCTTTTACAGGGGCCTCTGTACCCACTTTACCACAAACAGTGGCATCCTATACACTGTTCTCCAGCTTTCAGTCTTCTCTTAGTGAGGTACTGTGAAGATCCCTCCATAGCTTCCTCTCTTTTTCTCCTGTGCCTCATTACCTTTGATAGGGACTCTCGAGTGAGCATGACAGGGGTTTACTTCTCGGCAAGGCTGTTACTAGTGGCCATAGCAAACAGTAAGACAATCCTGCTCTCCTTGTAATCACACTGATTACAGCTCCTCAAGAAGTCTCATGCAGGTAACCACTGCTAAGTTTATAGGGACAACAGCCATGTCATGCCCAGAAGACAGCATTTCACAGTTCTCCTTCCTAACTTTCAACTTGTAAACTCTTCTGTCCTCTCTTCTGTGATATTCCCTGGGCTTTTTTGTTTTTTGTTTTGAGATGGCCTCACTCTGTAGTCCAGGCTAGCCTGGAACTATGTAGCCCAAGCTAGCCTCTAATTTATGTTGATCCTCCTTCCTTAGCCTCTCATGCTGGGGTTACAAACATGAGGCACCATACTGACTTAAAAAAAAAGTCAAGTGGTGGTGGCACTCATCTTTAATCCAAACACTGGGATCTCTGTAAATTCAAGGCCAGCCAGGGCTACATAGAGAAACCATTTTTTTTCTGCTCAGGGTTTCTCTGCGGCTTTGGAGGCTGTCCTGGAACTAGCTCTTGTAGACCAGGCTGGTCTCGAATCCACCTGCCTCTGCCTCCAGAGCACAGTGCTGGGACTTAAAGGTGTGCTGGTGAAGCTAAGAAACCCTGTATTGAAAACAAAACAAAACAAAAAAGAGCTGGGAGTTGTTAGTGCACCAGTTTAATCCAGAGATTAAAAGAGAAACTTTGTCTCAAAAACAAAAAAAACAAAACAAAAAAAAAAAAAGGAAAAGAAAACTAGGTAAGTATAGCCAAGGTTGCCCTAGAAATTCCTATTTATCATAACTGTGATACTTGAACTCATAGCATTCCTCATGCCTCGGCCCCCCAAGTGCTGAGATCACAGGTGTGAGCCACACTCAGCTTTTTTCACCCTTTTTACAAGTAGCATCTTAGTGGATCTTATTTTCCCTCTTTGTATAACTTTCAGCAAATTACTTCATCTTTCTGTGCCTAACTCACTTGTAAAATGGGAATGAATTACTAGTAATATCTGTAGTTAACTATATTAAGATACTATGTTAAACCTTCAACAGTGTCTGGCACACAGCAAGTACTATATAAAGGCTGCCAACAGTGATGCAATGTTCAAAAATAACAGGCAGATCAATTTGGTAAGAACAAAAGGCTAAAGAACAAAACAGAAAATTGTTCAGAGGCCCAGTATTTCACAGCTCTTAGGTTTAAGCTGGAAGCTCACAACCATCTGTGATGAGATCTGATGCCCTCTTCTGGCCTGTGGGCATGCATACAGGTGGAACAGTGTGTGCATAATAAATAAATAAATAAATCTTAAAAAATAAAAATAAAAAATCCTGCTAAATTAACCCAACCTATATATTTTAAGAATGTCTTAACTTCAGAATGGAAGTCAAAAAATATGCTGCATTAGGAAAGGTTATGCTTTTGTTTCCACAGAAAACAAAAAGTTATGGCTCTCTTAAAAATTAATAGAGATCAGATTTGTTTGGGAAAAGACCTCCTAAGGATCTTTGCTATAGACATTAATCCCAGCACTCGGGAGGCAGAGGCAGGCGGATCTCTGTGAGTTCAAGGCCAGCCTGGTCTCCAGAGCGAGTGCCAGATAGGCTCCAAAGCTACACAGAGAAACCCTGTCTCGGAAAAAAAAAAAAAAGAAAGAAACCAAGACTACAGGACAGGTGACATATAGGCTAAACCTTCTACTACATAAAGAGCTCTGAGACTGGACAAGACACAGTAAATCTTGTTGGTAACAGAGTCCTCATGACTTATTACTACATGCCATCCTTTCCTATGACATGAAGATTTAGTTTGGTTATATAGTCCAAAAAGACTTATAAAATTGACAGATGCCTTTCACCTGCTCAAACCCAGAACAGAAAATCTTTAGCTGACTTGTGTATACCACATATTCCATACCTGTGTTGATGCAGATATACGTTACCTTTAAAAGTTTGTGTTTTTAGAAACAAAACAAAACCAAACACCAATGAAGACACAGAGCCCAGGCAACCCTGCCTCTCAAAATGCCTGTTATTCTTTCCTCAAAATTCTGCAACCAGAACCACTTCAGTGCTGCTAGCTGAGATGGTGCAGCCTCAGACTACTCCAGCCAAGACGTCAGATAAGCTCTAACTTTCCAATCACACAGAGACTAAACAAAATAAACAATACAGCTAGCTCTCCCAGGACTTGAATATTGTACCAATTTTCTCAGGATCTCCTAGAGATGCTGTCACCCCCAGACAACAGGAAGCAGTTTATAGAACATGACGCCCACATTCCCAAGAGGTGAGATGGATGCTTTTTGGTTGTCCAATGGATTATGGATGTTCATCATTGTTTGTAAGTTGTTACTGGTCATGGTAAGGGAAAAAAAAGTGCAAAGGCTTACAAAAGAAAACAAAATGGGTATAGAAGGTCATAGAAAAAAGTAGTTTATGAGCAAGATAGTCTTTAGAGAGAGAAGAAAATAGAAAAGGATAAGTCATGTAAAGATGGAAAATTCAGAGAGTCTAGATCCTATACGATGCCTAAAGAGGGACTGCTGAATTAAAACCAGCCTAAGTGTCTTAACCCTTAAAATGGAAGCCAGAAAAAACACTGCTTTGGGAAAGAGGTTATGCCTTTGTTCCCATGGAAAAGGCTGTGGATTCCTTCAAGGTTGACAGAGATCATTTTGGTCAGGGAAGGCCCCCCCCTGAAAATCCTGACTACAGACATGAATAGACCTAGAAAAACAACAGCACAGGTGACATATATGTTACTTGTTCAAACCTAAAACAAAAAATCATCTTTGGCTGGCTTGTGTACAATGCACAGGCCAACTTCAGAGGGTCAGCTTCCCCATAGTTAGTGTGCCCAGGACTTGACCTTTATCTCAATTGTCCCAAACTCCCTAAAGATGCCATTGTCTACACACGTCAGGGACGTCTAGAAAACCCAAGAGCTGTGGTGGGTGGCTTTTGGTTATTTGGTGGGTTATGGATGTTCATCATGGTTTGAGGGGGGGAGACTGGTTACAATCTGTTATTGTCATGGTCAGGAAAAAAGCTGAGCCAAGGAGATTAGATTCAGGGATCTCTTTCTGAAGGGGAAGGGGGGAATACAGTATAGAAATGATGTGATAAAAGGGTGGATTATTGAGTCTATTTTTGAACTAAAAAAACTGGTAATCTCAAATATTTTACATTGGTATGGATTTTTGTATACCGGTACAATTTTACAGTTACTTATTATACTATCTGTATGTTACTATTTTTTGTTTAAGGTATTGTAACTATTCAGCTCATTTAACAAAGCAATGTAAATTTCTAGTCCTTGAAAGTTATTATTATAAACTATTTAGGATAATTAAATACAGGTTAGTAGGTAGTTATCTAACAATCAAGCTGTGGCCATGTGAGGTATGTTTTCAAGGTCAAACAGATATATTTAAAATAGTTTTCAAACACTTTAAAGTCCTAAAGAACATGGCATTTAAAATGTTTTAATCACAAGGCTTTTCATGACAGTGAGACATGTCTACTTCTAACAGCACCAATTTACTTGAAAATAGGATGATGGACATCAAAGAACCTCCATATGGAGTTTGCATTCTGCCCTTGCCTTGACCCTAACAATACGCTGTCCAATTGAGACAAGCAGGACACAAAAGAAGGCTGCCAAACTTCGCCAAGACAAAATAGGACAGTCTTTCAAAATTCCTGCTTCACAGAAAAGCTTGTCAGATAATCTAGGCCTGTAGGCCAAAGATGTGTGCCCCAACATTGCAGGAAGAGGTGTCTAGCTGGCCGAGTGTGGTGGCACACATCTGCAATGTCACGACGTAGGGGGCAGAGGCAGGAGTTCAAGTTTACGACAGCCAGAGCTGCTTCAAAACACAAACAGAATGCTTTAATAATGTAAAAGGACTTTTTTGATAGGCTAGGAAAGCGTTATTTCTTCTATTTAAATTATTAGAACATGTCTAAAATTTTGCTGTTCAATGTATTTTCTGATATGAAGTGTATGTACCTAAGTAACAAGGGGTCCAGTAACAGTGAAAAGAGAATTGTAGAAGTGAATTTGGTTTTGGACACACCATATTATAACAATTTGCATTTTTCTTATGAGCCAAGATGAATATGTGCTCGAAATTGAAGAATGGCTTTTACTTCTTTTTTTCTGCAATTAGTTCATTTCTTTTGCCCATTTAGTAATGTTTCATACTTAAAGCAAGCCCTTGTCTGTGGCCAGGCGGTGTTCTTACTTGTGCTCCCACCATGCTTTCTTCTTCCCCTTTATTTCCAAGGTTCTCTTTAATATTATTTAAAATTACCATTGCTGGGGCCGGAGAGATGGCTCAGTCATTAAGAGCACTGGCTGCTCTTCCAGAGGTCCTGAGTTCGATTCCCAGCAACCACATGGTGGCTCATAGACATCTAGAGTGGGATCTGTTGCCCTCTTCTGGCATAAAGTCATAAATGCAGACAGAGAACGCATTAAAAGAAAAAAAGAATCATTGCCAAGACTTCAAAAATGTGATCAAATTCACATTTCCTTTCATGAAGGATTTTACACATAAACTCATCTTCTCTTCTGTAACTAAGGCCAGTTTTGCCTCATATTTCTTTTCTTTTTTCCTTTTGTTGGTTTTTCGAGACAGGGTTTCTCTATAGCTTTGGAGCTGGAACTCACTCTGGAGACCAGGCTGGCCTCAAATTCACAGAGATCCGCCTGCCTCTGCCTCCCGAGTGCTGGGATTAAAGGTGTGTGCCACCAATGCCCGGCTTCATATTTCTATTTTCTATACATTTGGAATCATTTGTATGGTATCCTTCCTATTGCCCAAATCCTGCTGATATTTGGTCCTACATCTGAATACTTAGGCTAGAATTCCATGTTAGAACACGTAGTATGATTATCGTGTACAATCCTTAGTAATTTACATACATACATATCTAGTTAGGTGTATTTCTAGATTTTTTTCCCCCCTACTGTCACTAAATTCCTTTCTTTTTGCATACTTTTAACTAGTTACTGATCAGATACCTGAAGGTTATTGGCTTCTCTTTATAAATTTTACTCCCTGGTGTCCATACCATATCTGTCAGGGTTTCTCAGTTGACTCTTAGGACTTTATGTGTAGACTAAGTCATTTATCAAGTTCTTTACCAAGTTCTTTCCAATTTTTATGCCCCCCCACTAGGTCTAAATGCTTTGACCAAAAAATATCTGCATAACATTTAAAAAAAATTAAATGTATTGAGGGTGGGGTTGGGTATATAGATAGGTAGATGATGTGTGAGTTTGGGTGTGTGTGCCAAGGCCCCTTGGGAGTCAAGTTATTTCCTTCTACCACATTTCCCAAAGACAGAACTGAGGTGAAGCTATCTGGCTTGCATGGAAAGTGCTTTTACTTGATCAGCCATCCTGCTGGCCTGGCAAAACAATGTTAAATAACAATGAGAAGACTTTAAAACTCTACAAGAATGTTTCTATTATTTTCCCATTAAACTTGACGACAACTTTTAGATTAGGGAAGAGATTAAGAATGTAAATATTTCTAGATTGATTACAGCTTTAAATTTAAGAATGAATACTGAATTTATTAAATCAATTACAATGACAATGAAAGGATATCATTAAAATTTTTCTGTTTGAGCACAGTGTGGTGGCGCATGCCTTTAATTTCTGCATTTGAAAGTCAGGCAGGTGGATCTCTGTTTTCCAAGGCCAGCCTGGCCTACAACATATCAAGTTCCAGACCAGGTAAGATACTGTCTCAAAAAACCCAGAAGATCTTTTTTGGCATTTACTATGAGAAGAAAACTTACATTAGATTGTCTTCATTAAAGTCTGGCTGAAGAGTCTCCAGGGGAAACAAAGATCCAAATCCAACGCCCATGTTTAAAAACACAGCTGCTATATCAGACAATGATGGGATCCAGGGCCAAACTGGTGAGTCACTGAAAGTATCTGCTTAACATAAGAAATTATTTTATTGGAACCACTCATGCACAAAGGCTCACCACACAGCTGCAGTCAGCCTGTGAAGCAGATTACTATCACTTTTTCCCCCCTTTCACTTCTTTTTTTTGAGACAAGAGTCTCACTATACAGCCTATGCAGGATTATAGGCACATGCCACCATGCTAGCTGCTAATGGTATGTTAACATAATTAATGTACATCATAGAAAGTGTAACTTACCAGATTGTGTGAACTAAATAATACAAAGAAAATATCTGAGTGATCCATTAGAGTGTAAGTCATAAGGAAATAACACTTTTTGAAATGACTACAACACTGGTTAAAATCCTAACTACCATTAACAATGGAAGATTTCTCATCTTAAGTGGCCTTATAGTTGCCATCCCTCAAATAAGTGATTGGCTAAATCACGATGCTTCTTGTAGTAAAAGGGCCTTCAAAGGTGAGAAAGCAAAACTCATACAATAGAGTTTCCATCTGCCTTAATGCACTATTAACACAATACTGTTGTTAAATCATAAGCAATTAATATCAGTTGGTTAAATCTGAGCTCAGAGGTATATACTTGTAACCCTAGCACTCAGAAGACTGAGGTAGAAGGATCAACAGTTCAAGGCCAGCCCAACTTACAAAGTTAGTTTGAGACAGCCTAAGATGCATGACACTGTGTCAATAACAATAACTAAGCCTAAATAATAATTTTAATTGGGTGATTTAACGAATGAACAAGCTTTCAAATATTTCTAGTGACCCTATAAAATAACTCACGTGTTAAATATTAAGGGTTGTCATCTGTTAAGATCTGAGAGTTTTTTTCCTCAAAGAACACAGAAAATCAGACACTTGTTTATGATTGGTATATCATTTCTTTCTTTCTTTCTTTTTTTTTGGGGGGGGGGGTTGTTTCGAGACAGGGTTTCTCTGTGGCTTTGGAGGCTGTCCTAGCTCTCGTAGATCAGGCTGGTCTTGAACTCACAGAGATCGGTCTGCCTCTGCCTCCAGAGTCATTTCTTTTTTAAAGATAATCGATTATAGGGCTGTAGAAATGGCTCATTGGTTAAGCACACTGACTGCTTTTCTAGAGGACACAGGTTCAATTCCCAGCACCCACATGGCAGCTCATAACTGTGTATAATTCTAGTTCTAGGGGACCTGAAACCCAAGGCAAAACACCAATGCACATAAAATAAAAATAAATTAAAGGGCTGGAGAGATGGCTCAGAGGTTAAGAGCGCTGACTGCTCTTCCAGAGGTCCTGAGTTCAATTCCCAGCAACCACATGATAGCTCACAACCATCCGTTATATGAGATTTGGTGCCCTCTTCTGGTGTGCAGATATACACAGAAGCAGAATGTTGTATACATAATAAATAAAATCTTTAAAAAAAAAGAAGAAAAAGAAAACAAATCATTAAAAAAATAAATTAAAAAGGTGTGATTACAAAAAATAATTGTAGAGCTAGGGATACAGGCCAGGTAGAGTGCTTTGTTTAGCATTCATGAAGCCGCAGGTTTAATCTCCAGTACCAGCAAAAATCAAAACAACCAAAACCACAATTCTAACATTAAGCAATATGAAAGAGATCATGAAATAAGTACAGCACACACTGCAAATCAGTTTATGTACTCACCATTTCTAATGGTGATCTCCATCAAAGTACTTAAAATCTGTACTGACACAATACAATTTGTGTGAACTGACATCATCTGTCAAAGATATAAATAACAAAGTGTTAGAAAGAAAGAAAACATGAGTTTAGTATTTGCTAGGCTTGTATGAAGCTATTTTAAGTTTGGTTGTTAGTATTTAGATATCTGTATAGGCCTGTCCTTGGGGTTCTGACAGGGTACGCCCTCAGCTGCAGCCACTAAGAGCCCCACCTGTGCATACTCACTATGTTCCCTTTTAAAAGGGCTCTGCCTACCTCCCATCTTTCTGTCTGTCTTTCTCTCCCTCTGTCTCTCTGTCTCTCTCTCCTCCTCTCTCCTGCTGCTCTATCTCTGGCGGCTGGTCTCCTCCCTCCCATTTCCCCTTTTAATGATCCCTTTCCCTAATAAAAAACCCGTTTGAACCTGTTCCACAGCATCTTTCTCGAGCCGCTTCTCTTAAATTATAACACCGGTGATCTGGAGAATGTTCTTAACCCTAGCTCTTTAGGAGGCTAAGATAAGAAAATTGTAAACTTGAGTCCAGCCTGGGTAGAGCAGTGACATCCCAATCCAAAATAGTTTCATGTGCACTTTACTTAACACAGTAAGTTAAGAAGAATTTTCATTATATTTATAAACAAACAGACAAATACCTTACCAATATATTCATTAATAGATACAAAGGAGGTGGAACCAAACACAGGTCTAGTCTCAGGTCAGGCCTCTTTCTAACAGGCTATTTGGTTTCTGCTGTTTGTTTTTATTTTTATAACTTCTACTTGTAATTAGGTAAGTAACACTTGAAACTATAAAGTTACTTTTCTATGATGTAGCACCACTCCCAAACTATACATGAAGGAGGGGCTAGAAGACTTAGTTGTCAAAGTGTTGGTGAACAAGTGTGAGGACCTGAGTTCTATCCTTAATACCCACATAAAACCCAAAAATGGCTGGGTGTGGTGGTGCGCACCTTTAATTCCAGAACTTGGAAGCCAAAAGCAGGCAGATCTCTTGTGAGTTTGAAGCCAGCCTGGTCTATAAGGATTCCATACCATTTAGGGCTATGCGTAGTGGTGTTGTCCATTTGCATTTGTGTATTTTGTTACTTTCATGTGCATGAGTGTTTGCCGGATTGTGTGCCTGTGCACCACATGAATACAGTTCCCATGGAGGCCAAAAAGAGGCATCAGATCCTCTGGGACCGCAGTTTAGACAGTTGTGAGCTGCCATGTAGGGCTGAGAATCTAATCCGGATCCTTTAGAAGAGCAGCCATCCTCTTTCCCACTGAGCCATCTCTCCAGCAGGGTGATATACATTTGTAATTAATTCTCAGCTTTGGGGAAAGATACAAGGATACAAGGATCCTTGTAGCTCCTTGGCTAACCCAGTCTAGCCAGTAAGAGAGCTCCAGTTTCAGTGAAAGACTCTGTCTCAAAAAATAAAGTGGAGAACAACTGAGGACACCCACGTCTACCCATAGCCAACCCATAAAGAAAAAGACTGCTCCTAAAATGCTCATGGGCAAAAATCACACAGGGCTGGGAAGATAGTTTGGTTGGTAAAATGTTCTCTGTGCAAGAGGACCTGAGTTCAATCACCAGAAACTGTGAGGAAAAAAGCCAGGTGCCATGGTTTTGAGCATTCAATCCCAATGTTAGCTAGTGAGGCAGAGGTGAATTCCTGGGGCTTGCTGAATGTGGTGGTTTGAATGAAAAGGGCCCCATAGGCTCATAGGGAGTGGCACTATTAGGAGGCATGGCCTTGTTGGAGCAAGTGTGACACTTGGGGTAGGCTCTGAGGTCTCAGAAGCTCAAGCCAGGCCCAGTGCCACACTCTCTGATATCTGTTGATCCACATGTACAATTCTCAGCTTCCCACCATAACAATGGACTAAATCTCTTAACTGTTAAGTCAGCCCCAATTAAATGTTTTTCTTTATATGAGTTGCTGTAGTCATGGTGTCTCTTTACAGCAACAGAAACTCTTAACTAAGACAACATGTAATGGAGTGTTCTGATACCAGTAATACCTGGGTCCTCTGCAAAAGCAGGCAGTGAGCTCTTAACTGTTGACTTATCCTCCCCACCCCATTCAGTAACAGGTAAGGTAGATAGATCTCTTTGAGTTGGAGACCTGGTCTACACAGTGAGTTCCAGGCCAGGGAGGGTTACATAATAAGACCATCTTTAAAAGAAGATAGGGTTTCTAGGACAAGACTTTTGTGTGCATGTACATGAAGGCATACACAGGCCCCATGAAGACAAAGGTCAACACTAGCTGTATTCCTGTATGACTCCGACCTTCACTTATTGGAGGTGGACCAACAAATGCATGGCATGGCAAGCCAGTGGTCTGAGGACAACCTCTGCAGCCTGCTGTCTCCTACCTTTTGGGGTCTAGACACTGAATCCAGGCTGTCAGGCTTGGAGGCAAACATCCTTACTGAATGAGACAACTTGCCCAGCCCACTTCACCTTACTTTTTGAGAAAGGGTCTCTTGCTGAACCTAGAGCTTATTCATTCAGCTAGAATAGCTGGCCAGTGAGCCCCCAGGATCTCCCTGTATTCACTTCCAGCTGTGGAGATGCAGAGATGTGTTGCCACTCCTTGCTTGCAGACTGGTCCTTAGAATCTGAACTTAGATCCCTTGTGCAGGAAGATTTTATGTACTGAGACATCTCCCCTGCTGATATGGCAAACTTTTGCACAGTGTAAAACATCCTTTTATACTTAAGAACTATTTACTCTTATTATTTTCTATACATCCAAAATTTTATCAAAATAGAACACTCCAGTAGCCTGAGAAAAATGTGACAGGAATCTTGTCCTTGGAAGAAGAATGATTTTTCCTTAGCTGGGCAGCATTGTAACCTATTGCAGCACTGAAAGCCCTAGCTTTGTCCTCCTAGCTTTGTCAAAATAGACTGTATTAAATCTTAACTTACATATGACAAGAGTTAGTAAACACATACATTCATGTTTAACATATCTAGACGAACACCAAAACAATATATAAAATCAACATTGCTTAAATAAAACAAAAATGAAGATATAGCTGGGCATGATTATGCACGCCTTTAATCCCAGCACTTGGGAGGCAGAGGCAGGAGGATCTCTATGAACTTGAGGCCAGCCTGGTCTATAGAGGGAGTTCCAGGACAGCCAGAGATACATAGAGAAACCCTGTCTCCCCCCCCCCCAAAAAAAAAAACAAGAAAAAAAAAGGGAAGGGAGGAAGATATAGAAATGGATTTAAGTGTTAAATGTGGACAAGAAATAGACAGTTGGGTTTGCATAAATACATGGGGGCTGCCAACATGGCTGAGTGGTTAAGAGTAGGAGCCTGTACTGCTCTTAAAAAGAACTGGAATTCAGTTCCTAGCACCCATATCTGGTCACCTATAAAGCCAGCTCAACTTCAAGAGATCTTACACCTCTGGCCTCCACAGGCACCTGCACTCACATGTACATATTCACACTCAGACACATACATGAAAAGAGAACATCGCTCTCCCTGCCTCATTTTATTTCCCCAGAAATCATGGGTGCAATACACTAATTTTTTTCTGCTTAAGAAGTGAAAAAATTAAGAAAAAATTTCATTCATTCATTCATTCAATGTGTGTGTGTGTGTGGGGGGGGGTGCACATGGTCCACATGGAGACCAGAGCACAACTTTCATGAGGTGGTTCTTTCCTTCTACCATGACAGGCCTGAGAATTGGCATCCTACTAGACCCTAGAAGTTTATTGAGTAGGAAATACAGCAGGAACCCACTATAAGCCCCAAACATTTCTCTTACCCGAAACAGCCACTTTAACACAGGTACAGGACACTGGACATAGTGGTATGCAGAGGTAAGGAACCCTTGTGTTGTCAAAAAAATTTGATCTGTTTTTCCTGATCTGAAAACAGAAGATCAATGATTGTTACCCATGGCAAAACACTTCTAGCACCAACACATTTGACATAATCAGAGAAATGAGTAAACAAACCTCAGTCAATGGAGATTCCATACTAACATGGAAGAGGTTTATACATAAAATCAACTAATGGCCTAGCTGACTCGATCGATGGGCTCCATATTCTTCTGTGGACAAAGGCACATTTGCAGGCAGTGCTCAGAGTCTACCAAGTCTAAGGACACGGGCTTTTGTCAATTTACAGATGAGCGCGCTAAAACTCATCACCAGAATCCACATTGTTTTCTAGACCTGAAATGCCACACACTGAGAACAACCATCCTAGTCTAGGCATTGAGCTGATCCTAAGAGATGTCGTTCCCATCCCCCCACCCTAACCCCACCCGCCCCCAATAGCTGTTGTTTGTCTTCTCACTGATACCTGAGTTCTGAAATGTAGCTGGGCAAAAATCACTTACTATGTATGGCACTGCTAACTGAAGTTCACTCAATCAGCAGAAATCAAGCACAGGTTGTATGTGCTTTCTGGGAATCTGAACCGAAAGCTGACACTATTAAGCAGTAAGATACTTTAAGTGGAGAAAAACATGGCAAAAACAATATACCAGAGCCAGGACTTCCTAGGCATGAAATAAAACAAATCTGGTTAAGCTCCTGCTATTTTGACAGCCACGGTTATTACTCGTCAGCACTGATCCTGGGAATATGTTTTTGTAGACAAGGTATTGCTCCATAGCTCAGGGCAACTTCAAATGTGCAATCTTTCTGCCGCAGGAACTCTAGGATTATAGTTGCAAACTGCCATGGCTAGATATTACATACTCATTTCCCCACTTTGACACAGTATCTCCTGCAGTCCAGACAGGCCAAGCACTTGCAATGTAGATGAAGACCACTTGGAGCTTCTCACCTTTATCGACCAAGTGCTGGACTACAGGCATGTACCACTACTTCTGATTTATATGCTGTATATGCTACATAATCACTCTACCAAATGAGCTACATTCCCAGCCATTACACATCGATCTTAATCCTAGTCAATAAAAAAAAGTAAGGGATGTACCATGGTTGAAGCTTTCGGTTTTACTTCTAGCACTGTAAACAAAAAGAAAAATCCATGTTGATGTGATGGTAATACCAGCACCCAGGAGGCAGAGGAAGAGGCAAGCTCTTTTACTTGTCCCCAACTGAAGCTTTTAAGTGCAACTTTTTTAAAAAAAGATTTTGTTTATGTGTATGGTGTTTTGTATCTGTGATGGGTATTCTTAGCTGTCAACTTGACTACACCTAGAATTAACTAAAACCCTCAAACTCAGAGATTCACCTGCCTCCTGAGAGCTGGGATTAAAGGCATGCATAATAAGTAAAGTTAATCAATGAGCCATCTCTTCAGCCCTTAGGACATTTTTTTATACAGAAAAAACCCAAATGTTTACTATTTACTTACTTGAGAATAAGCTTTTCCACAGCACTTTCACCGATAAAACCAGAGTCTCTTAAATCTAAGGTATACTGATTGAAAATTTTTCCAGAATCGAGGAAATTAAATATTTCTTCACCTGGATGATGATCAGGAATAGCATCAACTGTAACTGAAAATTTCTTTAGAAATTCCCTGAAACATAAAGACGATTGAATATCAAGGAGTTAGGATACAAGTGGTTTTGTATTTAAATATGAAGGCAGTCAGCTGGGGCGGTGGTGATGCTTGCCTGTGATCCTAGCACTCTGTGAGTTCAAGGCCAACCTGATCTACAAATTGAGTTCCAGGACACCCAGGATACACGGAGAAACCCTGTCTTGATAAGAATGTTTTGCCCTCCTCCTTAAAGCTTGTGGTGGCGCACGCCTTTAATCCCAGCACCCGGAAGACAGAGGTAGGCAGATCTCTGTGAGTTCAAAGCCAGCCTGGTCTACAGAGCTAGTTCCAGGACAGCCAGGGCTACATAGAAACCCTGTCTCGAAAAACTAAAAACAAAACAAAAAACCCAAACAACAACAAAAACAAACAAACAAAAAACCCCACTGAGTCTCTCAGTGTGAAGGCTTATGTACATGTACTACTGTCCCCACCCCACACACACACAGGGTATGTCTTCTAACTTAGATATCAGAGATCTGCCTGCCTCTGCCTCTCAAGGGCCAGGATCAAAGGCTTCTGCCACCGCTGCCCCGAGTACCTTGGTTTTAATGTTTGCTTTTCAACAAAACCCAAGTGTATCTTAGTCACTGGGCAGCCAGTCATCAGTGGCCCAGACGTTTTCTAAAAATCAAATTAAAAAATGGTAGCTAGTATGAGCTTATAGACGGTGTGAAAAGACACTACCTGTGTTCTTCCAAGAGGCCATCCTCATCATCTGTACTGTCCTGGTCACCAATTCTAATAGGAGATTTAATGCCTCTGCCTTGTCTTATATCTTCCTGTAGTTGCTTCTGTAGTTCATCTAGCCTGAAAATTGAAAAAATGTCATAATGCATTATTTATATTTATTTATTTTTAAGACAGGTTCTCTCCCTGTAGTCTTAGAACTCTCTCAAATTCAACAGAGATTCACCTGCCTCTGTCTCCAGAGTGTTCAGAGTACAAAACACACACCAGGCCAGGCTTATGATTTATTTAAAAAACAGAGCTGGGCGCCTTATATATAGTGGTAGTTCCAGGACAGCCAAGGGTACAGAAAGAAACCAACTAACCCTCCCTACAAACAAACAAAAAAAAAACCCAACAGAAACCCAGACAACTTTAGCTGTTATCTAAAAGCAGCCTCAAGGAAAACTCTCACTATATACTCTATTTTAAACAACTTCTGTTAGAATACAGGTGTAAATCCTATCTTGACAATACACTATTTAAAAAAATTCTGTTTTATGGGTATGTGTTTTGCCTACATGCATGTCTGTGAACCATGTGCATGCATCGCCCACAGGTCAGAAGAGGGTGTTGAGTCTCCTAGCACTGGAGTCACAAATGGTTGTGAGCCACCATGTGGATGTTGGGAATCAAACCTGGGTCCTCTGGAAGAACCACCAGAACTCTTAGTCACTGAGCCATCTTTCTAGACCCTCGAATATTTCTTTACAGTTAGAAATTTAAGAATGATCTGTCCAAACCAGAGAACAGAAAAAGAGAAATGGTAAATGATGAAATTTGGTTATCTTCTCTCGTCTTTAATACTCACCAGCATCCTGATGTGGATGAGATTTTTGTTTTCATCATCGTCACCACCACATCTAACACTGAGCACTTACTATGGCACACCCAACCACAAGCTCTTGGTGAGACTAAGGAAAATAAGCCATTAATAAATTCACTGTTCGCTGGGCAGCAGTGGCACACGCCTTTAATCCCAGCACTCGGGAGGCAGAGGCAGGCAGATCTCTGTGAGTTCGAGACCAGGGTTAGTTCCAGGACAGTCTCCACAGCCACAGAGAAACCCTGTTTTGAACCACCCCCACCTCCTCACCCTGCAAAAAAAACCAAAACCAAAAACTCACTGTTCTATCACTACTGATGGGTCAAAACTGTCACACCAGATGTTACTTCTGTCCTTGGTCTGAGAAAGATATCCCTACTAACCAGTGTGTTTGTGTACACATGTGCTAAAATAGGTCTTGGGATATATCCTAGGCTGGCCTCATCTTCCTGCCTCCACTTATGTGTTGAGATTACTGGTGTGTATCACCACATGTAACAATGCTTAATTTTAAACAATTTCTCTAAATTCATAGGGAAAAACTGTTAACCTAAATGTCTGAAAACTTTCTATAGTTATGTTTAACAAGTTTGAGATTTGTATATACTAACTTTTATGTAATCCAGTCAGTCAGCTAAACTTACTTTTAAAGTGACTTAAATTTGATTTTGAAAGCAGGAGTGGTGACACGTGCCTTTAATCCCAGCACTCAGATCTCTGTGAGTTCAAGGCCACTGAGCCATCTCACCTACTCCAGTCAGCTAAACTTTAAATGAAGTTTTCTGGGCTAGTTTCATGGGTAGTCTTTGAATAAATAAGGCATGTTGTTCTCATTAGTATTAAGTCTATAACTAGTCACATAATTTTTTTAATTCAAGTTTTAATTTATGTGTGTGCTATGTGTGTGTTTCCATAGAGGCCAGAAGAGGGTATTGGAACTCCTGGAAGTGGTTTTGAGGTCCAGACATGAGTTTTGAGGAAACAAAATCAGACCCTTTGGAAGAACAGCAAGTGTTCTTAGCCAATGAGCCATGTTTCCAGGCCCACTGTTGAAAATTTATTTTTTAAAATTATATTTAAGCCAGATGCATGCCTTTAATCCCTGCATTTAGGAGACGGAAGCAGGCAGATCTCTGAGTTCTAGAACAGCCAGAACTACATAGTGACACCCTATCTCAAAACACCAAAACCAACCAACCAAAATAAGATTTGCAAGTATGTATGTGCATGTGTACATACATACTAGGTGTGTGTGTAGTCAGTGGATAACTCAAGAGAGCCAGTTCTCTCCTTTCATTATTTGAGCCTTAGGGATTGAAGTCTGCATGTCAAGCAGAAAGTGCTTTTGCTCACTGAACCATCTCACTGGCCATTTATTTATTGAGACAGACACTGAACTTGTAGCACTCTTCCTGCCTCAATATTCCAAAATCTTCAATTACACCAATTGCCACTATTTTCATCAGGGAAATTATGGCCCTCAGGTTTTTTATTTTTTTGAAATTCTGATTTTTTTTGACCCTCAGTGCATAAAGTTGCCTGCTTATCATCATTTTGAACTATTCTTCCAAAGAGTAACATGATTTAGGAATACATGAGCAGTCATTTTGGTCATCAGTTCTGAAACTTGTACTTAATGTTGGGCATAGTGGTACACACCTGTAATCCCAGAATTTGGGGAGACAAGGGGCAGAAGAATTCAAACTTTGGGGCCAGCCATGGCAACATAGTGAGATCATGGCTAACTAAGCAAATAATCATTCCCCTAACCCAAGAAAACAATAACAAAAATGCTTATTTCTGCAGGGTGGTGATGGCTTGTACCATTAATCCCAGTACTCAGGAGGCAGAGGCAGGGGATCTCTGTGAGTTTGAGATTAGCCTGGTCTACAAAGTGAGTTCTAGGATAGCTAGAGCTACAAGGAAACCCTTTCTCTTGAAAACCAAAACAATCTATCTATCTATCTATCTATCTATCTATCTATCTATCTATCTATCTAGTTTTTCGAGACAGGGTTTCTCTGTGTAGCTTTGGAGCAAATCCTGGCACTTGCTCTGTAGACCAGGCTGGCCTGGAACTCAGAGATCCGCCTGCTTCTGCCTCCTAAGTGCTGGGATTAAAGGCATGTGCCACCAATGCCTGGCTTGACTCAATTTATTTATAACAAAGAATGGTTCCTTACTCAAAGCAGCTTATATCCAAATTATATGAAAATTGTGTTTTCTCAGAGTTAAATGCTACTAACTTGTTTTTGTTTTTCAAGACAAGGTTTCTCTATGTAACAGCCCTGGCTGTTCTGGAACTCTCTCTGTAGACCAGGCTGTCCTCAAACTCACAGAGATCCACCTGCCTCTACCTCCAGAGTGCTGGGATTAAAGGCATGCACCATCACCACCTGGCAAATATGGTTAATTTTTTAAAAAAATTACCGAAAGCTTCATAAATCTGCATGTCATGCTTGGATAAGAGTCCTGCTAATCTTTCCTGTATTATTCCAATTTTAGCATATGTTGCTGAAGTAAGCCCAACATAAAAACACTCTAAGAAAAGACCCTCCTCTCTTTGAGCCAACAGTAAAAATAGGCAAAGCCCCCCCCAACAAACATTGCTCCAAAATTATGAAAAGCCTAATATAACACAAAAATATATTTAAAATGCCAATCAAAATCATGATGAGAAACTGTACCATGCCCTTTAAGATGGCTATTACAAAAGGAAAAAAAGAACAGTGAGAGAGAAAAACAAGCTCTAGAGAAAATGTGGAGAAAAGAAACCCTCATGCATTGCTTGCTGGTGGTTATACAAAGTGCTGTAGTTGCTGCAGAGAACAGTGTGGTGATTCTCCCAAACCCCAACAATCAATTCATGATTCATTAAGTCTATGTGTGGGTATATAACCAAAATAACCGAAAGGGGAGACTGAAGATATATATATATACACACACAAGCATAGCATTTTTCCTACAACAGCCACTAAGTGGGCACTGCCCAAGTGGCCATTAATGAATCCATGAACAAAGTGTGGCATGTATGTAAGACAGGACAGTCAGCCTTAAAAAGGAAACTCTGACCCAATCTTCACCACAAACAAGACTTTATGCTAAGTACAATACTCCTGATCTAACAAAGAAACTACTCAATACTATCATATGGCATATCCAGAGTAGTCAACTTCATAGAAACAGGAAGAAAAATAAAAATGGTAGTTTGCCCAAGACAGGGAGGAAGAGCAGAAGGGTAGTAGGCATAGAGTTTCCGTTTGAGAAGATGAAGACTGTCCTGGAGCTGGGTGGTGGTGATGATAGCTACACTGATATTAGTGTACTAACCTAAACTGAACTATTCAAAATAAAATCTAGGGCTATGGTAAGAGTTGTGAGTATAGTACTGGCTGCACAAGCGTCAGGATCTGAGCTTGAATTCTCAGAACCCACATAAAAGCCAGAACCCAGTAGGCAGTCGGAGTCAGAATTTTGTAAAGCTGATGCCAGCTACACAGTGACTCTTATTTCAAAGACAGGGCAATGGATGCACCATGTAAGTGTCTGTAATCCCAGTCCTCCTACAGGAAGATGGGAGGCAGACAGGAGTCTCCCTGAAGCTCATGGGCCCACTAGCCTGGCATACACAGTACTGATGAGACTCCCTCAACACAATGGAAGGTGGGGACTGACACCCAAGGCTGTCCTCAGAGTTTCACATGCATGCTACAGCAAACACGCACTAGCACTCTCATGCATGAACTGTGCATACACACAATGAAAATAAATCCTACCCACGCTTTCCATTAAGGTATCAGTTAAGATACTGTTATAGCAAGCAGAACGGAATTTATAATAATGCAATACAAGTATACTGTAAAACCCTGTGTCTTTTGATACCTCATGAATAAGAAAGCACATCTTATTTCTACAACAATTACAAGAGAACTGTAATAATGGTACTCCTACAAGTGCATGTTAATTCTAGTTCCCGTGGGATTTCTAGTGCTGGAGACTGAAGTCCAGGCTTTGCATTTGCTTGGCAGTCACTTTACCACTGAGCTAAATCCCCAGACCCATATATACTAATTTATCATTATGAGTTAAATTAAAAGCCAACCACATTAGCAGAGCAGTTTGTTAAATTTAACTGATTATGATTTTAACTAACCTTTGTGTGTCTTCCATCTCCTTTACAAGACGCTCTAAAGTATTTGTATAAGTTCCACTCTGAGCATATTCCTAAAACAAAAAGAAAGTTTGAAAAAATACTTTATAATTTATCTTAGTAGAAGAACTGGGATATTAAGTTACTCAGAGTACTATTGACTATTTTCTGTTGGTAACCTGGGTCTGGATGATACCCTTCTTAAAGAAAAAATTTCACCACCATGCTTTAAATCTAGCATTCTATACTGCAGGCAATTTTATCCCAACATCCATTAGGAGGGAAGCTGCCTGTAAAACCCTGCTAACCTCAGGATCTGGATGCAAACACCCAAGGGCTCTGTGGTGTCCCTATCTTTGCTTCTGCATTCTATTTTAGTGAAATCAAACTACTACTAATTTTTAGGTGTTAACATGGAATATTATACCTTCCCCACCAAACTTTACAGAAATGGTAAAATTAATACAGTTTACTCCCAAGATAGAATGAAGCACTTTATAAATAAAATTGCACACCACAATTAACAACGTTTCTACACTCTACCTTCATTTACAGCAGTGGTCTCCAAAGCAGGGGGTGTGCAAGGTGATCCATTGGGGTGCAGGAAGAAAATAATAGAACTTCTATTTATATGGAACTTCTATAGAAACTCCAGAAGAACTTAATCTATAGTAACGTCTATGTAACTGCCACAGGAAAATACTTAATTTTTCTTTTTCCTTCTAAATTCTGTTTTTGTATATACTTTATTTCAGTACACAATATTATAGTGGTACATGTATAGATTCTATAAGTTGCATATATATTGGGGTACATGCTTAAAGTTTTCTTTTAATAAAAAAGTACATGTGATCAAAAAAGTTTGGAGACCACTGATTTACAATAATAAAATTGAAGATATGGGGAACTCATTTACCAAAAGAGAAATTGACACCCATGTTAGTCAGTCTAATGATGAGTTGTAGTGGTAAACACTGAATTTAAAGTAAGTTAGCAATCTATCTTCTTTAATTAATCCATCTTTTCCCCGTCAAGTGAAGACAAACAATCACAGAACTACTTACTATGTAGTCTGATGACTGGGGTTTAAGCCCCTTGGAAAAGGCAGGAGGCTTCCCTGAAGCTGCAGGCCTGGGCTGGTTGAAGTTCAAAGCCATTATTTCTTCCAGTGATTTTAATGTTTCCTCTTCCTCATCACTCTCTAAGTTGTAACCTAAACTTTCTTCATCGCTATCAAAATCACCCCCGAATTTCCTTTTCAGTGCACTGCTACCTGCATTGGAATTTCCTGAACTCTCTTTATCTGAAGGTGCTGCAGGGCTTGGGACACGCGGCACAACTTCCAAGGCAGCTGGGGGAGACTCTGTAGGAGGGCTGTACTCTGAATGCAAAGATCCCCCAGAACTTTTCCCTGAAGATTCATTAGAAACAGCCTTTATAGTCTTTGCTTTGTGTTCCTTGTGTTTGGAGGATTCTGTAGAATGCCCAGAACGTTCTTTAGAGGAGGAACGCTCTTTATCTTTTTTAGGAACTGGAAGAGTGCAATTTTTAGCATTTAACGGTACTCGAGAGGAAACAGCACTTGGAACATGGGAAAGTAAAGGTAGTTTTGTCTCTTTTGATGTCACACAGCCAGCCGGTTTACTTTTCTGAAGGTTGCCAGCTCTTTTAATTGTAGATTTTTCCTGAGGTAAAGGTAAGTGGGGTTTCTGTATTTTAGTCTCTTTGGTACTTGTTGCGTGGACTTGGTCACTATTCCTGGAAGAATGGTGGCCAGAATTTGAAGGTGCCAAGTCTGCAGAAGAACGATCTCTTTCATCATCAGGTTCCTTGGCTATGTCTTCCAAGCGCAGAACACCACCAGGTGTCTTCAGTGCAATGTGTCTTATAAACTTTTCTCTCTGATGTGATGTGTCTGGACGCTTCTCTAGAAAGGACTCTTTTGCTTTTGGTATGATAGATTCTTTTGTGCTTTTCAGATCTGAGTCCACAGAGTTCCTTTTTCTTTTGTCGGAGAATTTATTCTGCTTAGAGCCTAAAATTAATTTTTGTCACATCAGTGAAAAGTATACTGTTCTGTCTCCAGGTTAGTCACAGAACACTCTGATGAAATGCTTAAATTCTAAGTTTATGCTGAAATTATTCAATATATCTATATAAGATGAAGAAAGAGAACAGATAGCGATGTCCAAGACATTTAGAACTAACGACATATGCTTATTTTAGGGCTAGTCTACTAGGTTACTATCTTACCAAAGACATCAACCACTCCTTAAAACTTAAGACCTTGTACACTGGCACTAATGAAGGGATTCTAGAGTACTTCTGCTCGAAGTGAATACTGTTTTCAAGCCCCAAGCCACCTCGTTATAGAGGAAATGAAATACGTCTACATCTAAAGGTGTGGGGTTTAGATTATAAGCAGATACAGGATTAAAAGGCAGATAAATAACTTATTTAAAAAGAGATTCACTGGGTGTTGTGGTACATGCGTTTAATACCAGCACTTGGGAAGCAGAGGCAAGGGGATCTTTGGAATTCAAAGCCAGCTTGATCTACATAGAGTTCTAGAACAACCAAAACTACATAGAGAGACCCTGTCTCAAAAAATTAAAAAAAAAAAAAAGCTGGGTGCTGGTGGCGCATGCCTTTAATCCCAGCACTCAGGAGACAGGGGCAGGTGGATCTCTGTGAGTTCAAGGCCAGTCTTGTCTACAGAGCATCTTCCAGGACAGTCAGGAATACACAGAAAAACCGCTGTCTAGAAAAACAGTAACAACAAAAACAATGCAGGAAGAGCAGTCAGCTGACTAAGAGACAAGTTTGAGGTAGTTAAGCAGAGAATCTTAAGTGTGATATTACAAAGACAGTAACTACAGAGCTGGGTTTTGTCCCAGCATACTAGGAAAACAGATCATTTATATATAGACAGAGGACAAAGTCTTGATTTGGTCAGAAATATCTAGAAACACACAAACATTGCTTAAGAAAATACTTTAGGACAAGTCAGATTACTAAGAGTTGTTACTATTTCATCTAGGTATAGTGGTCCATGCCTATGAGCAGAGTACTCTGGAAACAGATGCAGAAAGATCTTGAATTTGAGAGGACTGAGCTAGTACCTCAGGTAGGCTTCACTTTTGTGTGTGTACAAACATGTGGGAGCCAGAGGTTGATGGCCTATGCCTTTGCTCGATACCTTGTTTCTAAGGCAGTCTTTCATTGAAGCTGGGATCATCATTTTGTCTAGACTGGCTGACCAGTGAGCTCCTGGACATCTTTTTCTGTTCCCTGGACAATGGGATCACAGTCTCACTAACCCTAGCTTTTACATGTGTGCTGGGGATCCAGACTCAAGTCTTCATGCATGCACAGGAGGCATTTCACCCAGGGAGCTGTCCTCCCCAAGCCTGAAGTGCTCTTTTCTAGGAAGTAGAGAAGCTGAAATTCTTCATTTCCTTTTGTACTTCTTAATCTACAGGGTGGATGGATATTTGTTTCACAGTACTTTGATTATTTATTAGCATTTATTAGTATTTAGTTAAGAGATGGGTTGAGCTTCTACAATGTCAAAAAGAAAGAAAGAAAGAAAGGAATCCAATGTTGATTAATTAAGAAGACTAGTCATTACACTATCAAATATAGCAGGACTAATTAAATTTGAGTTCAGGATGCAGCCAAAAGAAAGCTTTGGAAGGCCAAATCTGTAAGTCTACTCTACCAAAAAAAATCCTTAAGATTGTAGCAACTAATAATAGTATAAATTTATATATGTATATAACTATATTATCACATTTGAGTGTAATAGTAATAGACTTAACATTTGCATTGTGTGTATGTTCAAATGTGAAACCACACATGCACTCAAGCATAAGTCTTTATGTAGGCGTGTATGTATGTATATTCCCTAGTGCGTGAAGGGTCTCAGAGGTCAACACTGGGTGTCCTCAATCAAACTTACCTTTCTTTTTTGAGACAGGGTCTCTTATTGTACCAGGAGTTCCTCAATTCAGCAAAACTAGCTGTCAGGCAAGTCCCAGGGTTTGTCCTGCCTCCAAGCACTGAGATTATAGGTGAGCTCTGCCATGTTAGGTTTTTACACACAGAAACTAGAGATCTGAATTGTGGTCCCTGGACAATAAGTGACATCAAGTGAGCATCTCTCTAGCTCCTTTTTGTTTTCTGAGACAGGTTTCTAAAACTGCTTCAACATTCTAGGTGCTGCGATTATAGGCATGAATTAGCATGTACAGCTTCATTTTTAATATTACATACAATGACACAAGGAACACAGTGACTTTGCTGAATATATCTTCCTGAGTGTAGGAAGAATCTATACAATTTGTTTTTCAAAGTTTGAAGTTACGGCAGAAAAAGCTAGAGGTTTTTCATTTCTCAGTAGTAAGTTTTTGCATTGTTAAATTTTTAGTACTATAATTCTGAATCCCCACTTTAAATCTTTTTATACATGGTTGTCATCTGAAGTTGTTTCAGATCTTTCTGAAAGCAAAAGAGATTTAACATATGCATGATGCTTTCTAGACTCCTGTACAACACTAAATCAGGTTCTATCAGGCTCACTTTCGGGGTTTAAATTTTAATGTTCTATTTTTCTATTGTTAAGAAAAGATACTTAAAGCTGGGTGGTGGTGGCACCGACCTTTAATCCTAGTACTCGGGAGGCTGAGGCAGGCAGATCTCTGTGAGTTTGAGGCCAGCCTGGCCCACAAAGCTACACAGAGAAACCCTGTCTTGAAAAATCCAAAAAGAAAAGATACATTAAAAAACTCCTGAGTTAGGTGGTCATGTTAGCTCATGCCTTCAATTTCAGACTGGAGAGGCAGAGGTAGGTGTACCTCTGTGAGTTCAAGGTCAGCTTGATCTACACAGTGTTCCAGGAAGCCAAGGCTATAAAGAAAGACCATGTCTCAAAAACAAAAAAACAAAAAACCAGAAACACCAAACCATCAAAACAAACAAAGGAGTTCCTGAGTTAACAGTAGCTATTTATGATGTGTCTTCTCAATGAGCAGACATTAAGGTATTAATATCTTATAGATGTCCTTGAGATGTTAATTAGAAAGGCATCTTTGTATTTGGAATATTTGAATCTTGTTTTAACTTCATACAAAGTATTCTTAACAGTACACCAAGAATACAAGTATATGCTGCTGCTCCTTCTGGGACAGCATCCTACTGTAGCCCATGCTACCCCAAATTTGCACTCCTCTCCCTCAGTGCTAGAATCACACGTATGTGCCATCAACCTAACATCAAAGTATGTTTCCTGATGTAGCTAAGGATTCTGAAGTGAAACACTCAATACTAGTATAAAGAACACACTGTTAAAACACACTATTAGGAACTCCTGAAGAAGGCAGAGAGAAATCAAGACAACAGATTATGAAGAATAAACTCAAGCACTTTTGTTTGTTTGTTTTTGAGGTCAGATCTTACTCAATGCATTTCAGGCTGACTTCAAACTCTAGATCCTCCTATGTGCCACCATATGTAGCTCTGAGTATTATTCTTTTGAGATATAATTTTTACCCAACTCTTATTAGCTGAGACATTTAATTCTAGGATGGAAACTGAATATGAATAAATTTATTTTTAAAAGTGATATGAAGAAGATGCAAACTTACTTAGAAATTGTATGCTTAAGTCTGATGCTACCTACCTGAAAGTTCCCATGAGTCTGAAGATGATCTTTTTCTTGAGAGATGTCCATTTTCCTATGAGGAATTAAAGAATATGAATTTACATTTGAACAGACTTCTAGACCAATAATCTAGCACCTATATTCAGAGGTAGCTTTAAAAAGAAAAGGAAAACTTTAAAGATCTTAAAAAGAAGGGTATGGGCCGGAGATGTAGCTCAGAGATGTAGCAGTGCTTGTCGGGACACACAAGGCCTGAATGCACTATCTAGCACTAGGGAAACACACACAGCCATCTATCTGTACCATAAAAATGGGAAAACAAATAAACAAACTAAAAAAAAAACCACAAAAATGAAGTCTATGTTTCACAAGGTAATAGTAATTTATATTCATAACTCAAAAATTAATAGTTGAAGACTGTTAGGCTATGAACCAAATATTACATCTATTGATCACCAGCAACATTAGTAGTAAAAGGACAATCTTGTTGCAAAGAGGCTGCTAATTTACAAATACCTTCTAATAATACACAATGCTAGGATTTCTTTACATTCACTCCTAGAATGTCCAGTTTTTGGTTTATCTGATTTGAAATTTTCATAGTAGCTTATCAACACTACACTTCTTTGCAGTGTTGAGGACTCAATCCAGGGCTCTTCACATACTGGGCAAGCACTCCACCAGAGCTGCATTCCCAGTTCTACACTGTTTTTGTTTTTGAGACAGGACTGGGTTATGTACGCCAGTGTAGTTAACTTTCTAGGGAAGAGGGAAAGCTTTGAGGCTGAGTCTGTGTTCTCAAAAGAAAAATGATAGGAATAAAAAATACATGCAGTTTTCTAAGTCATCAGTTATATTTCCAAAACCCATACTCAATCAAATCATAACTATCTAAGATTTGTATATGGGGCTGGAGAAATAGCTCAGTAGTTAAAAGTTCTTGTGCTCTTGTACAACTTGAGTTCTTAGCACCCACGTCAGGCAGCTCACAACTACCTGTAACTCCAACTCCAGAGGATTTGATGGCTTCTCCACATACCGATTCAAATAAAATAAATCAAAGATTTATATATATCTGGAACAGTGATTCTTGAAGTTTTAGAGTACATCAGTTATCTGTGGACTTATAAGCCAAAGACTCCTGGGCTCCAACTCCACTGTTTCTTACTAGGTGGAGACTACATTTCTGACAAATTCCCAAGTGCTGCTGATGCTACTACTGCTCCAAGGACATTTTAAGGACCACTGCTCTAAGTTGTTTCCTGTTCTTTTATATTTGCCATTCCTTAAACACCTCTTTTTGGAAATCTTAACTTTAAAAATGACTATACTTGCCTGAAAGAATGTTTACTTTCCATTAGAAAAGATCTTTGCTCCTGGTCTGAAAAAATTAAGGTAAAGAAATTTACTGAATTCAATGAAGGGTAGTTGGAGGAAATCTAATGAAGCCAGTGTTAGATCAAATTATGCACCTGCATTTCCTTAAATGTTATAGATCAGTATCTTTAGACTTAGGATCTAACCATGGCACAGCAGTGGTAAAGCTCTACTTTTATTATTGTACATACCAGATTTGAAAGATTACTCTTTCCAGGTGCAGCATCATTCTGTTTACTGTGTTCATGCCTTGGCTTACATTTTTTCCCTACACTAGATGATTTTAAGGAAAGATTGCTTGTTTCTGAGAGAGAATTTTCCGAGTTGATTCTCTGTTCCATTTGCTGTTCCTTTCTCAACTTCTTCTGCTCTCGTTCTCGGCAGTAAGAAGCTAATGACAACTGGAACTTAGCTCCCAGAGGGCTTTCTCCTGGGTGGTGCCGGGACAGGCTGCTTCTGCTGCTAACACTCCTGGAACTGTTCTTGAAGATGTCACCTTCTGTAGTCGGGGACTGCTTTCTGGAGTCTTCACTGGTCTTGCCTCGATCTCTGTCATTCTTTTCCCTGTTACTTTCATGAATGAACAGTGACTTCCTTCTCTCTGGAGATCTGTGTTTTTTCTTCCGTGTCTTCACCTCTTTGGACAATCGGTAAGAGGAAGGAGCATAGATACCTGCTCCTTGGAGTAAGTATTTGGAGCCGACTGACATACAAGGCTGCCGTGATTCATGTACGCCATGATCTTTGTGGTGCTCTTTCCTACCTTTCATGAAAGCTTCTAAAATAGGACTTTCTTCTGATGACATTCGTTTGGGTTTGGGTTTTTTTGGTGAAGATAATTTCCTTTCAAATTGCTCTGTCCCACTGATGGATACTCCATTTCCTCCATATTTGATGTTTGATTTTTGTGGAGAATCCAACATATGTTTGTCTAAAACAGCCACAATTAAAACACATACAAATTATGTTATTAAAAGTAAACTAATGTTTCTATTAACTATCAATTTATAACTGTACTGAAGCTACTAAAAAATTCAAGCCAATTACATTATGGAAGAGAAATTAAGAAATAGGTTTACCTTTTATGAAGTAAAAGCCCTTCTGCTATATCATCTAACCTCCCTAAGGCTCTATTTGTGAGCTACTGTACTAGAGAATAAAAATAATATGAACACTGGGAGGCAGAGGCAGGCAGATCTCTGAGTTTGAGGACAGCCTGTTCTACAGAGTGAGTTCCAGGACAGCCAGGGCTACACAGAGAAACCCTGTCTTGGGAAAAAAAAGGATAAAAAAATATCAACACTATAAACTGGATTATTTTAACTGTTAAATATGTAGAACAGATGGCTTAATGTTTATCACATCTTCATTATAATTGTATAATTTTCAATTCTGAACAGTATAATAAAAAGTTTGGAGGCCCTCTTCACCTCTAAAACAACCCATCAAAAATACATTAACAATATGCATACCTTGTTTAGAAGCTGGCTTGAAGAAATCTATGATTGATTGTTTCCTGAAAATAAAAGCACAACTAACATGGCATCACAAAACCAAGTATTAAAGCCTCCATATTTTAGATTAAGTGGTAAATGTTAGATTTATATAATATAGGCTTGATTCCACTAACTGAATTAACTAATCAAGTTCTGACAAAGATAATCGTACTTTGCCATGCTACAAGAAAACTGAAAATACAACCAATTTTCTCTACGTTTATAAATACAACTGATATAGCACTAAAATGGCAAAACTGAAATGTGAATCTAGGGAACTGATGAGTACTGTTTAGTCTGGAAATGCTCACACCTACATGCTAGGGTAGAAGGCCCTGGGGAGAAACATCTGATTCTATTTGTTGTAACCTCCAATGACTGGCAAAAAATACCATTCAAACAGAAACCTGATAAGTAGTGGAGATCATAAACTCTAACAGACTCTTGCAGCAGGAGAGGAACAGATGGGAGAATGAACAATCCAGTTGATCTGGGGAGGTAGTTGAAAGGAATGTGCAAGGCAAAAGCAGAAAGGATCATGTATAGGTCTTTATCTCCTTTTGGTTTATAAGATGCTAATGTAAGTAACAGCAAAAACTAGGAGCCACAACTTGTGTTTCAAATGTTTTTTATCTAAGATTCCTAAGTTTAGCCAGGAACAGTGGCATACACCTTCAATTCCAGCACTCAGGAGACAGAGGCAGGTGTATCTTTGTGAGTTTAAGACCAGTCTGTAGTGAAATCTAGGCCAGTGGAGGGCTATATAGTGAGACCTTGTGTGTGTGTGTGTGTGGGGGGGGTGAGCGCCAACAAACACACACACACACACACACACACACACACACACACACACACACACACACACACACACACACACACCCCAAAAACAAAAAACCCACAAAAGAGTTCAAGGAGATGGCTCAGTGGTTAAGAGCACTTCCTGCTCTTGCAGAGAAGTGGATTTGGCTGTTTACAAATGTGATGCCCTCTTCTGGTCTTCTCAGGCACCAGGCACACACATGGTACAGATATACATGCAGCCAAAACAAAACACTCATAAAATAAGTAAAAAAAAACAAAAAAAAAAACTCTTGAAATGAAAAAGACATGAAAGTTAACAAGTAAAAGACAAAAAACCAAAAACCAAAATACCCCAAACCAAATTGGTTTAATTTTTATGGGTTACTGTGCCCTAACCTATACTCTTGATTTGTTCATGCATGTTGAGTTGTCAGTTATAAAAGGGAAGATGTTATATGTAGGAAAAAATTGAGTATCTTATACATTTTACTGGTCACATCAGAAGAGCAATGTATATACCTTTACTGGTTTACCTAGACCCCACAGGTATGTTGATAGAACCTTAATGGTTCTGAGTGAAATGTAAGTGACTGGTTATAGAATACATGCTTTTGTTTACAGAAAGTAAATTACATTAGGTAAATTAACTCCATCACTGAGTAAAGAAAGAAATGCTGGAGTATGCAAAGGGAAGACAAATGATGCCCTATTGTTGGTAGTTGGAAAGGTGCAAAAGAACACAGAAGCAACTAATTCAAATCAAGATTTACTAATGCCTCTTTGCTAAACATAACAACATATCTCTCCCCCTAAAGTATTAAACCTAATACTCTTTTTCAATACACCAGAAAGAGGGGGAAAAATGGCTTTGGGTAAACCATGTAACCACAAATGAAACTTTCCAGAGGTAAAAAGAATTACTTCCCAAGTTCAAATGCACAGAAATGACCATTACTTATCTATAACTGGTTTTAAAAACTAAGTCAGCCTCACAAACCTTTATCTGACAAGTTCAGACACCAAACATGTGTTAGAATTCTGAATTTATTGGATTTCCAAAAGGAAATAACTTGGATATATTATGTATGGCCCCCAGCAGGGTCTGGTGTTGCAACCTGTAGTCAACCATATTAATATTTCTCCAGCAAAGCTTATGAGCACACAGTAGAATAAAGACCACTCACAACCTTTTATTAGCTCTGGCCGGCCTGGCTTGGCTGCCAAGTAGGCTGTGGTAGAAACCTTAATGAAAACGTTTGCTCTTCATAGCTTTCTGGTTTTCAGAATTAAGATAAAGGATTGTGAGTCTGTGTCACAATATTAAAGCATCCATTTACTTTAAAACGTGTTACCACTTTTATAAATCAAAATAAAAAAGACAGTACCAAGTTCGTAGATAATTTAAACATGTTTTATTGTCAGAGGATGTCATTTGATGAAACTCTCCATTATTACATAGCTCCCAGAAAATCTTTACCGGAAAAAAAAAAAAAGAAAGAAAGAAAGAAAATGAAAAAGGAAAAGGTTCTCTTAGAGACGGAAAGTTCCTCAAAGAGAAAACAGGCGCATTCCAAAAATGTTTTTAGTGTGAATGATCATGTATGTACACGGTACTATAAAGTAATTCGTGGGTTTTCTTTACCACATCTTACATAATTTCACTCACAGTGTAGAAACCTCCAGGATCAGAACGATCTAAACAGATGCATCGAGAAGGGAGGGTCCCAGGTCAAGCTCTCGAAAAGAATAAAAATAACCTCTACCTAAGGCGAGCTCTCCGCAGCCACCGAGGCTGGTGGTCACTAAGACCAAAAGCAACACCCCAACTACAGAAAAGGAGACTCCAACTCCCAGAAGCCCCCGCGCGGAGGCGGGGCGAGGGCTTGCAGGCCCAGAACATCAAGGCCTGAGCTCGCTGAGGATGGCGGGAACTGAAGAGCAGCCGTCCGCAGTCCTCCCTTCTACCCGTGCCCCCGCGACCCGGCCCCGACTCAAGCCCCCTGCACGGTACCTGTCCCCAGGACTCTCTGTTCTTTTTCCCGCTGCAGCAGGGGCGGTACTACCGGGTCTCAGATGGCAGCGCGGGGGCGACGACCCCGGGGCTGGGGATGAGGGGAAACCTGGCCTAGCGGGCATGCAGCGCCTTGTCATGTCGGCGCCGCTGGCGACGGCGGCATGAGCTGTGGCTGGAGAAGCTGGGTGCGTGGTTGCCGTCTTGCTGCTGGGACTCGGGGAGGCTGTCGGTGCAGAGGTGGGCGGCACCCCCTACTCTCTTCATGGCGGTTCTCTCTTCGGAAGTGACTCCGGTGTGAGCGGGAAGGAACCTGAGGACCGCCAGGGGCGGGCCTTACTCGAGGTGCCGCTTCCCGATTGGCTGACCTGGGGGTCACTCTGGCGGCGGTGCAATAGAAAGCCTCAGCCTGCAAGGAGAAGGCGGGGCTTTCTGGAAGGGGGAGGGGAGAATGAAAACTGCCCTCCCCAGACCCGTCACGTGCGCCTGGGGCGCGCGCCTCCGCGTCGGGCCCGCGTCGGCCTTGGCGGGTGCGTGGGAGTGGGAAAGCGGAGGCTGTGGCCGGTGCTACGACAGCTGGCGACACCCGCCCGATCGAGGGCCAGGAGTGAGGTTTGCAGAAGTAAACCCGAGCCTGCAGCTGTTTGCAGTGAGGATGGCCAACGGTTGTCACGATTGTGCCGCAGAAGTGCACAGCTGCGCCAATATTACACAGTCACTTTTGCATCTTAGGCCAAAGTGCCATAATGCTGTCACCATTTCCTCAGTAACCCGCTCTGTCCATTGTGATTTGACCGTTCGGTGAGGGATCTAATATACAGTAATATGGTTTTTCCCTGCCCCCACCCCAAGGGCAGGGTCGGGAGGACACCTAACCATTGAATTAGACATTTTTTATTCTGTAAAAGTGTTTTGCCTGTAAGGGGTTTCCCATCAGGTCCCTGCAAATAGACGTTTTCAAAGATTTTTGGACGTACCAATCTTCATCTGTAAAGGGTTTCTGCTTTGAAGGCTGTTAGGCTGGGTTTTCTCTGCAAACCGAGAGACTGGTCAGACAGTATTTCTGAGCCTCATTTTCCCTGTATATAGAATGGGTATATTCCTCACTTCTCTGGGTAATTTTAAGCAATAAAAAACAGCAGCGTAGCTGGGCGTTGGTGGCGCACGCCTTTAATCCCAGCACTCGGGAGGCAGAGGCAGGCGGATCTCTGTGAGTTCGAGGCCAGCCTGGTCTCCAGAGAGAGTGCCAGGATAGGCTCCAAAGCTACACAGAGAAAGCCTGTCTCAAAAAACAAAAACAAACAAACAAAAAAAACACAGCAGTGTTAACAGGTTTAGATTCAATCATGTAATTGGTGCAGATACATGATTTCCTTTCCTTTGTCCTTCAGATAGACTCCTGCAGTAACAGGCCGGTTGCTAGAGGGAAGGCTTGAGTCCTAGCACTTGGGAGACTGAAGCAGAAGGGCCAAGAGATTGAAGTTATGGCTATGGCGGTAGTTTAGAGCATAAAGGAACTTGCTTTCATGACCACATGGCAGAAGGAGAGAACTGATTCCATTCAGGGAGTTATCCTGTGACTTGGCAGCATACACATACATGAAATAAATGTAATAAAAGACAATTTTTTTTAAGAGAGAGAAATAGCTGCGTGGTATTGGCATACTCCTTCAGTCCCAGCACTTGGGAGGAGAGGCAAGTGGATCTTTGTGAGTTCAAGGCCGGCCTGGTCTCCAGAGTAAGTTCCAGGTCAACCAGGGCTATACAAAGAAACCCTGTCTTAAAAAAACCAAGAGAGAAATAGATATTGAGGCTAACCTTAACCACATAGCAAGATCCTGTCCCAAAAAAGCTAAATAAAATCTTCCAGAGACTGAAAAACATCCTATTATAATGCTTGTTAATAAACAAATTATCAATCTCAAAGATGTCCGGGCTTTAATTAAGAGAAATGTTCTCTCAGTTGGATAGAACAAATTCCTGAATGACACACACAAAAAAAATTGAGCAGGTCTTCCAAATTTATTGTACTGAGATTGAATTGCTTCTGTTTTTAAGCGTATTAGACTGACCTGAAGTTCACCTCTTTTCTCTTCCCTGGTTGCCCTCAAGAGGAAGAATTAATGGGAATAAAAGGAGCAAAAGAGTAAACACAGGTCTTCCCAGAATGCACATCTGTGTGCTAGGTGTTGAAGGTATAAGAAAAGAAATAACTAAATCAAAGGCACTTTTTCTGCTTCTTATGACTGAGTATTTACTGTACTGCTTATATATATTATTCCATACATTAAAAAAGAACACAATAGGTGTGGAATAATGACATACGTTCATTTATGTCTTTTTATGTATATTGCTTCCTATCCCTTCTGTGATTTAGTACTTTCTGTTGTCTATTTCTCCACTAGGAAGTCCCTGCTTTTCTAACAGCACTTCCACCAAACCTTTAAGCCGATTCCTTTCGTTGCATGTTCAGTCCATAAAAAGAATAAAACCTAAAAACATTCTGCCTGATCAATTAGCCGCTTTTCTTGGATTATAGTATTTGAATCATCCAGCCTCCAAAGTATCGCTTTAAAGTCTCTACTCATACTGGCAAACAATAGTTTTCACATTTCCTTAATCTGATCAGCAGATTATGAAGTTAAGTGAGGCAAGAAATCCCTTGATCAATAAATGGAGATGGAGTCATAATGAAAGCACAATTTAAAAAAAATCTCTCCTTAACTGGGAAGTAGTTACCTAAATCCTCAATAAACATCCAGGCCTGTCTTTGCTTAAGCTGCACAGGAAAAAATACAGATTTGGGTTGCAGGGTGAGATGCATTCAACATACTAACAAGTAGCTACAGCCTGAGATGCTCCTTTCCTCCAAAGAGAATTGGACCTCTATCTTGTGTCTAACCTCATTTTTCACTTTAAATGTGTACATATATACTATGCACAGACTTTTTGTTCCTGCCTAAAGGCTTCCCCAACCTCATGGAGGATGGAATTCGGAGTCTCATGTATATGAGGAGAGCACTCTGCCACTAAGCTATTCCCAGTTTGCTGAAAGCCTTTTGGTTTTTTTCCCTCTTTTACTTTCTATTAGACTGAAAATAGATGGTCAGGGAACTATAAACTGTAAAAGCTGTCAAAAGAGCTCTCGTGTGTGTGCTCTTGTGTGTGTGTGTGTGTGTGTGTGTGTGTGTGTGTGTGTGTGTGTGTGCGCGCACGTGTGTGTGCTCTCATGTGCGTGTGCTCTCATGTGTGTGCTTGTGTGTGCTCTCGTGTGTGTGCTCTCATGGGTGACAAGACAGGAGGGAAAAACTGGGGTGTGGATGGGGATGTGGTGATGAACAATGTCAGCCAGACTAGGTGAGAGCTAACAACTCTCCAGCCAGTATTGAAAAAAGAATTTGGAGACAGGAAGGCTGAACTGTAAATGGCTAGCTTGGTAAGAGCCCAGAGATTAGGAAGCAAAGGCCCAGACAGGGTTTCCCTGTGTACCCCCAGCTGTCCTCAAACTTGATTTGTAGACCAGGCTAGCCTTGGACTCACATATTCACCTGCCTGTGCCTCCTGAGTGCTGGAATTAAAGGTTAAATAATTTATTTTTGAGTGTGTGTGTATTCTGTCTACATGTATGTCTGTGCACCACTTGCATGCCTGCTGCTCATGGAGGCCAGAAGGTAGAATTGAATAACCTTGGAACTGGAGGTGACAGACAGCTGTGAGCCACCATGTGGGTGCTGGGAATTGAACTCTGGGTCCTCTGGAAGAGCAGCCAGTGTTCTGAACCACTGACCCATGTCGCTAGCCCTGCCCACCCAGTGACTTCTGTATATGAAATATTTGTGAGCTACAACTCAGCCCACTCTAGCAGCAACTCAGTAAGTCAGCAGGCTTTGATACTGATGGGAAGGGATGGGAGAGATAGCCAGGGAAAACCTTTATGTGAACAATGGAGCAAGTTTGCTAGGAAAGGCAAGCTCTGGGTGGGAGTCCTGGGAAGAGTGACCATCTAAGGGATGCCAGAGATCCCAGGCAGTCACAAAGATTTGCTAAACACTGTAGGCAAATGATGTCAGAGAACCTGGGCACTCAGGGATTAAGAGACTAAAGAGACATCAGTGCCTAACAAAGATTCGCTAAAAAGCTGGAAACCTGCAACACAACTTCTGGCTTTACAAGAATGACATGGTTTTGTGTTGAGATTGTTCTACTTGGAAATTGACTCCAACGCTCTCAGAGGGTGCTGTAGGGTAGGCCAAGAGACAAAGACCCATGTGCTGGGGAGAGGGTGGGGGTAGGAGCGTATGGAGGGTGGTCTGAGAGGTGGGATAAGGAACAGACTCAGAGAAACAGGAAACAATTAACTTGAAAGCCTGACAGAGAAAGACAAACCATATGAGGGTCTCAAGAAGGGAAGGTGGGCTCACTGTGGCTCAACACACACACACACACACACACACACACACACACACACACACACACACACACACCATCACCACCACTGCAAACAGATGTCAAATTCAACAGGACTGAGCAAATGCTTGGGAAAAGCACCAGTTTAGCTTTAGGGACCGCCTGCAAGGTGCCAAATTTAATATAATGCCATGCAATCCAAATGTCCTGGGAGTAAATAGTAAAACTGCAAAAGCTGCAGCTAAGGACGCCTACTTTATGTTATTTCCCCATGGAAATGTTTCAAGACAGTTTCCCACACAGACACACTAGAAATATATTTGTGGGTTTTGCCATAACTAACAACTTCCTATACTATGGCTTAGTTACTTCATTCTTTGTCATCTTTGCTGGGGATCAAATCCAGAGTCCTGTCCATGCCAGAAAGTGTTCTACCATCCAACTACATCCCCGACCCTTGCTGTTTTGAGACAGAGCCTCACTGTTTAGCTCAGGCTGGCTTTGAACTCACTAGGTAGCTGGCTCATCTTCTCCACAATCCTCCTCCTAAGAACAGGTATTATAAGTGTGTGCCATCACAGCTATTCTGACAAACATGTAACATACATGGTACACACACACACACACACACACACACACGCACACGCACACGCACACATGTTCGACGGGCTTTTTTTCTTTGTGACATATAGCTATGTTGTTGTGGGGGAGGAGAGAATGAGGTCCAAGTTTCTACAGTGGTAGTAGACTTATCTACTTAAAAATGTGAGAAAAGTTTTGGGAATTATTGGTTTAGAGACTCCAGCCAGGCATTTCTCACACATGGTTAGTGAGCCATTAGAAGGTTTTGAAACTGGTAATGAGGCACAGATACACTAAAACAGTACCAACTGCCCCAGGATGGGGCATAGAGAGTGTTGGTGCAGTGCACATGGTATATGAACTCAGACTGATTTCCATCACAGATCGTCTTTCCTGAAGACTTGAATGTTAACTTGCTGACAGGGGGAAAGAAATCCCTATACATTTCACTGAGTATAGTAGGAGACACTACTTACTATTCTATTAGTGTTTCTTTTTTGTTGTTGTTTTGTTTTTTGAGACAGGGTTTCCCTGTGACTTTGGAGGCTGTCCTGGAACTAGCTGTTGTAGACCATGCTGATCTTGAACTCACAGAGATCCGCCTGCCTCTGCCTCCCAAGTGCTGGGATTAAAGGCCACCGCCGCCACCACCACCACCACCGCCACCACCACCAGGCTCTAATAGTGTTTCTTTTCCTTCCTGTACTGTAGCAGCTTCTTGATGGAGAGGAGGCTGCTGTATCCTCTCTCTTCAGTAACCTAGTGACATGCAAGAAGGATATGGGTGAGAAGAGATAATGACAGACAAAAAGAGAACTTATATTCCCTGTTCAAACTGCCCTTCAGGGAGAACTTGAGTTTCCCTGAGCTGTAGAGAGCCTTTTGGGGTAATTATTTGATGTCAGATCTTTGCAATACTCTTACCAGAATTCAACATACTAACTGTGATGTGTATGTTTAGAATTATTTTTTATTATTTGTGTACAGGTATTTTGCCTGTATATATGTCTGTACCATAAGTATGCAGAGGATAGAAGAGGGTACCTGATCCCCTGGAATTGGAATTACTTATAGTTATGAGTCACAATGTGGGTGTTAGCAACTGAGCTCACGTTTTTGGAAGAGCAACCAGTGCTTTTAACCATTGAACTATCCAGCCTCAAGCATGATGCATCTTATGGTGGTTTTTATGGTGCTAGGGATCCAACACAGGGACACACACACACACACACACACACACACACACACACACACACACACACACACACCACACACTCACACACCACACACACACTACACACACACACACACACCACACACACACACACACACACACACTCACACACACACACACACTCACACACACACACACACACACACACACACACACACACCACACACACTCACACACACACCACACACACTCATACACACACACACACACACACACACACACACACACACACACACTCATGCTGCCACTGAGTTATACCCCTAGCCTTTCTTTAACAAGTTCCTTTATCTTCAAACTTTAAGCTTCAAAAACACTATAATGCTGAGCCTGAGTCAGTCATAAGATGGCCTCCTGGGATGGTGTGCCCTTTACTCTGTTATCTAACCTGGAATGTACTATGTAGACCAGACTGGCCTGAAACTCATGAACACAGAAGGTTAGGATTATAGGCCTGTATTTCAATATCTAGCCCCAAATCATTTTTTTAAAGACCTGGAACAATGTTTAAAATTCAAGGGATTCTATACAAACTTCTAGATTTTGCTTTGTTTTGAGTAGCACAATCAAGGTTCTCACACTTAACCCTACAGTGACTAGGTAGGTAGTGAAGAAATATTAATAACTGGGAAGCTGCCTTCAATCTCAGCATTGGGGAGGCAGAAGCAGGCGGTGCTTTGTGAGTTTGAGGCCAGCCTGGTCTACATAGAGAGTTCTAGGACAGTCAGAGCTATACAGTGAAACCCTGTCTCAATAAATAAATAAAATAAAAATAAAATCAGATCCATTTTCCTGCCACTTATAGAGACATGGAGTCACAGAGTATTTCTTAGCATTAATGATGTCCACAACAAGCACTCGTTGGCCATGTTGTAGATCAAAACCTATTCTGAGTAGTTTCTGGATTCTGACCCATTTAATCACCACATTCCTACAAATTAGAAAAGTGTCCTTGTCCAGTGTCCGTATCGGCATGATGATAAATGGTACCTGGTACTCAGCCTCAGTGTGGAAGGAGGTGGGACTGGGAGTGCTGGAGGGCACATTCCTGACTAAATGAGGGCAGTATCTCCAGGCCATAATTTCCACATGGGAATGTGGGTCTGTTCCCTTTCCTCTCGGCACCAAACCCTGGGGGACTGTGAATGAAACATGACAGGCCTGCTGTCAAAGCAGGCAGTTAGCAGTGGTTTCTATAGCACTTGTTTATTTCTGTAGCACTATGAGGTCATGTTCACACCCACCACCATAACCCCACTGTTGAGCCCAGTAATAATGAGTGCTTCAGTGCCCAGAGGGATGTCCCAGAGAGTAGGCAAGATACTGAATAATTTTTCTTTAAAACAAGGTCTGGTCAGGTGGTGGTGGTGCACGCCTTTGATTCCAGCACTCAGGAGGCAGAGGCAGGTGGAGCTCTATGAGTTCAAGGCCAGTCTGATCCACAGAGTTCCAGAACAGGCTCCAAAGCTACACAGAGAAACCCTGCCTGGAAAAACCATGAACTCTGATGTATATAGACAAAGGTTGTCGGGGCCCATAAATATGGCTCTGCTTCATCTTGGCTTAAGGTCAGAGAGTTCAAAATTACCCTTACACTTCCAAGGTTAAAGTCATTAGACCTAAAGGTCTAAGGTGTGGCTGCTGTGGGATGTTTGAACTTGGTCATGGATACTGAGACTTGCTCTGAGGTGTGATTGCTCTTAACCCTCAAGGCCAGATAATGAGAGATTTAGTATAAGGCATGGTTACCAATGCTTGGAGAACTAAGGAAGAAGTTCTGTTTCTTCCTTGTATCTTGATAAAGAAGTCTTTTGCCATGTTCCCCCTTTGGTTGGGGTATTTAAGAATGTTGAAGACTAGCTGGGTGTTGGTGGTGCACACCTTTACTATCAGCACTCTGGAGGCAGAGGCAGGTGGATCTCCATGAGTTCGAGGCCAGCCTGGTCTACAGATCGAGTTCCAGGACAACCTCCAAAGTAATACAGAGAAACCCTGTCTCGAAAAACAAAAACAAAACAAAAAGAATGTTGAAGAATAAACTTGGGGTATCCAGTATTCACTGGATTGCCTTCCGGACTCTATTCTGTGTCTCTGTCTTTTTCTTAGAGTCTTTATCTGCCGTTTCTCAATCCACAATTCCCCTCTTAGGTATGAACCCGGCAAGTTGGCTGGATCTGACTGAAGCCCCACAAAGACTTGTTACAACAAAAGGTGACCTTGAACTTTGGATTCTCCTGCCTCCACTTACAGAGTGCCATGATTATAAGTGTGAATCTCCACACCAGCTTTGTGCTCAGCATCAACTCCAGAGTATCTGATGTGCTAGGCAAGCACTCTGCCAACTGACTACATCCTCATTCTCTAAGAGTTCTTATTTAAAGAAAGTACCACATGTACCAATACCTGTGGTCATCTACAAGGACCAATGATCAATATCAAAAATATAAAGTGTGCATGTTCTTACACATCTTACAGATAGACGTGAACATTCATAAAGATCAATGTGTGAAGGCACTTCTTGCCATATTGTCAGTAGCAAAACATTGAAAGGGAACTGACTAGTTAAACAAACGATGATAGAGCCACACAGAACACTACAGGCAAGGTGTTGTATCTGCAGGGAATGTGTGGTTGACATGCCTCTGACTGCCTAGCCTTCCTTGCTCACTCTCAGCCTTCTTGTGTTGCCAGGCTGCAGATCTTACTGATTTTGCACCTTAAATACCTTTGTAAGCCCCTCTTGTTCGTTGCAAATGTAAAATATATAGATACAAAGAATAACGTAAGTATACATTCAGTAGTTTGCATTCCCAACTATTAATCTTTTATCTAGTTTAATTCCTCTCTTTCCCAGTATTGTGGTTTTGATGACAACTGAAAGGCATGCATATTTAGCCAACAAGGATATGTAGGATTACTTTCTGTATATCTTAAAATATGCGCATGTATATTTTATTTGTGTGTTATACATTCTTATACATTCTTATTTGCCCATGACAAACCATGCTGACGTGGGCATCTCAGTCCACATGTCTTTGAGTCTATGTGCAAGAGCCTCTGTGGATTGTATAATCAGAAGGGAAATTACAGGGCTCTGGGGTAGTTGCATTATCAAGTTTACTGTATGCTTCCAAATTGCTTTCCATAAATGGCTGAATTAATTTACTTCGCCCATCAATTAGAATATCACTTTTCCTGGTGTGGCCTCCAATATGTCATTGTTTTATTTTACATTAACCTTATTTGGTTTAATATCTATTTATATATTTATGGGACAACTTGAATATCTTTTGTTAATTGCATATTTCTATATTTTACTCACATTCTCTCTCCTTTTTTTTTTTTTTTTTAATGTGTGTGTGCATGTTTTGAGACAGGGTTTCTCTGTGTAGCCCTGGCTGTCCTGGAACTCGCTCTGTAGACCAGGCTGGCTTCAAATGCATGGAGATCTGCCTGCCTCTGCCTTCCAAGTGCTGAGATTAAAGGCTTATGCTGCTACTGCCCAGCTAGAAGACTCCATAGTTTGAATACTCAAAAGTCCTTTCTATCTCTCAGCTGCACCCTGACAGAGGTCAGCGGTCCTTAGAGTTTCTTGTAACAGCTTCCACGATGGCCGTCCTGTCTTCCACTTTGCTTTGCTTTAAGCCTCCACTATCTCTAATAAGTCACTCTGATTGTGCCATTTCTAAATTCATCACATAAAAGAAAACTAAATGACATATCCTGTAAGACATGCCCATCCCCCACCCCTCCACCCTCTGCCAACTTTTAAGATTTGCCATGCCAGATGTGACATTTCTGATCTCCCCCACCCTATCTTCTGTGTAGAGCATCGTCCTTCTTGATGCTCCCTAGACTGAGCCAGTCGTAGGAATGGCCATTGGACATCTTTGAACATGTCCTCAGCGTTGCTCCTGCTTCTGGGATTTGGTACAAGCCATTTGTGGTGCATCTTGTTCTTGTGAACATTTCCCTGATATTCCTAAAGAGACCTTGTCGCTTCTTGCTCAAGCCTCACAAGTACTGGGTTCACTGTGATGTGTGACCTTATACTGAAATAACTTACTGTGGGTGTATCTTTTCTCTAGATTAAAAGCTTCAGGTGGACAGGGCTCTGACTGCTTGTCTCAAGAGGCAGAACAGTGGGGTGTCTAGGAGTGGACACTCTGAAGCCAGCCTACCAGGGTTTGAATTGCCTTTTTCACTCTTAGGGAAGTTACTTAACCCCTCCATGCCCCAGAGTTCTCATTGGTTTGTGTTAATTGAGTTAATACATATAAAGAGCCTGTAATAGTGTCTGGCAGAATCTAGTAAGTGCTCAATAAATCTTCATTCTGATGATCACTGCTATTAACTAGTTACTAATAGCTATCATTTATTTATATCATTCTGGATGACACTTGGTAGGAAGATGTACCCAAGGCAGAAGCAGTGCTAGCCCAGGTAGCACCTGGACATTCCCAGCTGAAGGTCCAGGAGTCACCCAGTAGTTACTTCCTTCTGACTGGGTCCCTGATGGTGGTGTTTTTATTCCTGGCCTATGTCCCTTGACCCTCCACCCCAGTCACTTAACTCTTTGCCAGAAACAGCTAGAGGTGCAGGAAAACACACTGTATCAAAGGTGCCTTTGCATCTTTGCATCTGTAAAACCCTGGTCACCACTCTGGGCTGCCACCACCCCAGTCTTCTCCATCCCACTCACCAAGTCTGCCTTTTCAAGTCTGAGCTCTCAGTAGGTGGCAAGCTCCAAGCCTCTGGGCCAGAATTCCTCCAGAATCCAGTTTCTCGGGTTGAGGGGCTCACATGCCCTTCACTATAATGCTCTCTTTCTGAACTCTTCCAAGCACAACATTTTTACTTTGTGTTCTTCTTATGACCTGGGCAGAAAGCAGCCCTCTGAGCACCCAGGAGCAGAAAAATTAGCTTGATGTTTGTGTGATAGAGCAGAGCCAAGAAGTGCTACGCCTGATTTTCTAGAGACCCCAGCTGCTGGCTTCCATCACAATGAAGCACTTAACTGTGAACAGGTGTGAGAGTCAAGGGCTCAGCCTGGGGATTTGGAGTGGCTCTGGTTCAGCCGAGCAAATGGGGAAACAACAGGTGTTTGCAGATGCAACCCATGAGACACTGTACCCACAGCTCACTTTGAGACTGAATTCTCATGAAATCGGTCCCTTTGTGGACCGCCCCCCCCCCCCAACACACATGTACATACACTGGTTCTCCATGGAGCTCAGAAACTGCATCCTGAGAACTTCTGCCAGCCTTGGTTACAGGTACTTGGAGGTTAGGTGTGACTCAGGATTAGCTGCCTGGGGGCCGGAGTTTCTGGCATTTTTAGGCTGTTGGTTGGTCACAGAACACTGCAGAGGTCTATGTGCATAGTAATTAAGAGGGATTTTCTTGTTTGAGCACAAGGTTAGAATCAACAAACTGACAGGACATTGGCCCACTGAATGGGGTTCCCCAATCTAGGGTGCTCCAAGTCGCTAAGATTTCTCTGAAAATACGGCACCCTCAGGCTTCACAAGCAGGCATAGTATGGGAGGAAGGGTTAATCTGACCTCCCCAATACTAGAGTTAGAAATTCGGTTGGAGAATTCTGTAAAATAGGCATTTCCCTTATTCTGGCCTCAGGTGGACAGGAGTCAGAGCCAGTACCTAAATCATGCTTGATGAGTTTTTGCTATCCCTTCTTACATTGTGGAGTGATGGCAAAACCCACTTAAAACTGAAATGTCCCAATGTTGATCACCAGACAGGAGAGTTTAGGGACAGAAGGTTGCTCTTTAGCCAAGAAGAGGTAGACAAACTCAAAGGACAAATGGCAGCCACCCAAGGGAAGAGAAGGGAGCATGTAGAGTATCTGGGTCTGGCGCCAGAAAGTTTGGATGAGGGTCACCATGGAAACAGCTGAAAAGAGGAGGTGAGCAGCCACAGAGTTCATGGGTGAAGGAAAGCCACCTGCAGCAATATTCATAATCACCAAAATGGAAGTAATTCAAGTATCCATCAAAGGACAAGCAAGTACCCCACCAAACAACTTTATCCTGGAATCCTATACAACCATTAAAAACACTGGAGAAGATATAGTGTGTGATGTAAGAAAGATGGCTTGAGATACCGGGAGAAGAAGCACAGTGTACCAAGTGTGCACACAGTGAAATCCCTTCTGATTTCTTAAGATCAGGCATGGACTGTTTACTAACATAGTCTTGTATTGCATAGACAGACATGTCTACAAGGAAACACAGTTGCTCTTTGACTGACAGCGGTGTTACAGCCTGCTAAATTTACGGCAAATTGAAAACACTGGGAAATGCGTTTCATACATCACCGTCTAGCTGCACAGTTCACTGTAGAGCGCTGCTTGTGTCTCCTGGCTGATGAGGAACTGCAGCTCACACACAGCCCCTGCCCAGCACCCACCAGAGAGTATTCTGGAGCATATGGTAGGCCAGGGAAAGATCACAATCCCATTGTACACTGAACGTGTGTTGCTTTGACACTGTCATAAAGTCTAAAGTCATTAAGTGGAACCACCATGAGTCAGGGCTGTTTGCACACAACCCAGCTGGCAGCACCTCCACCCTGTCCTCCAGGATTGGGTTGTAAGGGAGGAATCCGGGAATTGTTACTGTCAACTTTGTAGTCTTTGATATGGCTTGCCAATGTTTTATGTGCACAGTATTATGCCTACATGTATGTCTGTGGGCCATTCGGGTGCCTAGTACCCATGGAGGCCAGAATACAATGTCAGAGCCTCTGGAACCGGCTTCGAGCCAACCATGAGTGCAGGGACTCAAACCTGGGCTGACTAGAAGGGCAGCAAATTGCTCTTCACCACGGAGCCATCTCTGTAGCCCCTTGGATTGACAATTTTAAACAATGTTTTTACTTTTTAAAAAATTCTGTTTTAAAAAGGCTTTGATGATTTTCGACAAGGTGAATTTCAGGCTGTTCAATATAGCAACAGGCCCTCCATATCAGTAGATTCAATTGTGTGAAGCTGGGACAGGAGAGTGGCTTGGGGGCTGAGGGGGGTTAAGACTGCTGCTCTTCCTGGCCCCCCGAATGGTGGCTCATAATTGGCTGTAACTCCAGTTCCAGGGGGTGCTGAACCCCGTTCTTGCCTCTTTGAGCATCGGGCATGCACATTCTTACATGAAGGCAAAACACTCATACACGTCCGATAAAGAAAGATAAATAAAAATTTTTTAAATTTTATATGAAGATTGAAAATATTTGAGGAAAAACCTTTGTTATGAATGTATACAGACTTTTTTTGTCATCTTCTAAACTATATTACAACTAATTATATGGCATTTACATTGTATTAGGTATTATAAATAATCTATAAGTAACCTAAAGTGTTATGTGCAAATAATACAAAAGACTTGAGCAACTTTGAATTTGGGTTTCTGAGGGGATCCTGAGAAACCACTTAACTTGAAAGGTTTCCTTCTCCTTCTTTTCTGCCTTCTCATCTTTCTCCTCCTCCCTCCCTTTCCCCCTCTCCCTGTTCTATCTACCTATCTCCCCTCTCTCTGCAATGAGAATGGAACCCATTCCATTGTGAGAGCCTCACACATGCTAGATGAATGAATGTTCTACCCCGGACCTACATTCCCAGGCTGAGATGTTAATCGTACGAGGAATGTGGACTTTAGTCTTCTGATTTCTTCCTGCATTAAGGATGGTAGACAGCACTGCATCACTACTTTACATTCTTTTCAAGCACATGTAGAATATTAGCAAAACAAACAAAAAGCATAGCAAGATTCAGTGAGATCTCAATAGGATGGTAGCATGCAAAGAATGCTCTATTCTCTAGTGTAATAGACTTAGCAATAAGCAAAAGTGTCACATATTAAATAACCGTTAAGTAAGAGTGTATAACTACCTTTTTTAGCAGCGGTAACAAAGGCAAAACTTGTGCAGGTGAATTTTCTCTGGTCTTGTTTTTTTTTCAACCTTCACTTCCAATTACAATGACAGAACTCGTTGCTCCTGTGTGGAAATACCTCTGAATAAATGATCAGGTTAATTTGTATCTCACCTCTTTCCTTGAAGGATTGAAGGCAGGTCCGTTGCTCACCAGTGCAATTCGGAATCTGAAGAAACCTTACTCTCTGTGGTTATAATGCTCACTCACTAAAGCATGAAAATTCCACCAGGAGTCTAATGCGTGGCTACAAGTGCCACTGTCTGAAGAACCCTGTTCTCTCTGGAGAGGAGTCCACACCTGCCAGTCACAATAATGCTTAGATATTGACAGGGACAGATGTCCAAGATATCTTATGTTGGGGGAGGGACGGAAACCAACCCAAAATCCACAAACCACAGCCAACTCTTGAATGCACTGGTCGATTATCTACTGTGCATGCATATAGTTTAAGCATCAAGAGAGGAAGGAGGAGCCACAACTTTTGATGTTCTTTGTTTGTGATGCTAGAGATAAACCCAGGCCTTGCACTAGACAGGCAAGTGCTTACTTACCATTTGGAGGGAGAACAATTCTCTCTCTCTCTCTCTCTCTCTCCCTCTCACTCATTATTATTTATTATTATTATTATTAATTATTATTATTATTGTTGTTGTTATTATTGGTTTTTCAGGACAGGGTTTCTCTGTGTAGCCTTGGTTGTCCTAGAACTCACTCTGTAGACCAGGCTGACCTTGAAGAATAACAATCTTTTTGAGAGGATACATTTTCTAAGAGAGCACTGAGATAATGACTGGGGCGGGGTGAAAACTTGGGGTTTTGCTTGTTATTGTTTAGCTTTGTGTTTGTTTGTTTTTGGAGACAGGGTTTCTCTGTCCTGGAACTTGCTCTGGAGACCAGTTTGACCTCGAATTTACAGAGATCCACCTGCCTCTGCCTCCCGAGTGCTTGGGATTAAAGGCGTGCGCCACCACCGCCCGGCTTGTTTTTTAAAAGATTGATTTCTTTCTATTTTATGTGTATGGGTGTTTTGCCTGCATGTATATCTGTGTGCCATGTATGTGCAGTGTCAGTGGAGGACAGAAGAGGGTGTCATATTCTGCGGAACGGGAGCTGCAGATGTTTGTGAATGGCCATGTGAGTCCTGGGAATTGAACCAGGTCCTCTGGAAGAGCATCAAGTGCTCTTACTCTCAGAGCCATCTCTCCAGCCCTATTTAGCATTTTTAATGCTAACATAGGTGAGCTGAGGGAGCATGGTTAACTTCAGGCTTAAGACTGCTTAAGCTCTAAATGGCCATGCTAGGAATTTTGTAACAATTTACAAATGTGTGCATATCAAAGGTGTCCATTTCTACAGAGAAAGCAATCTAGATACATGCACTCAAATGTCATTGTGATTATGTCTCTGAGGGCTAGGAGGGCCACTTTTACTTTGCCTATTTCTCTTATGTTTGGTATGTTTACAGTGGGTATTTGTAGCCCAGAAAACTGAAGATTAAAACCAAAACAAACTGCCGGGCCATAAAACAAACTAGTTAACATGTCTCATCTTGCATCTTTCTCTTTTCCTCCTTTTTAAATAAAAACATAACACCGACAATGGGTAGTTAGGACTTGTCCAGGAATAGCTGGCTTCAGATTTTCAGGTTTCAAGTGCAGGAATGACATCATCTTTCCCTCAAGCCGGCTCCCTAGATCTCACCACTAACTCACAGCATTGTTCAGTTTCCTCTGTGCCCTCTCTTTGTTGCCTCTGACTTCCGGCCCCACCCCCACCCCATCCCAAATCTGCCTGGGCTCAGCTGACATTCTGATTATTAAGATTTCGAATTCTGAGTTTGTTTATAATCCCAGATACACAGGAAGCTGAGGCAGGAGGATTGTTTGGCCTGCCTAGGCAACACAGGAACCCCATCTCAGAAGAGAAAGAAAAATGGAAAGGAAAAAAGTACATTCTCCATTTTTCTTTTCCAGCTTACTGATCCCATAGAATAGACATCTCCTTGGGCCTTCTAATGAAACAATGTTTTTTCCTCCTGAATGTTTTCTTGTGCATTTCAGTGCCTTAAGAGGCTAAATAAGGCCTTTCCGTGGTGGCACACACCTTTAGTCCTAGCACTGGGGAGACAGAGGCAGGCAGATCGCTGTGAGTTTGAGGCCATCCTGGTCTGCAGAGCGAGTTCCAGGACAGCCTCCAAAGCCACAGAGAAACCCTGTTTCGGAAAAACAAAACCAAAAACAGCAACAACAATGACAAAAAACTAGATGAGTGTAAAATTTGGATGTAATGAATGAAATATTTAACATGGAGAGTTTTCAAAAAGCTGTGTCAAGGAGCCAGAGAGATGGCTCAGCAGGTAAAGGGGTTTGCCTCCAAAACCAGTGACCCTAGTTCAATCCCCCCTACAAGCCATGTAAAATGCTGAGTCATAGTAAGCGTCTGTAATCCTAGCACTCCTAGAGTGAGCTCCATAGGTGGTAGAGGCAGGAAAACTAGCTGGGAGTTCATGGGCAAGGTAGCTTAGAATAGGCTGTGCTGCAGCAGAAATGCAAGACCCTGCCTCAGCAAGGAGGAAACTGCCCAGGAAAGCTGTCCCCTCTGACTTATACAAACACTCCGAGGAAAGCATAAGCTCCAACTCCAAACACAGAGGGCCATGATTAAACCGGAAGCAACAGCTGGGCATTGTAGTATTTATTTGCAATCCCAGCATTCCTGAAGTGGAGGTTAAGAGAAGCAGGGGTTCAAGGTCAGCCTTGAATACATCTCAAGTGTGAGGTTAGCCTGAACTATATGAGACCCTGTCTCATAAACAAGAGAGGGACTGGGGAGATGGGTCAGCAGTGAGAGCATTGGCTGCTCTCCCAGGGGCCCTAATCCAGTTCCTAGCACCATATAGCAGTTCACAACCATCGTGACACCCGTTTCCTGTGGTCCAGCACCCTCTTTTTGCCTCCACGAGCACTTCATGCATGAGGTGTACAGACAAACATGCAGGCAAAACACCCATGTATATAAAAGGAAAATCATAGCACAGGACAGCACAGCATAGTGGCGCACACCTTTAATCCCTTCTCTCCAGAGGCAGAGGCAGGTGGGTCTCTGAGATTGAGGCCATTCTGGTCTACATAGCAAATTCCAGGCCAGCTAGAGCTACATAGCCAGACCCTGTTTCAAAAAGGAAAACAGGCAAAACAAAAACAATAAGTAGTAATAAATAAGCAAAACCTTGGAGGTAAGCTAGCCTTTCTAGTCAGTTTCATGACTGAAAGCAGCACCTGGAGTGAGGTGGTCCCCTGGATGAGTGAGAAGACTGCGGTTTTTGAGTGATGGGTCTACCCAGTGGCAGGAAGGACTTTAACCAGCTGAGAGGCTTCTCTGGGTGGAGCATTCTTCAGGGGCTGGAACTTCCTGGAGAAAGGCTGTTGGGGCCAACTGGGATTTACTGGGGTTTAGCTAATAATCCTTGGTCTGGAGACAGAGATTGCTGTCTGCCTATTTTTTTCATGTGCCATACCAAGATAAAAGCCCAGTAAACGAGAGGCCTGGAAGTGAAACCCCAAGGCCACCCAAGCAGAGAAAGTGGGGAGCAACATGGGACTCTGGAACATAAGAGAAGGGGTAGTACCCAAGGAGGCCTTCCAGAAGTCACGCTGGAAAGGATCAAGAGCCAGACCCCAGAACCAACCCTTTTATCACCTGGAAAATTCTTTACTCTGCGTGGCTTCCTGGGTTGTGTTTTTCACATTTCCTACCCGTTTCCATGGTGATTAGCAGTAAATCAGTTACAGTAAAAGCTGAAAGATAAAATGTATCTTTAGGGTCAGGCAGGGTGCAGGGAGCTCAAGAGTCTTGCAGAGTCATTCCATCAGGAGAAGAAAGCAGCCGTCTTCTGGAAGTGGAGTTATCTGTCCTGGCAGCGACCTCTGGGCAGAGGCGGCTTGGGGAGCAGTGGCAGGCTTAGTTTTTGTAAAATGTCCACTATTATTTTATTTGTCCCTGTATAGTATTTAATTCACACCAAATTACAGGTAGTAATTTTCCCTGTATTTGTTTTTATATTCTAGCTGACTCAAAGAATGGAACCATGATGTACACACTCCCGTATTCCAGGGTACCTGCTATACATAGCCTGGTAAGGAACTGAGCAGATGTCAGAGGCTCAATATAGTTTAGTTCCTTCTTTTTTAGTTGAAAATATTTCTATGTAAGACAGGTATGGTAGTGCACAACTTTAATCCCAGCACTCCAGAAGCAGAGGCAGGTAGATCTCAGTGAGTTAGATAGAGGGTAGCCTGGTCTATAAAGCCAGTTCCAAGCCATTGAGGGCTGTATAGTGAGAACGTCTAAAACAATTTTTAATGCATATACAGGTATAATACATCACTATGTCCTTCCAGTTTAACTTTTCTCTTAGCTCGTCCTCAAATTCTTTTTTTTTTTTTTTAAGATTTTATTTGTTTATTTGTACACAACATTCTGCTTCCATGTATATCTGCACACCAGAAGAGGGCACCAGATCTTATAACGGATGGTTGTGAGCCACCGTGTGGTTGCTGGGAATTGAACTCAGGACCTCTGGAAGAGCAGTCGGTGCTCTCATAACCGCTGAGCCATCTCTCCAGTCCCATCAAATTCTTATAATTATATGCAAATAGGATGCACATACAAATACAAGTTTTATCAATATGTGTCTTTCAAAAATGAGATTCCATCTTTCTTGCTTTTCACTCAGTAGCACCCTTTGGAAATTTATCAAGAAGACTTCTGAAGGATCCATGCCTGCCCAATAGATAATGAAGCTGGGACTTCCTTCAACTGAAGGATGGGCATCTTGAGTCCCAGTACTATATAGCTGGTTGTCCACATCTCTTCACATCTGTTTTTTTCCCCAGTGACATCAACTGCTGACTTGAAATCGGGCATGGTGGAAGGATTTACACCATAGAAATCTCCAGACGTTAAAAATGATGCTTTGGACTGGGCAGTGGTGGTACAAGCCTTTAATCCCAGCACTGGGGGGAAGAGGCAGGTGGATCTCTATGTGTTGGAGGCCAGCCTTGTCTACAGAGAGCGTTCCAAGACAGCCAGGGCTACACAGAGAAACCCTATCTCGAACCACCACCACCCCCCCCACACACACAAAAAAATGGTGCTTTGGGTGCTGGAGAGATAGCTCAGCAGTTAAGACCTCATATTTCTTTTCCAGAGGACTCAAGTTCAGTTCCCAGCATCCACATGGCAGCTCACAACCATTTCTAATTCCAGGTCCAGGGGATCTGATGCCCTCTTCTGGCCTCTGCAGATATTGCATGCACATGGTGCACAAATACAGATATGTGGGCAAAACACCCATACATAAAAAATAATTAATCTTTAAAAGGGGAGGACTTTTCTTTTAATTTTAATTAGCAGATCATATATCCCTATTAGTTTGTTTTTGATCTCCCTGCTCAAGGTTGTGAGAAAATGACTAGTACAATTAGGACTGATATGCACACATGCATGCAAAGCACAAAAAAAATATGTGTATATATACATGTGCACATACATACATATGCTTACTAGTGTTTGTATATATATATATATATATATATATATATATATATATATATACATGTGCACATACATATGCTTACTAGTGTTTGTATATATATATACAGGTGGACATACATATGCTTACTAGTGTTTGTATATATATATATATACATGTGCACATACATATGCTTACTAGTGTTTTCATTTCTAGGGCAACTAAGAGTGGGATTGATGGATCAAAAGAATACATATCTTCAGTTTCTAAAGCTGTTGTTAGTTTACAAAGGGTCATAGAAATGTACATTTCTATCATCAATGGGAAATCTGTTTGCCTTCATTCTGGCAATGGACACCACCCTCAGTTTAGCTCTTGCCATCTGAAATGGATGAAGTAATATCTCATTTGATTTGTATTTCCATGAGTATTAGTAGCTGCGAGCAGGGCTGGAGGGAAGGCACAGTGGTTAAGAGCACCGACCGACTGCTCTTCTCGAGGTCCTGAGTTCCATTGCCGGCACCCACATGGCGGTTTGTAACCGTCTGTAACTTCAGTTTCAGGGCCTCTAACCCCCTCTTCTGGCCTCCAAAGGCACCAGGCATGCATGTGATGCCCAGACATACATGTAGACAGAACACCCATACACATTAACAAATTAGGTAAGTCTAAAAAATTTTAAAAAATTGTTGTGAGCTCCTCCATCTGTGCTTGCTGATCAGTTAAGTGCTCTCTCATGACGCGTTCGCTGCTGCCAGTCGCTCATTTTCCTGCTGGGTTGTTTGCTTGCTTTTTAATCTACTTATAAAACCCTCTTATTTGCTATTACTTCTAATTATCCATTTCTCCTGTTCAAGTTTGTACATTTGTCTACTTAAAAAGTATTTTATTTTACTTTATGTGCAAGGGTGTTTTGCCTGTATGTTTGTCTGTCTACCATGTAGATGCAGTGCTCACAGAAGCCAGAAGAAGGTATCAGATCCTCTGGAAGTAGCATTACAGATGCTTTGTGAGCCATCACATGGTTGCTGAAAATCAAAAACCCTGGTCCTCTAGAAGAGCAGCCAGTGCTCTTAACCACTAAGCTGTTTCTTCAGCCCCATGCCTATTGTTTTTATTTTTTTCTTTTGCCATGTACAACTTTAAAAGAAAGTTGTTATGGGATAAATATGTCTATACTTTCATTTATAGCTTCTGGGTTTCCAGTCTTGGTGTATAGAGTGCCCCTCCCTGTCTCTGTACCAAGCTTATAGCTTCCTAAATTTTCAAGATTGTTATTGTCTTATTTTTTCACATTTGTCTTTAATCTATACAGAGTTCATATTTGTAAGTAGTATAAAATAGGAATCCAGTTTTATTTCCTTCCAAATGGAAGTTGACTTGGCACCATTTATTAAATAATCCATTCTTTTTCATGGAATTGAAATACCAACTTTGTCATATAGTAAATTCTCATATGTATACTTGGTCTATTTCTGGGCTCTCTTTTATTCCACAGATCCATTTATCTATTCCCATGCCAATACCAAAATTGATTTAATTACAGAGGTTTTATAGTTCGGTCTGACATCTGGGAAGACAAGTCTCACTCTTTATTTCTCCTTTTTCACATTTTTATTTGCTCCTCTCAAGTATTTATTCTGCTGTGTAACCTTGAAATCATTTAATTCATTTTCCCCTCCAAATAAAACCTTCTTGTTATCCAATTAAAATCACATCAAATATGTACATTAATTCTGGTAAAATTGATTTTTCTATCAGTATTCTTTTATTATTTCTAAAGATATTTTCTGAGTACCTACTTCATGACAATCTCACAGGGTAAAACAATAGACAGATGTGGTCCCCTTTCTCTTGAAGGTTGAGTTACTCTGTTTATGATAAGTAGACTTCCGGTCCCCCTCTGGGATATATATTCAGTAGAAATGATTGCTGACAGCCACCACAAGATAGTACAAGAACACTAATGGCAGCTCTATGCAATAAACAAGAAGGAAGGCACACTACCATTCCAGTAGAAGCAGGGATAAATAGTGGTATATTTTATAGTGGGATACCACACAGCCATGAAAAGGAACAAACTTCTGATACCTGCAACAACGTGAATGGATCTCATAGGCATACTGAGCACAGGAAGGGAGATATGAGTATTTGGTAATTGCCCTGTTTGTATCGAGAGAACAGTGCCTCCTTCGAGAGGTAAATGCATATGGACTGTGAGGGGCCAAGGGCAGCTTCTGGGATGGCTTATGCTTTGTGTTTGTCCTGGCCAGGGATCATACCTACTTACTAAGTCATATACTTGATAGCATTTGCTTTACTGTTGTATTCCAATCAAGGCAAATAAGAATAAAGAAGGAAATTTGCCGTCACAAAGGTTTTCTGAGGGTGTTGAGGATGTCTGTGTGGGTCTCTGCCGTCTGCATTCCCTCTCTGCAAAAATGACTTTCCAGTGCTTTCCAGGCTGGGCTTTTGCAGTCAATGATCCTATCATGATTTTCTAGCCTCTCTTTCCTTAATAAATGGACTAAAAAGCATCTTTAGGTGAACTACAGTATGGCTTGTAGAGAAGCAACAGACTTGGACCAGCCAGCTTCGACTCCCTCTCCCCAACTGGTCAATAAGAAACCGCGGGTTTTTCTGCCTTACCCCCAAAAGAGTTATAAAAGTTCAGTAAGTGCCTGGAAAGCAGGCAAGACTCTGAGATGCAATCTGGATCACCCATTACCAATTTGCTCTGCTCACCCACCGTAGTGGCTGGGCCTTATGCTTCCCAGGGCGAAATGAGCAGTTTGGATGCTTGCTCCCTCCTTCTCCCTTCTCCATCTCATCCACTCTCCTTTGTTCTCCATCAGTGTGTTCCCTAATGGGGGGGTGGTCTATATTTGTGGCTCTTTGGGGAGAAAACTTGGAGCCCAACTTGGGGTCTCTCATGTAACCCCAAGACTGCAAGTGTGAGATGTTGCCTGCAGCAGTTCTAAAATGCAGCTTGCCATGTGGCACTGCTGAGTTGCAGTTATTTCCTGCCATTTTGTATTTCTATCTCTGGGGTAGTGAGTGACTCGTGCTTTCCAGTTCAATGTGAGGACATGTCCCACAGAGTTGGCTGCCTGATGCTCCTTGAGGACATTCCTAACCTACCACTCACCAAGTTATTACAAGTCTAACCCCTGAAATCACTAATCCCCAAATAGCCTCTGTTCTCTCAACTGCTGGCTTCCATGCTTTGATTTTATGCACAGTAGTTCCCAACTCAAGGCCAAAAATTCTACCCCATGCAGAGCCACTTTCAAAGAAGAACCAATATGCTAGGACCGGAGGGGGGTTTTGAATAGCGGCTAATTGTCAGTTTGTCTAGTGAAAAGAGCTTCCTTTCCCCCCCAGCAGGCTGGTTATTTGTTAAAGTTTTCTGGGGTTTTGGAGCACCTCACTGTTAGGGGCAGTTCAAACTCAGCGGTTTTAATTATTAATCAGGTCAAAGGCGGATGACAATTTTTCTTCTCTTCAGGGGAGTGTCTTAAGAGTTCACAGGAGGGCACGTCCAGGCCCTTGTCCTGTGATGGATAGAAAGGAGAGAAGTGGGCAAATGATTGAAGCCAGACCAGTCTCGAGTTCTTAATGGTTCCTTACAGGACAGACTGTTTGGAAAGTCGAATAAGCTGCCTGTGGGCTCATTGTAAGGAATGTAGGTCTCTATCCTTCCCAAGGATTGGTGGTTTTCCAAGTCGAACAACTCCAGGTTAGTAGCACACGTGAAAAAGTGTCCTGTTGTGTCTGCCCTTGTAAACCAGAACACAGAGGAGGTGGAGACTTCATATGTGTCCACTCTGGGGTGTCGGTGGAAAGGCCACCTCTTTGCAAAGCACGCTGTGGAAGAGACACAAGGCCTTTTCTAGTTGGGGTCTGTAAAGTCTCCACTACTCTGACTTTGTGTTTGCCCTGCCTCCCCGACATCTTTTTAGATCCCTAGAGATCACCCTTCTCCTTTTGGCTTGAGACCTCAGCTTGACAAAATCCAGAAAAGGCTTCCTGTCTCCCTATTCGTCAGCCATTCCAAACAATCCCAGCAGGCGCTGCCTCTCGCCCTTGTTGCTAGGCAGATTCCCTGGTTGCTAGGCCACCACTGTTTCTTCTCATCTTGGGAAAGACATACAAATTTCCAGTGACCCACTGAATCGTCTAGCTGCCCACCCACTGACAAAATGAGTAGATCCTAAACTTCATTGTGTGTGAACTCGGTGCCCAATGATCAATTCCAAATGGGAAAGTAGGCAGCAAAGCCAAGGTGTTTCTTGTAGAGGTGACCCAGCATGCCTCTTGGATGATGGACAGGCCATCTGGGAAGTTTCTCTGGACAAGGGCCTGGCCGTGCCCCCCCTGTGAACTCTCAAGACCCTCTCCTAAAAAGAGAGGAAAAATTTTCATCAGCCTTGACATGAACTTGGAGAATTTTCTTTGGTGTGAGTTTTGACACCTTCAGCCTTACTGGGCTTGGGAAACACTTATGTGCAACTATAAACAGTCTCTGGTCCCAGTGGTAAAAGAGTATTAGGTTTGAAAGACTGAATTTACTAATATATAATGAGATTATCACATGGATCTAGAATAATTCTATAAGGATATTAACTTTGTTCGGTGGTTGCAGAGTTTTCAGGGAACAGGATATAATAGAATTAGTATTGACACCAGTTTGTTAAGAAAGATTTATAGCTACTTTTTAAAACAGTCCTACTATGTGTCAGGCAAAATACTGGGTGATTTATAAGATGACATTCAATTTCCCACATCAATTATGAGAAAGACAAAACACGTAAGCCCATTTTATTAAAATATTAGTTCAGGGCCATCAGAATGGCTCAGTGAAGGAACAAGCCACCAACCCTGACAACCTGAGTTTGGTCTCAGGAACCCGGATGGGGAAAGGACAGCACTGACATGTGCAAGCTCTTCTGACCTCCACACACAAAATAACTGAAAAAAAATTTCCTTTAAGCAGTTTGGGTTTAAATCATTACTGTCTAGGGGTCTTGATTGGGTTCATTTTCACTTCTAATTAAAAAATTAAAAGGCAGAAAAGCCCTGGAGTGTGACAGGTGGCAGCAGGGAAAATCTCAGACTGGATCAGCCTTTGGAGAACAGCGTTTGTTAGGAGTGAGGGAACATACCTACAGCAAGGCACAGAGAAAGATCCAGAAAAGCAGGCATGGGGGGTGGGGTGATGGGAAGGGGTAATTATACTGAAGTCTGATCTCTCCTCCAGGGCGGGGGGGGGGGCTTTAAAGAGTCTTTGAGGGGGGTCTCCCTCCCCTAAGTTAGGGTTGGTCAGTTTAAACAAAGACAGGGAACCTGACAGGCCCACAACTTTTAGGTAAATATGTTCTGGTCTGGCCTTATACTTGCTAGACAAGTCTGCCAGCAGAGGGGCCTGGAAGAGCAAGCCTGCCAGGCCTTTGTCACAGGTCAGGGGGGTGAAGAAGAAGCCAGAAGTTAGCCATCTTCATCTGTGGCTCCTCTCCCTGTCTCTTTACTGGGGATATGTCTAATGCTTATTCCCTCAAAATGAGTTGAATGGAGGCTGTTCAGCTAAGATGTAAGAGAACCAGGATTTGAACCCAAAGCTAGCTTAATTGGTTTCAGTTGTCTGGAAATGTGCAGGTGTAGGTTGGAGGAAAGTTGGCTAATGGATGCTGAGGTGCTGGTGGGTCAGCCAAATTGGGGTTTCCTAGGAACAAGGGCCCGTGTGGGTGCAGGACTTGGCTGAGCCTTGATCAATGGATGAAATTATAAGCATCACCTAGCATGCCTCACTCCTGTGGAGCTTCTTTGAGAGAAGGGCTTCTGGATTCTTGTTGGCAATGGGTAAATATTTGTGACCAGTAGAGTGATGGAATATAGGACTCTGGTTCAGTAGGCATTCGAATGGTATAGGACAGGCATTTTAAAGGGACTGCCACTGCCTGGGAACTCTGAGAGGGAGGATCCTGGGGAAAGTGTGGTTGGATTAGAACCAGTGAACTCTGCAGAAGCCTCCAGAGCAGGGGTTCTTAACCTTCCTAATGCTCTGACCCTTTAACACAGTTCCTTATGTTGTGTTGACCCCCACCTGAAAATATTTTCATGCTACTTCATAACTGAAATTTTGCTATGGTTATGAGTTGTAATGTAAATATCTGATATATAGGGGGTCACCGCCCATAGGTTGAGAGCAGTTGCTGTAGAGACCTGACACAAAAAAGTCCTTCCTTATCCATTGGTCTAAGAATACCCCATCCCGGTGCTGAGCACTCAGGTAGTAAATCCTAGATCCAGGGACCAGAGCCATAGAGGAGCCTGGGTGGCAGGTTCTGAAAGCCAGTGAGAACACACTGAAGCCTGGCAAAGGAGTTGACCTCTATCTGAAGCTAAAGTCTGAGCATGTTCTAAGCCAAGCCCTGACGAACTGAAAGTGAGGAACAAGGAAGTCTGGGGATCCAAAAGGATTGGTACCAGAAATGGGTTGCCAGATGATACCAGAGAAATCTGGGTCTCCCTCTTAACATTCTTAGTCTCATTAATAAAATAAGTTAGAAGGGACTCAAACAGACACTTGAAGACAAATTTAGAAGAAAAGGCCAGAGCAGGCAAGCTGTAAACTCAACAGCTGCCAGGAAGAGACGCATGGAAGGGAGGGGGGGGGGCGGAGGCCATGCTCATTAAGACAGACAGAGGCCAGCCAGGACAGTCAGCCACAAGGCAGGGAGGAAGCTTCAGGGAAACATTAAGGAAGCTCAGAGTCTTGGGGAAAGCATGCTTGGAACAGAGATAAAAGAAAAGAAAAGGTATCCCCCCCACCCCCAGGTAATTTAGAAAAGCAGGCAAGCTCACAAAGCCTCATGATTGTGGTTCAGGAATTCTGGGAAGGAAAAGTACATTATTTCATTAAAGGGGAAATTATTCCACCTATCTCTTTAGTATGACTGATGGTAAACCTGCCTTCCTGGGGGGTGGCCCTGCCTTCCTGGGGGGGCAGTCCCTTAGCCAGCCCAGAGGTTTTTAAGTTTCTTGACGTTTTCCCTCAATGGACCTATGTTGTCACTCTGACAGATCTACTTTTCTCTTTTCTTCCTCCCTCCCATGCCCTTTCCCATCCTTCCTTCCACCTTTCCTCTCTCCTTTTTTTGGGGTGGGGCGGGGGTGGAGGTTGGCTCAAGGGATTGAACCTCGGGGCTTGCAAGTGCCAGGCAGTTGCTTTACCACTGAACTATAACTCCAGCCCTCTTGTTTTTCACTTTTTGTTTTGAGAAGTCTAAGTTTCCCAGGCCAGCCTTGAACTCAATCTGCAGCCCAGATGGGCCTTCCGTTTGTGATCCTCCTCCCTCAGCCTTCCAAGTAACTGGGTTATTAGGCCTGCACCAGCAGTCCTGCCTGGGCTGTATCCTTTTTCTTGCAACAAACTGTCCTGGGATTGGATGAGAGTTATTTGGGAGAATAGTCTGTGCTCTCTGTACATTGTCTGATTCTTGGCTTTTGTAATTTAGTTTTTTGGCTTTCCCCCAGTTTCCCATTGAAGTACTTTCTGAACAATCTCAACTTTGTCTGCACACCAGAAATTTGCCCAGCTTTGGGCCAAGACAGCCAAGGGGGTTCCAGGGCCCCTGGAAATTGAGCAGGATGGGGTTAGCAGCTGTCTCAGCTGGATTTGCATGAAACAGCTGGTGGAGCCAGGGCAGAGAGAGGTCAACTCCCAAGAGAGGAAGAAAGAGAAAGAGAGAGAGGGAGAGAGAGAGAGAGAGAGAGAGAGAGAGAGAGAGAGAGAGAGAGAAAGAGAGAAAGAGAGAAAGAGAAAGAGAGAGAAGCAGCTGCAGTTGCTAAGGTCTTTCTGCCTGGACCCTTCCATTTAGAGACTGCTGGGTTGCTGGGCCCTTCTACTGCAGAGGCTGCTGGGGCTCGAGCTCTCTCCACCTGGCTTTATCCATAAAGCAACACACAAGTTAGTTACATTGAAGTCCTGCAGGCTGTAAACAGTGGGTGGGGACAGAGTTGAGGCCTAACAGCAGCTGGGGTTTGACTGGGCTGAGGGGAGGGTGGTGGTGGATGACATCCCAAGCCACTAGACTGTGAGACTGTTAGGGGCTTAGATCCAATCTGGATACATGACAGTCAGTTGAAATAGAAGAGAAGTAGAGGAATTTGGGCCACTTCTGTTATTTTAGTAACCTGAGAGTCTGTCAGAAATTTGTGAGTGGTCTGGCTTGTGCCCGCTTGGAGGGTCTTCCCCCACTTCTACCTTTCTTAGGTGGGTGAGCAATCATTTTTACCTTATTTTAATTTTCACGTTAAAAATGGCAGAATAACCGTGGAAAGGCAATGATGACCTCTCTTATGCTGGTTGGCCTTTTGGAAGGAAGGTTTAGAAATTTGGTGGGAAGACCTTTCTTCTGTCCCACTGATAAATTTGCAGTCTCAAGCTTGGTTCCTAGGCAGCTGTGGTTAAAGTGAAATCTTGATTCTGTTAGTAACTTGATGGCTTAGTTTAGGCCGCAGGTTGCTGTTCCATGAACTGCCTTGAAATTTAATCACCCAAATTTATTTCCTAGAGTGTTTTTCACAGTCTCCTCCTCCATCCTGTGACCTGACAGAGCAGTTACTGAAGTCCCTGTGGTTCTTCACACTAGATTTAGGAGTGTGGGTCACTCTGGAGGCAAGTTCTAACTTGAGTCACAGTTGGGTGAGTTTTCCCTCTAATTGTTGTGAATCCTCTCCAGGGCATCCTGGAGGCCCACAAGGAGAATACCTACTTCCTATTCTTTCTTCAAAAGAGAGGTGGTAATTCTCCTAGGACTGGTGTTCTCAGGCTGGGAACTATGTTGTCCTTTGTCCCTGGTCACATCACTGACATTGCCCACCTTTGGTGTTCCTTTTAATAAAATGGAGATAGTATGCACTTTTTTTTTTAAAGATTGTATTTATTTATTATGTATACAACATTCTGCTTCCATGTATATCTGCACACCAGAAGAGGGCACCAGATCTCATAACGGATGGTTGGGAGCCACCATGTGGTTGCTGGGAATTGAACTCAGGACCTCTGGAAGAGCAGCCAGTTGCTCTTAACCTCTGAGCCATTTCTCTAGCCCAGTATGCACGTTTTAAAAATGTTTTCCTGTAGCTGGGTGTCGGTGGCACACACCTTTAATCCCAGCACTCGGGAGGCAGAGGCAGGCAGATCTCTGTGAGTTCAAGACCAGCCTGTTCTACAAGAGCTAGTTCCAGGACAGCTTCCAAAGCCACAGAGAAACCCTGTCTCGAAAACATTTCTTTTATCCCCGGCTGTCCTCAAATTTCCTACATAGCCAAGAATGACCTCAAACTTCTGATCCTCCTGCTTTGGCCTCCCAAATGTTGGGATGACAGCCACCGTGTTCTCTGTGGTGCTGGGGACCAAACCCAGGCTTCCCATGCTGATTAGGCAAGCTCTCTTCCAACTGAGCTACATCCCTAGTCCAAGATAACATACATTTTTTTCCATAAAAAGGGGGGTACAGGGACCGGTGAGATGTTCAGCAGGCAAAGGTACTTTGCCAGCCTGGTGACCTGAGTTTAATACCTGGGACCCACACAAAGGTGGAGAGAACCAACCCTACAGAGTCGTCTATGACTTCCATATGTATGCACGCGTGTGCGTGCACAAACACACACACACACACACACACACACACACACACACCCCAATAATAAATGATTTTAATAAAGGAGTGTAAAACTAAACCAAACGAAAGGGGTGGCCGTGTAGAGCCTTGCACAGCACAGCAGGGTACAACAAATCTAGCTCCTCGCTTTTTCACCTGGACAAGACTTTCCTTTTGGAATCTTGGACATTTTATTCATCTGGTTTGGAAACATCCCTACAAAATTCCCTTTCAAAAATAGTTCCATAAATCAAGCATTTGGCTAGCTCCTTCTTCCAACTGAGGGCTTCCTCTCTGGAGTAGGAACTGTGAAGCTCCAAGGTTACTAGGCAATGAGCAGCAGATGTTATATGTAGCCAGCTGACAGGGGCTGTGTAGGAGAGTCTTGACTGTGTGACCTCCCTAGCCTGTTCCCCCAGGTCTGGACACTCCTACTGTGTGCTTGACTGGCCTCTGGAGGTAACTCCACAGGGCTCCCTCCTCTGCAAGCTATGTTTGACCAGTTAAAGTTTATTCTGTAGAAACCTCCACCAAGAAGTCAAAAGATGAGTTTCCTGCTCTTAATAGATAATTTTTATTGGTTTTGCAATAAACGTATGAAATAGAAACAATAGCAATAAACTATCCCAACAAGAAATCGAAAGGCTCAGGCCCCCAAAGCCCTTCCTGCCTCTTCTTAATGAGTCTCTAATTTATAGGGCAGCCAGTGGGCCCACTTTTCTTCTCCAGGCTTTGCAAACTCTTCCATCTTGGAGGCCTGGGTTCTCTGAGGCCTGGTGGACTCATTTCCACATAGTTGCTGTAATGAAAGCTGGGACATAGTAGAGCTAGAGAAGAGGAATGGCACTATCCCAGTGCTGCTCCTTCTGACTTTGAAGGTCTTTCCTCTTTGGCTTCTTGTTTCTCACCAGAGGAGAACAACCAGGATGGGAACTCATACTTAAATAGCCGAGGGTCACAGTTTAACTTAAGAAAAAAATTACATTTACTGATTTGTTGTGTGTGTGTGTGTATGTGTGTGTGTATGTGTGTTGGGGGTTCACACACAGAGCATATGTAAAAGTCAGAGAACAACTTGTGGGAGTTGGTGCTCTTCTACTGTATGGATCGTAGGGGAACAAAGCCAAGCCACCAGGTTTGACAGCAAGTGCAGTTACCCAGTGAGCCTTCTCACCTGCTCTGCAGTTTAACTTTTGGAGAGCAGAGTGACCTGGGTAGGCATAAAATACACCTGGAGTCTTGGCCAGGGGTTTCACCTTTGAAGCCTCTGTCTTTTGGGATGTGTAGAATATTTTTAGTTCATGGTGTGAGTCTCTTCTCAGAAAACTCAACTCCGCATGCTCAACAGCACCAAGAGGAGGAATGATATTGATGTCTTTGTAGACACTAATGAGACCTCCTCCAGGCAGTTCTCAGGGGCAGCTCAAGCTGGAAGCCCTGGGTCCCTGCCCCACGGGGGTTCACTTGCTGGGTCACTGGCAGTGTCAGATGAGTGATAGCTGAAGTCAGGGCTGAACGCTCCACCTGACTGTTTGCCCTGAGGCCAGAGGCCTCAGAGAACAGGTTGCTTGTGTTCCTGATCATGCCTCAAAGGAGGTAAAGGCCTCCTCAGGGCTCTTGTCTCAACAACCAGAGAGCAAACAAGACTAAGTGGGGTTCCCAATACAGCCCTTCCGGGACTGGATAGCTCAGGGTCTGGGTGGGCAGGAAAGATCCTGGCAGTCCATGGCAAGAGGGCACAGATGGTCTTAACCGGAAGTAGTGATGTTTTCCATCAATCATGGCTAGACTGATACCCCATACGCCTTTCTGCTTGCCACCTCCTTCCGGTCCCTTCCTGTACTCTGGGCTCTTTCCGCCATGCTTCTCTGAGGTTGGAGCTGGGGTGAACCTTTTCCAGGAATCTGTAGCTGCACCCCAATTCTCCGCTCACTCCCTCATCTCACTCCCTCCTCTGGGCGGGCTTGAAGGAAAGACCGCTGACTTTGCAACCCACAGGCCCAGCAAGTCCCCATCTCTGGCACGCTGTTATGCTTCGAGGACACAGGACTGTGAACTCGAAATTGTCTCGCCTTTGTCACCTCCTGGCAGGTCTTTAGAGCTCGGGGAAACAGTGGAGCGGTACAAATCGCAGTGGCGTGGTAAAGCCCCCCTTACTCCTGATGGGCTGCCTGACTCATATCCGTTTCCCTGGCAAAAAATAAGTTTTTGTTATTGCTGGCTTGGCAGAAGCACGGAAGAGTGCGCGAGGATCTACTGCCCCATGCATCACTGGCCAAATTGCCTGAGAAATCCCAGCTCTAGAACTTTTCATCGTTGGCTGTGATGTACTGAGCAGAACGGCAGCTCCATTTCCCTAGCGTGGCTCAGCGACGCTGGCACTTAGCAGATCCGCTCTGCTTGCAACTCCCAGCAAATATGGCCTTTCCTCTCTCTTCCCCTCCCCGTGGCCCTTTTTGCCCCTCACCCTTTATCTTTCCCATCCCCCTGTCTGCTCATCAACCCCCTCCCTGCCTCTACCCAGCAGAGCCATAGCTGGAGAATCAGGAGGAGGCCCACAATGTCATTTCCCCATCACTCTGCAGCCGATTCCACACTAATGTTCTTTTAATGCTGTGATGCTGCACTAATTAATAAGCATCCTGCACAGAGGCCTCGCTCAACTCTCCTCCCCTCTCCTCCTCTCCCCTCCCCTCCCCGCCCCTCCCCAGCAGCCAAGGAGAAGGCTTCCTGTCTGACATCCTGGCATCTGGCAGCAGAGAAAGGATTTCACTCCTCTACCTGGGCTGCCTGATATTGCTATGAGAGATAACTGTATACGAACCAATAATCTAGCCTGACAATCCAATTTACTGACCAATAGCGCACAATCCACCATGTCATCGGCAGTGGGGAGGCCCATAAATTAGTTCCTAGTAATTTATTCTGATCAATAGAATGGGCAAAGTCACTTGTCTCTTTAATCAAAGGCCCTCTCAGAGATGTCAGTGCAGGCTGCCGTGTGGGAGGGAGCCAGGAGGCCGTGGGTTCTTGGCACAACACCCTGGCTTCCAGCACCCAGCAGAAAGCCCCCTCCAAATAGGAATGGTAAGGAAGGGATCTGTGGCCCATGCCTATCTCAAGCGGGGGACACTGATCTTCAAAGAAACCAAGGGCAAAGGCGACCCAGACTGTGGTAAACAAGCGCTGGCTCCAAGGGCATCATATCTCTTTGGAATGTCCAGTATCTTCCTTCCTCCCTCTCATAGTCCTTGTACTGTCTGTAAAAGAAGATTCCCAGGCGATGGGAATGTGCCCTTCCAAAGCCTGCTGTGTAGACATGTTCCCACTGGCTCTTGGGCAGCTCAGCAGGACAGAAGACTAACTCTGAACTTCAGTCCATTTCTGCGGATCTGTATTTAGAGAGGAAATCCACATTGGGCCCTAGTAAAGCAAACAAGTGCTTATCTGTCTTATCTGGCGGTAGGAGAGGTCCTGTTCACACTCCTGCCCCCGGATGTCACACATTCTTTAGAGGGCTATCACCTGAGAGATTTTACTTGCATAGTAACTAATGGCTTTCAGTTTTCATTTCCCCTCTCTCCTTTGTGTAGCTCACCCTGTCATCCACCAGGAGCCCCAAGCCCCAATTCTTTTGTGTGGCCTAAAAATTTCACAAAGGCATGGTGGCATATTTCTGTAATCTAAGCAGTAGGAAGGTGGAGACAGGAGGACTGAGAGCATAGGCCAGTTTAGACTACACAAAAAGTCCAGGCCAACCCTGGGCTCCATGGTAAAACTCAAATAGTAAAAGCATAATACAATCATTCGGTCACCTGGAACTCAGTGTGTGTAGGATGCACGTGTGTGTGTGTGTGTGTGTGTGTGTGTGTGTGTGTGTGTGTCTGTGTGTGTGTGTTTCTCAGTGTGTGTGTGTGTGTCTGTGTGTGTGTGTGTTTCTCAGTGTGTGTGTGTGTCTCTCTGTGTGTGTTTCTCAGTGTGTGTGTGTGTCTGTGTGTGTGTGTTTCTCAGTGTGTATGTCTGTGTGTGTGTCTGTGTGTGTGTTTCTCAGTGTGTGTGTGTGTGTCTGTGTGTGTGTGTTTCTCAGTGTGTGTGTGTGTGTGTGTGTGTGTGTGTGTGTGTGTCTGTGTGTGTGTGTGTTTGAGGGGGCAGAGGAAGAGATGCCTGGTGTCTTGCTTTATTACTTTCTCTACCTTATTCCCTTGAGACAGGATCTCTTACTGAGACTCTACAGCTAGGCTGGAGAGATGCCGCAGAGGTTGAGAGTGCTCTCTACTGGAGTAGAGGACCTGGGTTCAATCTCCAGCACCCATATGATAGTTCAATTCCAGGGGATCCAATGCCTGAATTTGAAGTCCTTATCCAGTGCCCTCATCTGGGCTCCACAGGTACAAACATGCTGTACATACACAACACACATGCAGGCAAAATACTCATACACATAAAAATCTTTTTAAAAAAGATTTTATCATGTATACAGTGTTCTGCCTGCACACCAGAAGAGGGCACCAGATCTTATCACAGATGGTCGTGAGCCACCATGTAGTTGCTGGGAATTGAACTCAGGACCTCTGGAAGTACAGTCAGTGCCTTAAGCTCTGAGCCTCTCCAGCCCACATAAAAACAAATTTTTTTTTTGCTTTTTTTATTGATTTATTTTCTACATTTCAATTCCCGTTCCCCCTCCTCCCTGCTCTCCCTACTCTCTCCCCAGCCTGCCACCTGCTCCTCAGAGAGGGTAAGAGTTAGATGTTGGACCCACTGCCATATTATCCCAGCTGCACCAGTGTCACCTTATTAAGGGACTCTAGTTTGGTCTTATTCGCGCCCCCACCCCCACCCCCGTTGTCAGATCTAAGTCAGTGATCTCTCAAGAGCTGATTCTGTGGGTTTCCCCTCATGGTCTTGACTCCTTTATTCATATTATTGCTTCTCCCTCAATTGTCCTCCAGGAGCTTGGCCCAGTGGTTAGTTGTGGATTTCTGCAACTGCTTCCATCTGTTTCTGGAAGAGGGTTCTAGCTTCTCTGGGGTTGTGGATTGCAGGCTGGGCACCTTTTGCTTTATGTCTGATATCCACTTATGAGTGAATACATACTATATTTGTCTTTCTGGTTCTTGGTTACCTCACTCAGGATGGTTTTTTTCTAGTTCTGCCCATTTGCCTTCAAATTTTAGGATGTCCTTGTTTCTTATTGCTGAGTAGTGCTCCATTGTGTAAATTCACCACATTTTCTTTATCCATTCTTCAGTTGAGGGGCATCTATGTTGTTTCCAAGATCTGGCTATTATGAAAAATTAAAAAACAGGCTGGGCAGTGGTGGCACATGCCTTTAATCCTAGCACTCAGGAGTTCGAGGTCAGCCTGGTCTACAGAGAGTTCTAGGACAGGCTCCAAAGCTACAGAGAAACCCTGTCTCAAAAAACAAAACAAAACAAAATAAAACAAAAAAACAACAGCAAAAACAAAAAGAAAGCCTCGGCGGTCTTCCTGTCTCTCCCCAAAACACACACCTGAAATGCTGGGACACAGATAAGCCACGTGTGGCTTTTTATGTGGATTCTGCATATTTGAAGTCATCCATCTCTCCAACCCAATCTGGCCTCTTTTTCAGTCTTATATTTTATGTGGCTCTTGTGCATGTACGTGCAATGCATTTGTCTCTCAGTTCTGTTAACCTGTCTATTGTCGGTTTACTTCATAGACTAAAATATTGCCCTTTCAGAGGCAGGGTGAGGGAAACTCTGCTCTGTACTATCTGGGTAGATAAGAGCCAGAATGATTGGCTTTGAATTCTGGCTCTGCCACGTCCCATTTGTGAGACCCGGGGCAAGCTGTTCAAACTATGACTCAGCGGGACAAATAACTATCTGCTTCAGAAGAGTAAGAGTAAGTTAGTAACTTAATCAAAAGATACAAGATTATTTACTAAGTTAATACCTTGAGACAGTCTTATGCCACCCCATTGGTCTGAACTTGCTCTGCAGTCAAGGCACACCTTGAATTCCTGATGCTCCTACCTCTATCTCCTACCTGGTGGTATTACAGTCACCAAGCCCAGCTTAAATTTACAGAAAATGAAATTAGCAAATGACTAAGTAATATGCTTAGAACAGTACTGACACATAGTAAGGTTATTTTAAGAGTTTTTTTTTTTTTTTCCCCCAAGACAGGGTTTTTCTGTGGCTTTGGAGGCTGTCCTGGAACTAGCTCTTGTAGACCAGAGATCCCCCTGCCTCTGCCAGTTATTTTAAGTGTTTGTTAGTGTAAACAAATCCACAGAGATCAAGCGACAATGTCACTGGGACTCTGAAGACAGGCCAAGTCCTTGAGATACTCCACTTCCTGAGAAAGTTCTGCCTTCCCCTTCACTCCTTGTCTTCCTTCTCCAAATAGATAAAGACTTTGGTCAACTGCTGTTATCTCTTTGGAGCAGCAGAGAAACTCCAAATGTTTCTCCCAAGGCTTATTCCCTCCTCCAGGCGCCTGGGGTTAGCCATGCACTGGCCTTGGGAAAGACCAATCTTGTTCTTAGCAGGTGGGAGGAGAGGACAGTCTGGGGTTGTGATGGCTATAGGTACTTGGTAAAGGACACCATTCTCTTTGACATGAGCAGGATGTAGAAGACAGCAGAGTTTTGTAATGAACAGGAGTCAAAGACTGGTTAACTTGGGTCCTTCTCCTAACTCTGTCACTGACTGAGGGACCTTGACCAAGTCACTTCAGATCTGACCTTGATTCCATGTTTGAGACAGAAAGGAAGAAAAATCTCTCAAGTCCCCCCCTGGAACATTGTGGAATTTGAGTTCAAGAAGAGGTCTGTTGGATTTTCTCTGAGTCTCTTTTCCTTTGCTATGTCCCTCTCCCCCACGTAACAATCTGAAAATCTTTAAACTAATATCAGCATCAGCAATACAGGGAAATCTAAGAGGTCTCAGGCTATTGTAGTCACTAAGTGCAGCTGACTTCATTCCCGAAACTGGAGTGTGGAGAATGGAGGTTTCTATGTCCCATCCCTTAATTGTGACTTCGGGGACTTCTATTCTGTCAAGGTCAAAGCTGGGACTTCTTATTGTAGGGAAGCCCTGAAGGCCTTTCTGAAAATCCTACTAGTTTTCAGGTCTACTTAGGGCAGGGAAGCTCATGCTAACATTCGATGAGGTACAGTGAAGAAACAGCAAAATTCCAATTAAAATTCTAAGCTCCCATGACTGTCCTTGGACCCTGTTCTGGACTCCCATCCCCCTGTAACTGAGCTGGGCTGGAGGGCTGGGGTACATAGTCATTGGTGTGATGGGGCCAGGTTGGAGGCCCGAGGCCAGCCCAGGGTGGCTACATGGCAGGTGGACACAGTTTCTGGTGAGCAGGAATCTGGCACCCTCTGCTGACCCCGCGGCAGGAGACAGCTGGTCAAGCAAGCTAGGGCTGCAGCCATTGGGAAGGGGGAAGGGTGGGGTCTACGACTAAGTGGCAGCTTACTAGTCAAAAGAGCAGTTCCCTTCTCCGAATAGATCATTTTTATTGGTTTTGCAATAAGCTTATGAGACAGGAACAATCGCAGTAAACAAACTGAACAAGAAATCGAAAAGATGGCCCCCGAAAGCTGTTACTGAGCCCTTCACACCTTTTCTTAATGAGTCTCTAATTTATAACAAACTGATCACACCACCATCTCCAGGGTTCTGAGGCTGTGTGTGGTTTGTCACTTTTTAGGTGCCTGAGACCTGGTTCCAGAAGTGGCAGGAGGTTCTGTAGAGTAGGAGGCAACATGGGTCCTGGGAGTCTCCAGTCAGGTAGTCATGGCTACCTCTGTGTGTCCCTACCTTAGATCTCTGTAGCATGGAGGAGCTGACTCTGGGGACCCCATTTATGCCAGTCCTATGCCCCAGCCCTCTCACCGGCCTTAGGCTGGTGATGGAAGCCAGCTTCTTTTGGACTTCCAGACTGGTGCTTTATGTGGAAGGCTGTAATGGCTTGGGCTTCTATTGTCCTCAGAAAGGGATGAGGCACCAGCATGGGGCTGAGTCTTTTTGCTCCTCGGGGTTAGAGGCTCTGCCAGGGCAAAGCCACGCTTTCCCCTATCTCACCCTGCAACAGGTTAAGGCTGTAAGGAGGGTAAACACTCCCTTGCAGTCTGGCCTTGCATGAGGACAGGGCTTAGTCTCTTCTTGGTGGGGTTACCTGGGGAAATCCACATCTATTTCTCAGCCCTCAGCTCCTGGCTCAGGGTCAGTTTCCTGTCAGGTGGAGGCTACAGAAGGGCACAATTCTGTTTCTGCAATAGACTGAAGTTCCCTCAGGCATTTACTTTCTCCAGCCCTTTATGTCATCAGGTGGAGGCTCTTCTGAAGGCAGCCTCCTGTCCCTTCACCCGACCCCCCAAGATGTCCTTGCCAGCCTACTGTGTGTTTCTTTGTAGCTGAGCATGGAGGAAGGCTTCCAGGGATTGGACCTGCAGTTCTGACAAGCTATGACCCTGGTCCCCTCTGTAGGGGACCAAGGGCCTCATTGAGATGCCTGCAATCCTTAGAGGTGGCCACAAGATGTCAGTGCCAGGCCATACAAATGGCTCCTGTCCTACAAGGCCTGGGAGGAAATCAGACAGCAGCCAGAGCTTGGCAGCCAGCCTCAGCCCTCTGCTTCTCTGTCTCTGTCTCTGTCTCTGTCTCTGTCTCTGTCTCTCTCCTTCCCTCCCTCCCTCCCTCTCTCTCCAAACTGTTGACAGTTCTCTGTATCTCTGTCTTGTTCCTGATTTTTTGCTAGGAGGGTTGAGGGTGGGTTTCTGAGACTCCTTGGCATCCTGCTCTGGGAGATTACCCCCCCCCCCCGTGTGTGTGTGTGTGTGTGTGTGTGTGTGTGTGTGTGTGTGTGTTGTTCAGGTCATCCTCAAAATAAGGCATGTACTGAAATTAACTACATAGTCTCCATTAAAAAAAAAACAATTTTTACAATTGTAAAAAATTTTATAACTTTTCATTATATAGAAATGATAAATGGCCGGGCATTGGTGGCTCACGCCTTTAATCCCAGCACTTGGGAAAGGCAGAGGCAGGTGGATCTCTGTGAGTTCGAGGCCAGCCTGGTCTACAGAGTGAGTTCCAGGACAGCCTCCAAAGCCACAGAGTAACCCTGTCTCAAAAAACCCCCCCCCCAAAAAAAGAAAGAAATGATAAATGTTTAAAGAAATAAATACACATTTAAACCATATTTAAACATTTTCAGCACATGCATGTATTGAACATTAATACTTCATGTTAATACGTACACATTTTATGCTTTAGTCTATCAGTTAAAAAAACAAAACAAAACTGGGAATGCTAGCTTTGGGGTTGCCTGACTTTGTGTGTGTGAGGCTGCAAGTATTTGTGTGTGGACAGACAAATTCAGATCTGGAAGGTGGGTGGCCTTACAAATGTTCCTGTTCTAGTTGGCCATGTGACTTATGCCTATGATCATATAATTCCTGCATTCAGGAGGCTGAGGCAGGAGGATCACCAGAAGTTGGAGGTCAGCCCGGATTACACAAGGAGCTTCAGGCTAACCTGTGCTACATGATGAGACTTTTTGAAATGTGGGAGAAATGGTGAGAGGAGGGGGGAAGAAATAGCCCAGCCAAGCGTCTGGTTTTATAGATGTGGAAACAGTGGCCCACAGTCTGCAACTGAGCTGTCCTGTGGACCTCGGACCCTTGCATGTGTGCTTCTGTCTAGATGCCCTGGCCTTAGAAAGTTCTCAAACTTCCCTCAGCCAGCAACTTTCTGGACAACATCAGAAAGAAACACAAAAAAGGCAGAGATGGAAGGAAGAAAGGAAAGACCCTACTGTGTGGCTCTTTGCCAGTTTGGTGTCTTCCAGTGGCAGGTGTGGACACCTAAGAATGACTGTGTCTCACTGGAGCAGATCTGCCTACCTGTGGCAGGTCCGAGTTTCCCTGTTTGTGTTTGAGAGAGTCCAAGACCCGTTGTGAGTGCCTTTCGGAGCTATGGCCTCTTTGAGAAGGTGGTGGTGCTTTGGGCTGGCATTTTGGGAGCCAAGGTGTATCAGTGTTAGTCTGTGTGCCTGCGAGAGGTGGGGTAACCCTGAGAGAGAGATGCTGCCCCCTCTCTAGCTTCTCTGCCCCACCAGACTGTCTCCCCACAATCCCAAGGGTTTTGGTGTCCCTGCCCCAGCAGCAATGAAATTCTTTATCGGTTGAGGCACCAGCCCCCGTGTCGGGATTTCAAGGTTCCTGTCGGTTCCATCCATCTTCCGGGGCCTCCTGGTATTAGCATTGATCTACAGGGGAAATGGAGAGCGCGGCTGGGTTATTACGCACCCGCCCGCCTTCCCTGGGCTGTGATTGAGTGCACACAGAGAATTTTTGAAACATGGCCACCCTAACTTATTCTGTCTTCCTGCCAATAGCGTGGCATGGGTCCAAATTACGGGTCGATACCAGCTGATCTTTTTATGTTAAACTGTGATGAAGTTGCTTCTGTGTGGAGATGGGATTAGGCCCTGGACCCTCATTTAATGGAGAACTTTTGGGATGGGAAAGGGGGGAAATCCCAGAGTGGGCAAGGGGAGTGGTCAGCGAGGCATAATGTTGGGTGGGGTGGCTGAGGGCGCACGGTATGCAGTGCGCACAGGCTTGGCTCTGGGCCTGGATTGCACGCATGCTTGAGGGGCATCAGAGCCAGCTGCCCCGGGGGCCCCCAGGCTCCCTGATTTATTCCCTTGTGGTTCTCTCCACACAAGGGACCCTCAGCTCCCCCGTCAGACCTTCTAGTGGGTCAGCCAGTCTGCCCTACAGAGGCCCCTCCTTGCTCCCTTCCAAGGATAGAATTCCATTTCCCCCCAGCCCTTTCCACTCCTTTCCCCGCCCCCACCTCTACACACCTGCACCATCAAACGGGTTTGTCTTTAACCTCCAAACAGGGAACTTTAATTAAAGAGACAGTGACCCCTTTTATGAGTTTGGTCGAGTTGGGTTTCAGGGCCCTTGTCACTAGTGGCTCACATAACGCTAACAAAAGCTTGCAGGCCCCAAAAGGAGCAGACTCCCTCACAGACATTGCCACGACCTGGTGCAGGGTAGCTATGGGGGAGGCATGGGAAGAGAGCATCACAGGGCCAGGAGCCTCAGTGACTGAGTCTGTGAGACTGGAGTTTAAGAGGGTGAGCTAGCATTGGGGGGTGGGAGTTGGGGGACACTGAGTGTGCAGTACTTTTGGCATTTAATCTCACAAAGGGACACCTTCTGGATCCTAACAGTATGGTGGTGGCTCCTTGTGTCATGCATCAACTTCCAACAGGGCCTCATGCGAGTGTTCAAGACTCTTATCTCACTTGCTTGTTGGTTTACATTCTTACACTATAAAACTGGAAATAATTTCCCAGAGGAATAGACTGGATAGAACTCACTCTAAGAATAGCTGGTTTTTTTCTTACATCTTTAAGGAAAAGTGACTTTATGATAAGACGTGATTGCTAATAACTATAATGACACCACTCAACCTATGGCACAGGATATGAATTCTGTCCTGTGTCTGGAGGTTCTGATGCTGACAACACACACACTGCTTGAAAGGAAGTCACTCCTTCCCATGCAGGAGTCAAATTCAAGCCTTCATGTGCCTTCCTCTCACCATTTCACCCCTTCCCCGTCTCCCCTAAAGACCCCTAAGACCTCCACTGTTGTTGGGCTAGTGTTATGAGTTTGAAGGGCCCTTATCTTATGCTTAATCACCCCCTGACTGTTGATTTTTAACCAAGGGCTTCTCTAGGTCCTGTACGGGATGTTTGCTCACTCTTTGATCTGGTTCTTTGATAGCCTTTGAGAATTCTTTAAACTGGAGAGGGTGCCCAACCTGACACACTTATTCATTCAACAAACTTTGGCTGTTAAAAGGAATCATTGCATAATTGATTATTTCCGACAGGGAGTGTTTCCCCAAAGTGGGGTACACGCCCATCGCCTACTTAGTCACCTAAATGGCTTATGACAGACCTAGGACTGAGCCCAAAGTAGCCCACTTCTTAATTTCTTCTGCTATCGTGATTCCCTGGCCAGCTCCATCTTGTGACTCATGTACCGGCCAGACAAAGACACTTTAAGTGGGGCTTGAGGACAACAATTTGGAGCCAAATGATGTAGACACAAGTGTGTGTGTGTGTGTGTGTGTGTGTGTGTGTGTGTGTGTGTAGACAGCACACAAACCAGCACTAACATCTTGAGGCTACCCCTTCCTATCAGTGGTCTGCCCCCCGTACACACAGAGCATAACCTAGGCACGTGAGCAATGTGTCTATGTGTGTGTCTGGGAGTGCACACACCCACAGAGAGAGGTCACAGCCTCTTCCCTGCTCTCCAGAGGAGGGATCTGGAGGCCAGAGGGGTTGGGGCATAATTGGTTTTGGCATTTCCTACCTCCGCTGTCCGGGAAGCTCTCTCTGTTTCATCTACAGCCTGATCAATCCTTAGTCATGTGCCTTTCCACATGGACGGCCCCGACCCCCCAACTCACCATGCTCTTAGAAACTTCGTTAGTACCATTAATCTGCTGACCCAGGCAAATGGCCATTTCTTCCTGCAACTCAGCCTCTCGTCCCAACCCTGAGCCACCTCCGAGCAGGCAGAAATACTCTCTCATGTTCAATTTATACCCCCCTCACTTATTGACTGCCTCATCCTCCTCTCACTTCTCACCCCTGTCCATTAAGCTTTTCTCAAATGTGGCATTTTGTTTGTTTAGTTCATGTTTGCCACTAGTCCCTAGAAACAAAATGGGTCCCATGTGCTTACTCCTTAATAGCCGAGGTGTAGGGTCAAACTATGGCTTTAGGAAGCATACAAGGGAAAAACTGTAACATGTATGACATGTTTACAGTATACAGGCATTAGGTTAGATGCCTTTACACAGGCTATCCAATCCTCAGTACCTAAGAGAGAGAGGTGATTTCCTGAACATCTTTTAAAATTGCTGCGACTGATGCTTGTTTTTGAGACTGAGTTTCATGTAGCCCAGGCAAACTCCAACTTACTATGTAGCTGAGGACCTTGAATTTCCTATCCACCTTCTTCCACCCACTGAGTTCGAGAATCATAGGTGTGTGTCTCACCACATCTGGTCTTTAGTGGGGCTTCGTGCATGCTAGGCAACCACCCCGCTGACTGAGGTACATCCCAAGCCCTTGTCTGGTTTTGTGCTCTTGCCTGTCTGTGTGCCACACTGCACATGTGGGGGTCAGAGAACAACTTGCTGGAGTCGAGTCTCTTCTTACCAGGTGACAGGTCCTGGGGCTCAAATTCTGGTTGTCAGGCTTAGGTGGTAAGTGATTTCACCTGCCAAGCCACTGCACAAGCCGCCATTTTTTGTTTTGTTTTGTTTTGATACAGGCTTTTAGTATATCGTCTAAGCTGTCCTGGAAATCACTATGTATCAATAGACTGCAAACTTCCCTCAGTATCCTATGTGCTGGGGTTACTGGTGTGTGCCACTATGTCTGGCTCTAGTTCCCCCAGTTATTGGGGAGGAAAACAGAGGCTAGAGCAACTACTCATTAATGAACTGTAGAGAGAGGTCTAACTCAAGCCATTTTTTCTGTTTCACGGACAGGAAGAGGACCTTCCATTCTCACACTAGGTAAGCCCCCAAGGACCCTGGCCTGAGGACTGTCTCATTCACTTTGTGCCAAAACCAAGCCTTGAGGCTGAGGAGCGTGTGTGTGTGTGTGTGTGTGTGTGTGTGTGTGTGTGTGTGTGTGTGTGAGTGTGTGTGTGTGTGTGAGTGTGTGTGTGTGTGAGTGTGTGTGAGTGAGTGTGTGTGTGTGTGAGTGTGTGTGTGTGTGAGTGTGTGTGTGAGTGTGTGTGTGTGTGTGTGTGTGTGTGTGTGTGTGTGATGTGTGTGTGTGTGTGTGTGTGTGTGTGTGTGTGTGTGTGTGTGAGTGTGTGTGTGTGTTGTGTGTGTGTGTGTGTGTGTGTGTGTGTGTGTGTGTGTGTGTGTGTGTGTGTGTGTGTGTGTGTGTGTGTGTGTGTGTGTGTGAGTGTGTGTGTGTGTGTGTGAGTGAGTGTGTGTGTGAGTGTGTGTGTGTGTGTGTGTGAGTGTGTGTGTGAGTGTGTGTGTGTGTGTGAGTGTGTGTGTGTGTGTGAGTGTGTGTGTGTGTGTGTGTGAGTGTGTGTGTGTGTGTGTGTGAGTGTGTGTGTGTGAGTGTGTGTGTGTGAGTGTGAGTGTGAGTGTGTGTGTGTGTGAGTGTGTGTGTGTGTGTGTGTGTGTGTGTGTGTGTGTGTGTCGGTCCCTCCTGTCCCCTTCCTGTCCTGTCTAGAAAGGGTCCATGATGTCCAGCCCCTGCTGTGTCTTGGTGCCAGGATACACTGTCTCAGCTGGGTCCAACCTCACAGGAGATGGCCCTGCTTCTTCTCCGGCCTCTTTGGTTGATGCGCTGGGCCCATTGTCCAGGCAGGAACAAAGACTAAGGATTTAAGCCCAGTGACCAGGCAGCTCTACCAAGCAGAAAGGACTGTCCCCCCTCGAAGTTGGGCCCAGCTGGGGGGGTGATGGGGGGGTTGGGAGGGGGACCTGAGAGAAAGGGGACAGGGAACCTTTCAAAGTAACTAATTAAAGGTCCTTTGCCTGCCCCCTCCCCCGGGTGCCTAATCTCTTTGGGGCAGTAGCCAGACAATGTGCCTGCCACCCTGCCCCCCTCACTAGAGTTTTAAAACAAGAGACAACTTGAAGTTAATGAGCGCCACCTGACGGGGGTCCCCTAATGAGAGGGGGCCACTGGGCAGCTCACACATTCTCTGGTTCCATGAATAGCTCCCCTAACCCCCTGAGTTTTATTCAACTAGGGCTAGGGGCAGGGGGCAGAAAGGAAGGGGAGCACGTGGGCAGTGGTTTGGTGCTGGATGAGGCCTACCTCCCCTCCCCCATGGCCCATGCCCAACTTTGAGACTGAGCCTCACCAGGCTTTGGCTTGAGCTGGCTGAGTCCCTCAGGGCCCGCCAGCTCTGCTCCTAAGTCCTTGATCACTGGCATGGGTTGTTTGCTTTTCCAGACAGGGGCCTGAGGCAGAGCAGGGATATTTGGCTTGGTGGTAGGGCCAGAGTTCAGGAGTCAAGAGGCGTCTGGAAGTAAATCAGAAAGCCTTTCTTGGACATTGGAGAGTTTCTTGCCCATATAACTCCCCAAGTCTGACCTCATCCCTGAGTCTTTCACCTCTAATCTTTGTTGGGTTCCCACCTTTGATGTCCCCTTTCTGCTTCCCTAGATCTGGTTCTCCGGGTCTTACCTTTCTGGTAACCAGCTGTGGCTCCTTGGTCTCAAATCTTCTGTCCCTAGCCTAGGTTGGTGAGCTTGGCAGCCTCCTTGGTAGGTTCATTGGCCCCACTCCTGAAAGGGCGTAACATATGTGGGTATGCAGCAGCCTAGGGAGGGGCAAATTTGAGGACTCTTTGGGGACATCTGGGGGAAATGGCAAATAGTTCAAACTTTCCACTCTTAAACTGCTGTTGGTTTCTGTTCCAGAAACTATCCCTATATTGACTGTTCTTCTTAAATTTTAGTCCAGCCTTCACTGCAGCCTTTGGTGGGGCTCACGGTAGAGGCTGGACTCAGGTCTCTCCATTAAGGTGGAGACCCTGTGAAAATGGGGTACAGGGTACCTGATCTTCGCTCTCAATCCAAATAACAACCACCAGGGGTTCCTTGGAATTACCCTCCTCCTCCATTACCCAAGAAAGGCGAAAGCTGAGGGGGTAGCGTCCTGAAATTCCAGTGTAGCTTGAGGTGGAAGGAAGGTGTGGGGGTCTCCAGCCAGCAGAGCTTCACAGACAGAGGTGACTAATTTCCAAGTTACTCATGGTGAAAATACCACATTTCATGCTTTGTTGCCGATTCATAGAAAAATCCTATTAAAACTGGGTGGATTATTTATACAGTTTAAACAAATGATGATCAAATAGTTTACATGTTTTGAAAAGAACCTAGAGTTATGCCGCCTGCTTGCACCTCATCCATTCTGTGGCAGACTTGTATACAGTGTGTTTTATGAGTGGGTTGAGGTAAGGGAGAAAGCTTGAGGTGGTGAGCTGGTGTAGATATTCTGTCCAGCAGGGGACGCCCTCTCCCAGTTTCAATATCCCCTTCTTAGCCCTCAAAGCCCCACACAGAGGGGCAATGCTTTCATATGCCCTTTTTGTTTGGTCATCTCTTCCTCACAACTCCTGGATCTGATTCAAGTTCCCCCACAAGGAGCATCTGTAGGGCTTTGGTAATATGGTACTGAGGCTGTGTGGCTGGATGTATACAACACTAGTACTCACTAGGCTGTGTCTAAGTGTGTCTGTGTGTGTGTGGGATTTGTGAATGTGGCCATGCATGTGTGTCTCTGCTGACTGCTGCTATTTCCCTTCCTCTTAGTCAAGGCCAAAGGTCTGTGTCGTCCCACAGACCGGGCCTCTTGCACACACATTTGCATTTGCACACACACACACACACACACACACACACACACACACACACCGGCTGTGGTTGTGCGTGGGGGCCCCTCTATAAAGCAGGTGTGAAGGCTTATGGGCGTGGTGGGCAGAGAACTACAGGTCTCCCTTACTGATAGACATTAGGCACTCCGGCCTAGGAATCCCCACCCCAACTTTAAAGAACTCTCAGGAACACCCCAAACTTGCCCAACCCTACACTGTGACCAACCCCCGCCCCAAGCCCCAGAGAAAGACATTCTCAGTGGTTGAGCCCCCATCTGGTCAGTCTACAGGTTCATCGTGGGAACTTGGGTCTAGTTCAGCCCCAGGAGTTAGAAGAGCAGACTGGAAGGAAAGCTGGAGGGCCCCTGGGGCAGGGACAGAACAGTCCTACCTCACTCGGGTCCCCTTACTGCTTGTCCCTGCCCACCAGGTCCTGCCTCAGCAGTTTTATTACCACAGGGAGATAATGCCTGCAGGGAAGCAGCTCGTTCTGAAGGGGAATGTGCAACCCTACCCCCACCCCCATGGCTCAGCCTCAGGGGCCAGGCCTGGGCCTCCCTTGATTTCTGGTCAGGTGGATGGATCTCCAAGGGACTCAGCTGGGCTTACCCTAAAGAGGCCACTGACACCACTAGTCCTAGACAGTCCTGCATTGGGGGTGGGGGGGGTGGGATCAAGGGTAGGCTTCCTTGAAGGAAGGCCAGGGAAGGTTTAATTGGGCAGATGGTGCAGGGGGGGGGGTCTGGAAGCAGTTGAGGATGGATGGACTCTCTGCCTCTCTGGGCATCCCCGGCAGAGGCAGGGTAGAGTGGGAGTCACTGAGGCCACCTAGTCTATTGCGAGCTCTCAGTGCTGTTGAAGGTGTAGGTGACATGAGATTAATGTGTGATTTCTGTTGGTATTTATGTTATTTGCATGCAAGTCGTTCCCACAGCGACAGAACTTTCCAGAGCTGAGCAGCTAGGTAAGGAACAGGCCCCTCTTAGGGATATTCAATCATTTCCTCAGGGGAGCCCTGTCTATGCATCTTCTTTGCTGACTTGCTTCTCTCTCTCTCTCTCTTTCTCTCTCTCCTGTTTTCTTTCACCCTTTCTCATTCTTTTTGAGACAAGGTCTTGTTATGTAGCCTAGGCAATCTAAAACTCACTATTCTCCTTCCTCAGCCACCCCAGTACTGGGATCACAGGAGTTCCTTATCTGGTCTTGCTTTTTTTTTTTTTTTTTTTTTTTCCCTCCCTAGGTTGGAGCCTGGGACAGCAGTGAGTCCTAAAGATTTCCATCAAGGGAGAAGAACTCCACAGCCTGGCCTAGAGGAGCCAGCCCCATCCTCGCTGCCTTCACCACAGCCTGCACTTTATTAGAATTTATACGTTGCCCCGATTGAGGGGGAAAATAATTAACATCCCTACAAATATATCGTAAACAAAATATTTATTAGAAATAAATAACTCATTTATTTTACATATTTCATTTCAACAATAACATTACCCAATTTATCATTTAACATTTTTGCAAGACAACTTAACGACTACTTATTAGCATTTCCATTTTTCACCCGCGCACCATAAAGCACGGGCGCTCCCCAAATGGCCTGGCACAGGCCTAGCCAGGAGCCTAGAACACCCTGGGGAGGGTTGTGGATCCCCTGGCCCTTTCCCAACTCTGACACACTGCAATGTATGGACTGCTGACAGCTGATAACAAGCACACGTATTCACCTTCAAACACAGACACCTTCCACCTAAACAGACCGCACTGCTCCTCATGGAGCAACACCCCAGAAGAGACACGCAACACTGTGCAGGTTCATTTCTTGACTCACTCCAGATACGTGTATTCATTCACACAGCCCCCACTGACACACATTCACACACACACACAGGCGTGCATGCACACAGGTGCGTGTTCATACAAGATCGCCCCGGTCCACACTCCACAGCACACAGTCAGAGGCTTTTGCACCATGTCCACCTCAGATCTCACATAGTGAGGTACAGAGAGGAACAGCCATCTCTCCATCTGCCCCTTCAGAGTGGGCTCAGGTAAGGCATAGCACCCAGGTGGGACCCGAGACCCCCTCCACTGCTCCAGGCCCTGCCTGGGACTGTTTAGGCCTCTGTGTTCCTTTTCTGTCTCCCCTCCTCAGTGGAGACTCTCTGGGACCAAGTGCCCATTTCAAACTTCAGCTTAGGGAGGTCATCCTGAAAAGCCTGGCCTAAGTTGTCCACTCCCAAAGCCCGGATGTGTCAACTAGAAGTGTATGGGGGCCAGGTCTCCCTCAGTTGTCTGGGTTCTGGGTTGGGAATTTCAGCCTGGGGCTCTGATCTATAATCCTGGGCCTGGGTGAAGTGAGGTCAGACCTACCTGCAGATATTCAGTGTATTTGAGACCCCCTACCTACCCAAGGTCAAGGCTGAGTCCACCCCCACCCCCACTTCCTTCCTATCCCTGTGACAGAAGGAGAGAAGGGAGCAGGGAGAAAGTATCCAGATGGCAGTCAAGGCTGGAACACCTTATGTTCCTACCTCCAGAACTGATCTGGGGTCTGGTGGGTTCCCTGGATCAGGATGTCTATCAGGTGCCACTAATTGCTAATAGAGTCGATCTGTAGCCCCCCCCCTTGCCCACCTTCTTCTTGATTACCAAACAGTACACATTCTAGCATATCTGTGCAGCCTCAGGCTGAGGAAACAGATGGGTGCACACCCCTCGAGGACACACATACATGTGCACACATGTGTGCGTCACTGTGAATTCTTCCTGGCCAACTCACCCCGCTGCGTTCAGCGTCAGCCCAACCTGTGGTAGATTAGATACATTTGATGGGTGTTGAGGGTGAAGGCTGAGAAGCTCCCCCTGAGTGTGCAGAGCTTCTCCGCTCTAACACTGGGAGGTAGAGGTGGGAGGCAGGGCAGGGCAGGAGGCCCTTTGGAGTCAGCTTAGCCAGGGGCTGGGGGCTGGGGGGGGGCTGGGGCTGGGGCAGGGCCCATGGGGAGCACACACAATAGCTGGAGGTTGGAGGGTCTGAAACTGGAGACTTTAATAAAAGCCACTGACAGCAAATAAAGCTACCAGGGGAGTCCCATTACCCACAACAAGGACCCTTTGTGAGCCAAGCGGGGCTGCACTGACCCTTCTCCACCAGGCTGGCTCCATCCCACCCACCCTGGGCCACAAGTCCCTGCTTTCAGACTGCATTGCCTACTCACCATCCTGGCCCATCCAGCTCAGTGTCCCTCCAGCAATAACAGAATCACAGCGGTGTTTGCCCACAGTCCCGAAACTCCCTTCTCTGTCTACCACAAGCCAATCGCCTTTGAGTCTGATGCCTCCAGCTCAAGCTGTTTAGTCCAAAATAAGCCCACTCAGAAGCATCTCTTGCCAAATGAGCCCATGCTGCAGGCTCCTCTTGCCTAGCCCAGTGGGAGGTTGGGGATGGTGGTGGAGTGTGGCATCCATGGATGGCTTGATCTTGAAGTAGACCCTGACATAGTCTTTATAGTCCTTAACCTAAAACCGGCCTATTCCTCTCTGGGTCCCAGGACTGATTCCAATACCGTGGTGTGTCACAAGGCTGCTGCACTAGGGTCAGGAGACATGACTGAGTCCCGGTGTCCATCACTCACTGTTCAACCTAGAGTGAGTCACTTCTCCCCTCTGAGCCTAAGTTGCCTTCAAAGTGGGGTTGATGTAAAAGGATTCCATTGAAGATTCATGCATGGCTCAGTGTGGATCCCACTTGCAAACTTTAGAAACCCTTTTTCCCCAACGATAGCCATCATAACAACTTGCTTTAGCCTTAATTTAGACTTGTTCATTGACTTCCAAGCAGGTCAGAGTCCTGCTCTCAGCCCATCTTAACTATATTGCTAAGGGAACAGGCACCTCCACAAACAGCTGCTCTATGGAACCTCTAGCTTTTGACATCAGCTCATTCATTGGAGGAAGGTTTAGAAGTCATGCGGGCGCGCGCGCGGCGGGGGGGGCGGGTTGGGGCACTTGGCTTGGAGTTTGGGTAGACCTGGAGGCGAGATGAGAGCAGTCCCCTAGCTCAGATATGTTGGGAGTGAGAAGAGGGGAATTTCTCTGAGGTTTAGAGGTAGAAGGGGACAACCCCTCCCCGCCAAATCAAGAGGTAGAAGGTGACAACCCCACAGGATTTGGGGTTGTCCCTTTAAGGGCGAGGTGGGGCCTGAGATGGGGCACCACCCACGGTGACAAGATGGGGTCCGGCCATCACAAGTCCCTCCCAGTCCGGCAGGAGGGGATTCTGGTGCTGGGCGGGGAGGGAGATTAGGAGGCGCTCTCAATTGCCTTAATGGGCTCTAAGAGGCGGGATCCTATTACAGCTCGGGGTGCCCCGGGGTGCCTTGCTGGGAAGACAAGCTAATCTGCCATGCAAATTAAATCCTGCCTCAAGACGCAAGGCCTGCTTAATGTGATCCATTACACAGTTTACTTGTTTATATCTAATATTGGAACAGGCAGCCCGGGCGGGCGGCAGCGGCAGGCGGAGCGGCCCAAAAGCAGGAGAGTAAATTACTAGCAAAATGAGCTTTTCCAGCCTCCGCCGCTGCCGCCACCCGCGCAGGCCCGGCTCCCGCGTCCCGGGCGCCCCCCGCCCGCCCTCGCGCCCGCCCGCAGCGTCCCCTCGCGCGGTTTGCTGTTCCGTTTTCTCTCGGTTGGCCTTTGAGCCTCTTTCTTCTCTTTGTCTTTGCTGTTCCTCTTCTGTCCCTTGACCACTGTCTCTGTCTCTGTTTCCTTGTTCTCTTTCTCCCTCGGTCTTGGGTTCAGCCTCAAGCCTCTCCAGGTTGAATCCGATTCATTTTTGGCTTTCTGTCTCTCACTTTTGGCTCTCTCTGGGTGATTCCTATCTCTTCCCGCAGCAGTGATGGACACTTGGGTCTCAGATGATCCTGGGTAACCCTGTGGTCCGGTGTAGGGAAGTGGAGGCTGAACTCAGCTGGGCTCACACACCTGCATATAGCCCTGCAAGGTGGGCCTGGGGATGCCTGGCTTGGCCTCAGAGAGCAGAGCTATTTTATTAGTGACTCTGTCCTTGGCTGCGAGGGTGTGTATCTGGAAGGTGTTACTCTGGCTCTGTGTGTGTGGCTCCTTATATGTGTCTGCCAGAGTGGGTATGAATGTGCATCAGAGACCTGCTGAGTGTGTGTGTGTGTGTGTGTGTGTGTGTGTGTGTGTGTGTGTGTGTGTGTGTTAGGGGTAGAGGTAGAGTATTAATAAACTAGAGAATTTGTCTTCCATCTCTTTTTTTTTGACTTTCCTGCACCTTTGGTCTAGTTCCATGTGGGCATGAAGTCCCAGGACCTTCCTCACACTTCCTGGCTGACAGCTACCCTCCTTCTGGCTCTTGGCACAACTCCACAGCTTTCAAAGCTCCCAGGTCCACTATTCACCACCGGTGAGTGTGGTGTGTAACATTTTTCTTTACCATGGCCCCTCACCGTGGTCCATATCCTCTGTGGAGATCACCTTCAAGTAGGAAACCACCAGGCCTGGGTCAGAAGCAGGCTAGAAAAGGGTGAAAAACAACAAGAAGGCCAGAGAGCCAGACACAGAGGTTGCGGTAGACACAGGATAGACACTCAGAAGGACTCACCCTGGAGAACAGACACAGGTTGGGAGGACAGAGTGGCTGAGTACTTGCCACTAGGAATTCATGCTCAAGCTCACAGCAAGTATGGAGCTGTCATCAAGGGGACATTTGATTGAAGCTGGGGGTACAGGAAGTGCTATGGGCATAGGACAGGGCACCTGTCCCGTGGCCTCATGCTGAGACACGAATGAATCCAGCTGAAGTCTCTGGACCCCTGGTTGGGCCTTTGGGTCTGAGGGGATCTCAGGCCCGGAGCAGGCAGGGCAGAGACATGTCCACAGCCGAGCTTTTGCACAGTGGCTGCTCTCATGCCAGGCCCACAGCACACACACTCCCACCCACATGTCACGTGCCTTGCTGGAGGCTTGCCAGTGAGGTTCCCTGGCTTTGGTCTATAGTCCTGAGCTGGGACCCCAGTCACACAGCCTTTATGGCCGTGACTTCTGAGGAGTTAATCTCCAGCTTTGTAAGGGCCTTGCCCCTCTCAGGTCAGTGAGTGGTAATGACCCCACTTTTCAATCCCAGCCATCCAGACACCTGGCCCCCCATTTCTTTTGGATCCCCAAGAATCTCAAATGCCTCAGTTCTTTTAACTTCTGTGGACATGTCTTCTTGCCCCTGACCTCTGGCCCTGTTTGGGTGGGGAATCTGCTGAATGGAGGGTAGGAGGGAAGGTGTGAGTCTGTATGTCTGTGTGGAATGGGGGCTGTTTAGATAAACAGATGGCAACAAATGGCATAAAATTATATACCCATAATGTCAGTTCATAACATTTTGTTCGACATACTTGATTTAATCGCTTAGCTGACGATTTGGCTTTTGGGCCCATATGGTGGGGAATGAAGCTGCGTGGCACCCGCTCCAATCTGGCTCTTTTATCGCCAAGGCTGGAGGGGTGGGGGTTGGGGATGGGGGGGGAGAAGAAGGGATGCAGATGGGATGAGAATGAGCTGACAGGAGAGGGGCCGGGGTGGGGGTGACTATAGGGACTAAGGGGGACTGGACCCTGGCAGGGTAGAGGACTTCTGAAGACAGCGTGGGAAGGGAACAAATCAAACCGGGTGGAAGGACTGTTCCTAAGAGTCCTGGACTCCATGCCTGCCACCACTTAGTGTCGCTAGGGCTGTGATTTCAGTGACCCAATGCTGTCTTTCCTACTTTCCAAACCCAACATTCTCTAGGGCTATCCTATCACTTTTGCTAAATTTAGTTCCTGTGTGTGTGTGTGTGTGTGTGTGTGTGTGTGTGTGCGTGTGCGCACATGCACGCACATGTATCTATTTGTGGGTTCATGGGAGGGTGTCTGGGAGACTGTAAAGTGTATTGTATGATAGGTTAGGTCTGTGTAAATCACCTTTCACTTTGAGCAACTTCGAGGCTGTGAGTGAGAGTTGGGACAATGGCTTAGGTCTGGCAAGACTGACTTCTTGATGTGAGTAGGTGTGTGAGCATGAGTTGGGGTAGTGGTGAGGCAAATGTGGGGTGTGTATGCAGTGGATCTGGGGGCATGGAGTTGAGAATTGTGCAGGGTGTGACTAAGTGTGCAAATGCTTCTGATGGTTGTGGCACATGGTACATGTTCAAACAGTACTGGCAAGCCGCCATCTACTTAAAGTTTGTTGTAGGTGTGAATGCTGGTCTTGGGAACACATTATGTGTGTAGGAATGTATATTTAAGCTCTTCCATTCAGGCTTTGCATGGGGTCCCCACTCAAATCTCCTGGCTTTCGACACAAATCACTGGTTAATTTAGCTCTAGGCCATTGCTTCAAAGAAAAGTGCCAACAGAGATGCCTACCTATTTCCCATCACCAGTCCAGCCTGATTTGCTTACCCAGGACCTTCCTAGTCTCAAAGCTGCGCCAGCCCCCACAAGCAAAGAATCTGGGCCCAAATCAGCGCCCATCACTCACTTCGAAGCCTCATCTACCCCCTGCTGGGTGTTGCCCGCTGGCTCTGGAAATAGGGGCTGGCACCTGCAGAGGGCTGGGAGCCCGCTTTCCTCTCCCCAATCCTCATGATCCACATCCCCCCACTCCAGCACGGGCTTGGTATGCTGACGCTCCTGTGCTTGGGGTCTTACCGCCTGTCCTGAGTCTCTGTCACTGTTTTTGCTTCTCTTCCATGTCTTCATGGCACTTTGCCCTAGACATTCCTTCAGTCTTTGCTTTTCTGATGATCCCTCCCTCTCTGCCTTCTCCCCTGCCCCCAGCTCCATCCCTTCTCATACTCTCTCCCCCTGCTTTTCTTTCCTTGTGCCTCTGGCCACACTTTTGAGGGGCTGGGGCAGGGTTGGGGGGGTCATAGGCCTTAGGATGACCCTCTGCTTTTGGGAAAGCCTCTTATCATCCTGCCTTTGAGCCAGGAGGATGCAGGAAGAACTAGTGGTGTTGGGTGGGAATGTGACAGGCAGCAACGGGCACACTGGCTGCTGGTCTCTTCTCTAAGCAAGTGTCCCAGCACCTTAAACCCCACTGGATGCTGTGGTCTTCTCAGGCCACTTGGTCATTAATTTGATCAGTAATCATGGGTGCTTGTGTGGGAGATCGTATTATAGCCCAGTGGTAGAGGCTTCTTAGCATTCCTGAAGGCCTCAGGTTCAAATCCCAGAACCACAAGGAAAAAAGTCCATAGGGTACATCGGATGAGCGAAGCACTGCGGTAGGGCAATGGATCTGGGGGCCATGGAGTTGAGAATTGTGCAGGGTGTGACTAAGTGTGCAAATGTTTCTGATGGTTGTGGCACATGGCACATGCTCAAAAGTATTGCTGAGTATGATCAAGCAGCCATCTATTTAAAGTTTGTTCTAGGTTTGAATGCTGGTGTGCAAGCAAATATTGATGCCAATCATCTAGGAGGCAGGGGAAAGGCCCAGGGAGGGAGTGTGAGAGCCTTGGAGAAGGGGGTTCTCAGCTGCATTAAAACATTTTCTTTTTCACAAAAAGAAAAAAGAAACAACATATTCACTCCTTCCTCTTGTCCCCTTCACTGGAGATCAAACATAAGACTCTGTGTATACCAAGAAAGTGCTCTATAATTGAGTTATATCCCAGACGAGCATTTTCTTTTTTCTACTAACAAATACTTGCTACATGTAGAATGCTTAGAAGGCACAGAAAAGCTCAAAGGAAAACTAAAGTAAACTAAAACCCAAATTGATGTTTTTGAAGACAGCTGGCCTAGAATCAGCTGTGCCAAACTAGCCTGGATCCTCTCCTGCCTCAGCATTTGGAGTGTTGGGATTACAGGGACAAACTATCATACTTGACCCAAACAGAAATTTTTTTTTTCTTCCAAGACAGGGTTTCTCTGTGTAACCCTGGCTGTCCTGGAACTAGCTCTGTAGACCAGGTTGGCCTTGAACTCATAGAGATCTGCCTGCTTCTACCTCCCTGAGTGTTGGGATAAAAGGTATGAGCCACCACTGCCAGGTTCTACATAGAACTTTTAAAGAAGAATTCTAGGCGGGAGAGATGGTTTAGCCTTTAAGAGCACTGGTTGCTCTGCCAGAGGACTGGGGTTTGAGTCCTGGCAGTCACAGGGTGGCTCAAAACTGTCTGTGACTCCAGTCCCAGGGGATTAGACACCGTCTTCTGCACTCCTTGTGCACCCTCACATGGTGCATAGATACATGCGCAAGCAAAACCCGTATGCACATAAAATAAAGCTTATAAAGCTAGAGAAAAGATTTCAGAGAATTCTGAGAGGTGGTAGCATTTTAATTTTTTATTAATTTGTTATTTAGGAAGATTTTTCACTATGTAGCCCTGGCTGGCCTGGGACTTTTTTTTTTTTTTTTTTTTTTTTTTTTGGTTTTTCAAGTCAGGGTTTCTCTGTGTAGCTTTTGAGCCTATCCTGGCACTTGCTCTGGAGACCAGGCTGGCATCGAACTCACAGAGATCCACTTGCCTCTACCTCTTTTTTTCCTCAGTCAAGCTTTAATAAATCATAAATAATATATCACTACAGCTGGTCTCTATGCTAGATTTTGGCCTTTTAGTTGTAGAACTCACTCTCGTTTATTTTGCACCTGAAATTGGGCTGATTAGACTGTTAGCTGCCTGGAACACTTGCCCAAATTATCCTATGTTTTAGATAAGCTGCAAGTGAACAGTTGGCACTAGAGTTCCTGAAGTTTGATCCAGGCTGACAATGTCAAATATTTCATGTTTTGAAGATTATAGTGTCCGTTGAGACCTGAGTGGGACCCTTACAAGTGACCACTTCAACTCCAATTCTCCAATAAATAAATAGCATAACAAAGGTTGCAAACAATTGTTCCAGTATGACAATTAGCAATAGACACATAATTGGCTAGATTATAATCCTCGTAATTTCAATTCAGTCAAAGGACAATAACATGTTCTCGTGGTGGGCAAAGTATGAATAACTCCACAATTCTGAATCTTTTCTTGTTCCCTATCTCGAAGTCCAAGGTGTTGCTGCTTCTAATTTCCAAAGTTAAGTTTGAGATACTGCACTCCTTGGAAAGTGTTTGAGAATGTGAGCGGTGGAACTTAGCTCTATGGAGGACACTGCCTTTGTCACCGTTGCCTCCACCTCTTGAATGCTGGGAGAAAAGGTGTGTGCCAGCACACTGGGCAAGAGATGGTAGAACGTTACGAAGTGAATGTGGTGATGGTGGAAGAAACCAGGTGCAGCAGAGTTTGGAGAGACTATTACAGGTAGAGACAGGGACCAATTAGTCCAGATAGCAGTGGCGATTTCAGCTGTAAGAATGTGCCAGTGTCGCTGAAGGCCAGAGCCGTGTGTGCTGGCTGATGGGGAACTTTACTCTTCAAGGAACCTGTATGTGAGGAGCCATTGAAGGGCAGCAAGCAGGCAGATTCTGTGGTCCTGTTTCCCACTTTAGAAGATTGTGAAGGATGGGGAGAGGTGGTTGGGACCTAAGCAGAAAGATCAGCTAAGAAACCACTAAGAAGGCAGTGAAAGGTGACAACTGGGTCGTACAATGGACGAGGGGAGAAACCGAAGGGAAGGTGATGAATAGGAGTGGTAACTGGCTGGAAGTGGGGATAGGAGTGCGAGAGAAGAGAGCCAGGAGGGAAGCCCGGGCCTTTAGCTTAGTCAGTCGCAAAATTCACCGTGCTGCTTGTTAACTTGGGAAACTGAGCAAGAAGGGTTAGGGCAGAGGCTGAGGAAGTCCTGAGCTTGGTTTTGAATATGTTGAGCAAGAGAGGGAGACATCTATGCAGAAATGTTCATTCAGTGCTGGATCACCAGCTCTGGAGCTGGGAGTGTAGATTTGGGGTAATCTCTGTATTAATCAACAGATGTCCATGAGTGTCTGTGAGAGATTGGGCTGGGGTTGAGCGTCTGTGAGAGGTTGGGCTGGTGCTGCTGTGGTGCCGAGGCAACTTGCCCTGTTCCCTTGTGAGGCTCATAGCCATCAATGAGTGAATAAGCGATGTTTAAAAGTATGGGGACAGTCCCCAGAAGGAGCGGAGGGGATACTAATGTATTGATGCCAGCAGGTCATGTGGGAACCAGGGTGTCTTCTCGCACATTCCAGAAAGCCAGCAATGACTGGATGTGTCCTGCGGTCCCCGTTCTCCAGTTCTCCCCGTTCAATGTACTATGGGTTCTCATGTATGATTGTGAGGTAGGTAGCCAGGCTCCCTGATGCTCTGCTCCCACTCATGGAGCTGAGGAGGGCTGAGGAGGGCTGAGGAGGGCTGAGGAGGGCTGAGGAGGGCTGAGGAGGACACACTCAACAAAAATGCTTCTGTCCAATCTATAGATCCTTCTCTAACCCCTGACACTGAAGGGAAACCAGGGCTCCTGGGTATAGCCTTCAAAGTTTTCTATGACCTGGCTTTGCCCGACCTCTGTCTTGACCACAGCCAGGCCTTCCAGGCATCATAACTCTTTTCCAAACCAACTCCCAAGGCCTCATCAGCCTCACTCCCTCTAGCTCTCAGATTTTTACATTCTTTCCCTTGATACTATCTCTGTCTCCAAATCTGCGCAGCAGACCCCCTGACCTGACTTAAGGGGCTTCCATCTAGGAACCTCCCCTGTGCCTCTAGAAGCCTGCATGGGCCTTCTAATGGTCTTGTGCAATGGTCTGAATGTCTGTGCGTGCCTTCTGCAATCCATGTGGAAATCTTGACCCTCACAGAGATAATGTTAGCAGGTAGAGTGTCGGGAAGTGATTAGGTCATATGGGCAAAACCTTCACAAGAGGGACTCCTACTTACTATTTCCTTCTACCATTTAAGAATACAGCAAGAAGTTGCCATCTATGAAGAAACAGGCCCTAACTAGCCACAAGCCACTGGTACCTTGACCTTGTAGTTTCCAGTTTCACAACTGTGAGAAATACATTCTTTGCTTTTTTACTTTTTAAAGGCTATGTTTATTTATTTTGATGAGAGAGGGTCTTATGTTGCTTAGGTTGGCTCCCAACATTTGATATAGACGAGGTTGACCTTGAACTCCTGATTCTCCCACTTCCACCAATTACAAGCATGCATCACCACACCTAGTTTTTTATGGTGCTGGGAACTGAACCTGGGTCTTTGTGCATGCTAGGCAAATGCTCTACCAACTGAGCTACAGCCTTAGACCTCCATTTTTGTTCAAAGGATACTGAGTCTATGGCATTTTGTTATAATAATAAATATATTATTTATTATATATTTATAATAAATAAGCGAACCGTTTTTCTTTAGGAAGGTCTGAGTAGCTCACACAGTGACTGTCTTTTTCTGAGTCTGTCTTTACCTCTAGGCAAAGAAATCCTTCTGGTAGGGTTTAGGGTTCGTTCCTCTCTATAGCTCCTTGCACACGTCGGCTGTTCAGAGTTATAGGTGGTGGGGTAGAGCAGACTGGTCGGAGAATGGGCTGCTGTTGGTCGAGGCTGGGTGTTGGGGTGGGCTAGTATCGGGTTGGTTACCGTAAAAGACTCAGCGTTTGGGGTGAGGACAAGGCTGTTGTTGAGACTGGACTGGTGTGGGGGTGGGTTGTGTATAGGGTGGAGTTGGTGTTGGTGCAGTGCTGGGTGTCTGGGGTGTGATGCTAGAAAGAAAAGCAATGTTAAGAGGCAAACAAGGAGTAGGAAACAGGGTGCTAGGTGTTGGGGGCAGGTGAGTGAGGGCGGGATGAGGGGGAGAGCAGAGCGCTGGAATCGGGACGTAAGAGGGCCTTGGAGACCTCTCCAGGGTTCTGACTTTCAATGCTGCTGATCCAGCGCTTCCGCAGTAGCCAGCTTCTCCCCGGAAGGAAAGGAGAGGAGAGGTCCCGGGGAGAAGAACCTGAGAGGGTAAAGAAGGATTTTCATTATGAAGTTAATTAGCTTCAGAGCCACTGCACCTTTCAGGACGAGGAATTAGAGGGATTTAATTGCTTTATCAGCCTTCCCTTTGATTTTCAGCAATCAGGCCGATTCCATTTAATTTAACTGCCACAGACGAGGAGAAAATTGATGCGCTCACCTGCCTCGGAGCAGAAAGAGAGAGAGAGAGTGGGGAAGAGGGAGAGGGGGAGCCAGAGAGACTGGCAAACACAGAATCCGCAGACTAATGAAAACCAACAGCATTTGCTCACAATTGGAGATGAAGTGTGCCCTCGGGGTGTTTGGAGCTGCGGTTGCGGGGCTCCGTGTGCTTGTGTGCCTGGCTACGTGGGAGTTTGTGACCAGGCGTGCTTGTGTGGGTGTGACCGTGGGTGACTTGGTGGATGTGGAGGTGGGTATGTGGGTGAATGCCGGTATTTGGTTGTAGGTATGTGACGTTAGAGGCGTGTGATTGGCCGTCAGAGACGCCTGGTATACTGCAAGGAGAGCATGAGTGAGGATGGTTGTCACAGCCCATGGAACTATGAATAACACAGTGACTGTACGCCTGCCATCATGTGGGTAAGAAGCCAGCCCGGTGTGTGAGCTGCACAGACATTAGTTCATTTGTTCAGGAAGCACTGAATGAGCGCTGCCAGGGCCAAAAGTACAGCTTCGGGGCAGATGATAGAGACAGGGACCCTGCCTGCGAGGCTGCGGGGCAGGAGAGGAGGCCGGGGAATAGTGCCACGGCTGTAGCACAGACCGGATGGATGACTCTGGTGGCACCCTTCTGGAAGCTCTCAGAAGAGATGTTTAAAAGACCACAGTTTCTGAGTAGAGAAGGGATTGTTGGGCACGCAGAACAGGATAGACATTACATTGTGGCCACATCCAACAATATATGGAGCATGACAGGGAGCTGGAGCTCTCAGGAGGGCAGGCCCTGGAGCAGAAAGGACTCTAGATCTGTGGTTCTCAACTTTCCTAATGCTGTGACCTTTTAATACAATTGCTCATGTTGTGGTGACCCCCCAACCACAAAATTATAACTATAACGTTGCTACTGTTATGAATCATAATATAAACACCTGATATTCAGGATGTCTGACATGTCACTCCTGAAATTGTTGAAAACAACTGCTATAGATAGTGCTGAAAAATGTGACTTTGAATGGGAAGTATCCCTCAGAGATGTACTTTGGAAAGATGGGTTTGAGCTAGGCGGTGGTGGTGGTGCACGCCTTTAATCCCAGTACTTGGAAGACAGATGCAGGTGGAGCTCTGAGTTCAAGCCTGCCTGGTCTACACACACACACACACACACACACACAACACACAGAGAGAGAGAGAGAGAGAGAGAGAGAGAGAGAGAGAGAGAGGAGTTCCAAAACAGCCAGGGCTACACAGAGAAACCCTTTCTCAAGAAACCACTACCACCACTACCACCAGCTAAAAAAGAGTTGGGTTTGGCTGCTGGGTGGAGGGATTGGGGAAGCAAGACTGGAGGGAAAATCTCTCAAGGATGAAGAGGAGAAGCGATGATAAGCTGAGCAAAGAGGGAAGAGGGACCAGGTTGGGTAAGATGAGTAGCATTTGGGAAACGGTAAGGAAGAAACAGGTGTTAGCAGTTTCTTTTTTCTTTTTTTGTTTTTCGAGACAGGGTTTCTCTGTGGCTTTGGAGCCCGTCCTGGAACTAGCTCTTGTAGAGCAGGCTGGTCTCAAACTCACAGAGATCCGCCTGCCTCTGCCTCCTGAGTGCTGGGACTAAAGGTGTGCACCACCACCACCACCACCCGGTGTGTTAACAGTCTCTAAACAGCAAGGTAGTGAGTGGTCCCTTTAAGGATTATACTGGAGTAAAGCAAGATGGAGGTTGAGCATGATAACTCTGCCTGGAACACATGCAGTCTAAGTTACTAGGACATTAGAGTTGCTGTATCCATTGAGCAACCAAATACAGGGCTGGAGTTCAGCAAAGAGAACTAACCTGGAAACATAAGAATATGCCCAGGAGCAGAGAAGTGTGTGTGGATGAGCTCTATGGTGGAACATTTATCTGACATGTATGAGGCTCTGGATTCCATCCCTAACTCTGCAGACAAAAGAAACAAATCAAAGACCAAAACCATAACCAACCAACCAAAACAAGTCCCAAACCCAAGAGTATCCAAGGGCAGAACATGGTGGTACATGCCTGTATTTCTGAGAAGGCTGAGGAGGGAAGATTGTGGACTTTTGGAGGCCAGGGGGAGAAAAGAAAGGGCCAGAAAAATGGCTCAATGGGTAAAAGCATTTGCTACCAAACCTGATGACCTGAGTTCAATCCCCAGGACCCATATTAAGAAAGGAGAGAACCAATTCTGGAGAGCTGTCCTCTGACTTCCACAGGCACACTAAGATATGTACACTCTTACATAATCAATCAATCAATCAATCAATCAATCAATCAATCAATCAATGTTAAAAAACATTTAAAGAAGAAAGGAGCAGCTGGAGAGAAGGTTCCATGGTTAAAAACATGTACTGCTTTTGCAGAACATTGGGTTCTGTTCCTGGAACCCACACCAGGTGGTTTATAACTAATTGTAACTCCAGTTCCAGGTAATCTGATGTCCTCTCCTGGCCTCTAAAGGTACCTTGCTCATGGTGCACTTAAACTTATGCAGGCTCACGGTCGTGCGTGCACTTGCACGCGCACGTGCACACATACGTGCACACACACATAAATAAATAAATAAAACAAATAAATCTTAAAGAAAAGAAAAAGAAAGAGGCTGGGGTTGTAGCATGGTTGGTAGACTGCTTGCTTACTACACAAAAAAAACCCTAGTTTTTTTTTTTTTTTTTAAAGGATTTAGTTATTCAAGTATTTGTGTGCCCTGTCTTCACGAACACAGGAAGAGGCAGTCAAATCCCATCACAGATGATTGTGAGCCACCAAGTGGTTGCTGGGAATTGAACTCAGGACCTCTGGAAGAGCAGCTGGTGCTCTTAACCTCTGAGCCATCTCTCCAGCCCCCAAACCCTAGTTTTAATCTCAGGATTGTTATTAAAAGGCAGGGAGGGGTGTTGGGTTGTGGCAGCACATGCCTATAATCCCAGCATCTGGGAGGTAGAAACAGGTGGGTCAGAAGTCCATGGTTATCCTTAGTAACAAAACAAGTTCAAGGCCATCTTGGACCACCTGAGGCCTTGTTTCAAAAAAGCTAATAAACCAAAAGATGAAAGTTAAGGGCAAAAGCATGGCTCACACCAGGTGGTGGTGACACACTTGATTGTCTCTGAAATCAGAGCTGGAGACATGGACTTGGGTACAGGCTGTACATTTGGGAGGTGACGCCAGGGAGCAGGGATAAAGAGCAAAACAGAAGAAAGCTGTTTGCCACTGCAGACAACTGAAGCACAACTGTTATTGAGCCTCTGAGGAAGCATGTAGGCTGCACTTGAGGGCAGGAATCAGGACCTTTACCTACTGAGTTAGTCCCCCTTAGAAGGTTGCTGTCAGAGCCTTGACATGTCTCTTCCTGGGCTAGTTGTCCTGACACTTGAAGGAGGCTGGGAGGAGGAGTTGCTATGCCCATTGGAAGGCTCTGCTACACAGAGACAGACACTTAAGATTAGAGGGGCTGGAAAATGGTTTAGTTGTTTAGAGCATGCATGCTTTGCTCTTGCAGAGGACCTGAGTTTGGCTCCCAACTCCTACATCAGGTGACTCACAACTGCCTGTAATTCTATTTCTATGAGATCCCATGTATACTCCCCAACACACACACACACACACACACACACACACACACACACACACACACACACACGTATATATATTTAATTAAATTTATATTATTATTATTATTATTATTATTATTATTATTATTATTTAGACTGAGTCTCTCTATGCAGTCCTGGCCATCCTAGAACTCACTGTATAGGTCAGGCTGGCCTTGAACTTATAGAGACTTGCCTGGCTCTGCCTCCCAAGTACTGGGGTCAAACGCGTGCACCATCATACCTGGCCCTTAATTTCTTTTAATTAAAAACATTTTAAAAAGAAGTGAACCAGATAGGGACAGGCTAGGGCAAGATGTGGTCATGTGACTGCAATGTGGTCATGTGTCTAGGCAATTCAAGGTAAAGAACAGAAGGACCAGATAGAGGAAGGGCTGTCTTGAAGGTATAGAACTAATTGCACTTGGAGATAAATTCCACGTTTAGCATTTGTGAGAGACAATAACAGCCTACAACAGCCTAGTCCAGAGAACCTGTAATTACCTTGCAAAGCTGGAGGAGTCATAGTTGCCAATGGTCACCGTGTGCCCCAAACCCTTATAGACAGAGACAGGAGAGTGCCTCTCAGAGGCTTGCAATACCTCATTGTCTCAGAAGATGGAGGAGCCATGAGCTGAGGGATGCAGGTGCCCCCCAGAAACCGGGAAAAGCCAGAGAGTGAGTTCTTCCTTCCAGTCGACCAGAAACAATGGCCCTGTTGACACTCTGATTTGAGCTCACGGAAAGATAATGAATTGGGGTTACTGTAGGTCACTAATCATGTGCTGTCTGTTACAGTGGCAAAAATGAAGTAAAAGGGAATCCGAGGATGAGGCTGGCATGGTTCCTGAGGAAAGTTCTAGCATTGACTGGATAGGGATCTATGTATTTACTTACCAAATTTTATTTTATTTTGTGTGTATGAATGCTTTAACTATATGTATGAATGTGTACTGCATGCATGCCTGGTTCCCTAGCAGGTCAGAAGAAGGCATAGGATTCTTTGGAGCTGGAGTCTATTAACTGTGAGTTGGTTGCCATGTGGGTGCTGGGACTAGAACCCTGGTCCTCTGGAGAGCAGTATGATAGATATATATATATATATATATATATATATATATATATATATATACACACACACACACACAACACACACACACCACACACACACACACATATATATATATATATATATATATATATATATGTTGCTTTGGTGTTTGCCTGCATGTATGTCTGTGTGAGGGTGTCAGATCTTGGAGTTACGCATTTAATCCTAGCACTCAGGAGGCAGAGGCAGAGGCAGAGGCAGGCAGATCAGCTTGGTTTACAGAGTGAGTTTCAGGCAGCCAGGACTCTTACACAGAGAAACCTGTCTCAGAAATACATAAATAAATAGAGATAAATAAACAAGCAAACTGCCCAACCACAGAAATTTCATTACAATGATTACAGTGACAAAATCTGAGCTACACAAGGCTCTGTACTGACGGTGTTTTTGAAAGCACAAAAAGCAAGTGAAGTTGCTCAGCACTGGCTAGGGACAGAGCTGGGGGGCAGGGAAGGGTTTTAGGGCTGATCCCCTGTTGATCTTTGTTAGCATCTAAATCAGATCTGTGGCCTCTGTCTCTCTCCTTCGGTGTCTTCTACTGTCCCCAGGCACCTGGCTTTGCTGGAGGTGGCCTGCAGAGCCTCTGTGCCCTGTTACACCAGTTGTGAGTTGCATGACTTAGAGGCATGAATCACAAACACTGCAATATGAATTTCTTAGGTTCTCAGGTGCACAACCTTTCCTGGGTTCACGAGAAAGAGAAGGGAAAACTGGATGGTGTGCTCACTTTATTTGGAGAGATAGAATGTGATTTTCTCTTGACTCCTGAATACAGTCTCAGCCTTGCTCAGAGTCAAGAAAGCGGAAACAATTTTAGGCACCAAGGCCCTGGCAGTGGGAACAGTCGGAAAGAGATCTGGCCCTGGAGGCCAGGCTGTCAGGTGTCCATGCCTGTGGCCTGCTGTCAACCCCATTCCTTGGGAGGACAGCCTTTCCCTCTCCCACCAATGCCTTTTGATTAGAATGTGGACTCTAAGTTGGAATTAACCTGATTAATGTAATGAAGGCAGGGCCGGCTCAGCACCGCCTGGTGATGAGGGGAGATGGATTGGGAGCCAAGGCGCTGGGACGGAGGTGCGGCCGTAATTGGCGCGTTTACTGCTGCCTGCCTCGCTGACCCCGCTGTTTAGCCCATTAATGATGATGCACAGGCCTCACCGTCCAAAGATAATGACAGAGAATCTCAGGGGAGGGGCTAGACCTGGGACCTGGGGTCCTAGGAGCCACGTATCGGATCAGAGGGTGGCATGGGATCTGAGTCATGGCATGGGTAAGAGGGTGCCCGGCTAAGGGTCTCTGCAAAAAGGCTTGGGGTTGCAGAGCTCCTGTCTAGTAGCATGATTTGGAATGACTGACTAGCTTTCCAAGGGCTGCTGGACAGGAGGGAAGCAGTCATACATTTCCTGCTCAGAAGGGCTTCTGGGAGGAGGACTCTAGGAAGGAACTTGGAAGTTGGGATCTGGGTAGGCAAGAGCTGACCAGTGCTTTCCTCACGCACCAGCCTGGAGCAGAGAGGAGTTGGTAGAATGAAGGCAGGGGTTTGGGGGTGTGGTGAGGGCACACTCTTGTGAATTGACTTCAGAGGACCTGTGCACTAACTAGTGGGAGGTCTTGTGCTTTATTCAATTTCACCTTGATGCCTGCGGTGGCTTGAATAGGTAAGGCCCCCATAGACTCAAGTGTTTGAATGCCTGGCCTACAGGGAGTGGCACGATTAGGAGGTGTGGTCTTGTTGGAGTAGGTGTGGCTTTGTTGGAGGAAGTGTGTCACTGAGAGGTGGGCATTGAGGTCTCAAATGCTCAAATTACACCTAGTGTGGGACACAGTTCACTTCCTGTTGCCTGCAATCAAACCGTAGAACTTTCAGCTACTTCTCCAGTACCATGTCTCCCTGCATGCTGTCTTGCTTCCTGCCATGATGATAACGGACTAAACCTTTGAAACAGTAAGGCAGCCCCAATTAAATGTTTTCCTTGTAAGAGTTGACATGGTCATGGTGTCTCTTCACAGCAATAGAAACACCAAGACAGCTTCTAAGAAGATGAAATGTCTATCCCGAGTTTCATGCTGCCTTTCCATGAACTTTAGCCTATTCATATCTGTTTGTTTGTTCATTCGTTCGTTCATTCATTCATTCATTCGTTCATTCATATAGTAGAGAGCTGTCTAGTGTGGTGAAACTTGCTATTGTCACTTGTCAGACTCCTTTCCCTCTCTGGACTTCAGCTGGCTACTCTATAAGTAAGAACAGGGTGGTCTGTTAACAATGCAGATTCCATGCATCTTCAAAACACTGTGCTCTGCCTTGATGGCTGTGCTAGTACTGGACCGTCTAAGAGCAGACAGGGGAAGGTGTCTTTCCAGCACACTCTGGGCTCCATCAAAGCTGCTCATGCCTACTTCCTAGGTTTTGACAGCCAGCTATCTTTGTGAACCAAGACTGGGTGTATGGGTGCCAGGGATTACTTTCATTTTCTCCTATGAACCACTGGCAAACCATGGCTTCCTCACAGACAGCACTGGGGCAACCGATTTAAGACAAATATCTCTTAAATTTTGGCCTATTATCTTAAGATGTCTGTGAGATTTTTAATACTGTCTTCTGTAATTTAACAAGTTTTATGACTGCTGAAGATCTGAAGAAACAAGAACTAGGAAAAAACAAGAATGAAGTCAATGCAAAGCTCTAGAAGTTTCCCTTTAGCCCACTTCCGTCTATCTTTGCAGCACCTTTCTCCCTTTGGGCGGCTTCTTCTTCTTCTTCTTCTTCTTCTTCTTCTTCTTCTTCTTCTTCTTCTTCTTCTTCTTCTTCTTCTTCTTCTTCTTCTTCTTCTTTTTTTTTGATTTTTCGAGACAGGGTTTCTCTGTGTAGCTTTGGAGCCTATCCTGGCACTCGCTCTGGAGACCAGGCTGGCCTCGAACTCATAGAGATCTGCCTGCCTCTGCTTCCTGAGTGCTGGGATTAAAGGTGTGTGCCACCAACGCCCGGCCGGGTGGCTGCTTCTGTGGAAACCTACTTTGGTCATTGGTATGCACAAATGTTCTGTTTGGTGCCCAGTCCTTAAAGATGCGTTTTCCAGGCATTTTTGTTTTTCCTTTTTAAAATTGAAAATAGGTTCTTCTCTCATATACATCCTCACCGCAGTTTCCCCCCTCTCTACCCCTCCCAACACTGCAACACTGGGCCTATAAATGGCAGCTCCATCTTCCTCCCGCCCCACCCCATGGTGGACATGGAAACTCTAAGGGAGAAGGTGGGGGCTGTGAGGAGTGTTACCTGTGCTTTGAGAGAGCTCTGTCCAGTTGGGTCAACCTTAACTTTTTTTTTTTTAACCTCTGCTTTATTAGTAGGTACTTTTAGATGTTTTAATTTATCTATTACTACATCTGGTATGCTTGGTCCCTTGGTGGACCAATGTACTCCTAGAAATTTTACTTCAGTCATGGGCCTAGTTACCTTGTCCTGGTTGATAGTCCATCCTTTGGTCCTTAAATGTGTAATAAGTTTATCTAGCTCCCTTTATAGGACCTGTGTATCATCTCCCATAATCGTCATGTCATCTACATAGGTTAGAATTTGCATTTGGGGATCTATTTGTAAATCTTGTAGAGTTGTCATGAGGGTGTCATGTGCTGTTATGGGGGTATACAGGTTGCCTTATGGTAACCGAAGGAATCTGTATTGCTTTTCTTGCCATGTGAATGTTGTCATTTCACTTGCAGCAGCAATATGCCAAAGAACTTATCCGATAGGCCAATGGTAGCCATAATTTTTGGTGTCCTATTTTTAATTCTTTTTTTGAAGTGGTTTATTTGTTTTATTATAGTTTGTTTTTTAAATTAGAAACAAGATTGTTTTTCATGTCAATCCCAGTTCCCTCTCCCTCCCCTCCTCCCCTACAACTCCTCCCCCCCAACTAAAACCCTACCTATCACATATCCTTTCTGTTCTCCTTGGAGGGTGAGGCCTTCCATAGGGTGTCGTCAGAGTCTATCATATCCTTTGGGATAGGGCCTAGGCTCACCCCTGTGTGTCTTGGCACAGGGAGTATCCCTCTATGTGGAATGGGCTCCCAAAGTCTACACCTATGCTAGGGATAAGTACTGAACAACTACAGAGGTCCCGTAGATTTCCGAGGTTTCCTCACTGAAACCCATGTTCCTGGGGTCTGGATCAGACCCATGCTGGTATTCCAGCTATCAGTCTGGGGACCAAGACCTCCCCGATGTTCAGGTCAGCTGTTTTTGTGGGTTTCACCAGCCTGGTCTGAACCCCTTTGCTCATCACTCATCCTTCTCTGCAACTGGATTTCAGTTCAGTTCAGTTCAGTGATTAGTTGTGGGTGTCGGCTTCTGCTTCCACCAGCTGCTGGATGAGGGCTATCGGTATTTCCCACTTTGTCTTCTAGTAGGTTCAGTGTGGCTGGATTTATGTTGAGATCTTTGATCCATTTGGACTTAAGTTTTGTGCATGGAGATAGACATGGATCTATCTGCAGTCCTCTACATGCCAGCATCCAGTTATGCCAGCACCATTTGTTGAAGATGCTCTCTTTATTCCATCATATAAATTTTGCTTGTTTGTCAAAAATGAGAAAACTGCCAAGGCCCAGGTAACAGTTCCACCTCCATCTACCAGCCCAGGTAGGCCAGGGGCTGTTTCCGGTTCCATTTCTGCGGCCCTGCTTGGGGACATCTGATGCCAGGGGTCTGCTAACCGGATCCGAACTTGGCGGTAGGATCCAACACACCCAGAAACTGCCAAGGCCCTGGTAACAGTCCCACCTCCACCCACTGGCCTAGTCCCAACACAACGGTAACTTTTTACACCAGTGTTTCTCAACCTTCCCGATGCTGCAGCCTTTTAATACAGTTCCTTACATTGTGGTGACCACTAACCATAAAATTATTTTCTTTGCTACTTCAGAACTGTAATTTTGCTACTATTATGAATTGTAGTATAAATATCTGATATGCAACCTCTGTGAAAGGGTCATTCAGCTCTCGAAGGGGTCGTGTCTCACAGGTTAAGAACCACTTTTTTAGTCCCAGCACTCAGGAGGCAGGGGCAGGTGGATCTCTGTGAGTTGGAGACCAGCCTGGTCTACAAAGCAAATTCCAGGATAGGCTCCAAAGCTACACAGAGAAACCCTGTCTTGGAAAACCAAACCAACTCAACCAACCAACCAACTAAACAAACAAAAAAGAACCACTTTTTTGGTTGTTGTTTTTGCTGCTCTGGAACTCACTCTGTAGACCAGGCTGGCCTTGAACTCATAGATAGGCCTACCCTGCCTCTGGAGTGCTAGGACTAAAGGCGTGTGCCACCATTATCCAGTTAGAACTGGATATATATACATAATATGAATGCTAATGGAAGACAACCTGGTAGATTCACATATTCAAATTAAAACATCACTTATAATCCCTATATTGTCACTTTTAATATTTTGGTATGAAGTCTCCCAGGTTTTGGTTTTTATGCACACATAATTGACATTTTATTTTTACAAAGATAGAATTATTTAATACACATGGTTTTGGAAGCTTTATTTCTCAGTAACATATTGTGGAAAGTTTTTCATCTAGTTGTGTAGTAAATATTACTAATGATACATAAGAACCTCCTGTGAGGATTGAATAGTATTTTGTTGGTGGATACTTGTTGCTGCTTTCTCCTCTTTTTTATTATTATTAGTTTTTTATTAGTTCAAATTAGAAACAAGCTTGCTTCACATGTCAATCCCTTCTCCCTCTCCCTCCCCTCCGCCCACCCTCCCACCAGTCCCCCACCTCATACCCCTCTGCTCCCCAGGGAGGGTAAGGCCTTCCATGGGGGGAATCCCCAAAGTCTGTCATATCATCCTGGGCAGGGCCTAGGCTCTCCCCCATGTGTCCAGGCTGAGAGAGCATCCCTCCATGTGGGATGGGCTCTCAAAGTCCCTTCTTACACCAGGGAAAAATACTGATCCGCTAACAGGGGCCCCATAGAATGCTGAGGCCTCCTCATTGACTTCCACTTTCTGGGGTCCATGTGCTCCCCCTTTTTCAGGTCAGCTGTTTCTGTGGGTTTTACCAGCCTGGTCCTGGCCCCTTTGTTCTTCATTCCTCCCTCTCTGCAACTGGGTTCCAGAGTTCAGTTCAGTGTTTATCTGTGGGTGTTTGCCTCTGCTTCCATCAGCCACTGGATGAGGGCTCTAGGATGACATATAAAGCAGTCATCAGTCTCATTATAGGGGAAGGGAATTTAGGTTATCCTCTTCACCATTGCCTAGATTGTCAGTTGGTGTCATCCTTGTAGATCTCTGGAGATCTCCCTAGTGCCAGATCTCTCCTCGGACCTATAATGGCTCCCTCTGTTATGGTATCTCTCATCCTGCTCTCCTCTATTCTTCCCCTGCTTTCTCCTCTTATAAACAATAGTGTAAGGAATATTCCCGAATCGTCATGTCTGCATCCAAGAAAGGAATGGGAGGGTGCCACTGTGACCCCTGCTTCAGAAGTTTTCTAATGAGGTCAGATTGGCTGAGGCTTTTAATCTACCATGAGAGGTGAAGAGTGACCAGATGGAGGAGACCCGACTGCCAGCAACCCTGCTTCAAATGAGCAGATGCTGCTAACACTGCCCGGAGAGGGTGGCTTTTCAGACCCCAAGTGTGCCCACTCCGGCGAGGACTCCACAGCAGCCACCAAAGGAAAAAGTAGAGGGCTAGACAAAGCATGTTGCTGATTGAGAAAAACAAATGGCGAAAACAAACAAACAAGCCAAATTCCATGTATATACATAAATGTGTATATACATGTATGCATAATTTTTTCAAGGAAATTAATTAAATTTTTTTTTTCGAGTCAGGGTTTCTCTGTGTAGCCCTGACTATCCTGGAACTTACTCTGTAGACTGTAACAAGTCTTTTTCTGTGCCTCTAGTCAGTTCCCAAATAATGACATGGAGATTCATTATTAATTATGAAAGCTTAGGCTTGTTCCACTAGCTCTCATAACTTAAATTAATTTATTTTATTAATCATTTATATTAATCTAAGCCCATTTATATGAATCTAATTTTGCCCCTTTTCCCTTTTTCAAAATCCTTTTTTCATTATGTATGCTCGACTCCTCCATGTCTTGGTGTCTCACACACCTCTAGATTCATTTCCCCCTTCCTCTCTCTCTGAGCTGGGAAGTCCCACCCATGTCTCCTGCCTAGTTATTAGCTGTTCAGCTTTTTATTACCAATCACAACGATACATTTTTATACAGTACACGAATATCCCACAACAGTAGACCAGGCTGACCTCGAACTCAGAGATTCACTTGTCTCTGCTTCAAGAGTGCTGGGATTAAAGGTGTGTGCCATCACCACCTCGAAGAAATTAATCTTTTTTAATAAGGCAAAAACATTCTCCCTGAAGTCTTCCTTATTTACAGAATCTTGGCCCTAAAAATAATTTTTGCAAATAGCTTCCCTTCCATTGTGGTAGAAAAAGAGAAGAAATGAGCCATTTTAGTCTTTACACACACACACACACACACACACACACACACACACACACACACACACACACACACACTCTGAGGCCAGAAGAGGGTGTCAGATCCTGTGAAACTAGTTACAGATGGTTGTGTGCCACCATCGGGGTGCTGGGAATCTGGGACTCTAACCTGGGTCCTCTGAAAGAGCATCCAGTGCTCTCAACCACTGAGCCATATCTCCAACCCTTATTTTAGTAATTTTTAAGTGTTCATTGATTATTCTCTGCGTTGTACAACTACCACCAATATCTATCTAAAATATTTTAATTACCCCTAATAAAAATGTCATACGCAGTTAACAATTGTCACTCCATCCCTCCTTTCTGCCAGCCCCTACTGTCTGTCTTTATGAATTTGTGTACTCTGGGAACTGTGTAGACATGAATTCATGTATTTGTCTTTTGCATCCACAGTCATCAGGGCTCATCCCTGTAGAGGTGTGCATCAGAGAAATCCTTTCCTTCTGTGACCTAGTGCTGCCTTATTGTATGTTTATGGCACGTTTTGTTTCACCAATCATCTATCGATGTGTAGACATTCCCATCTTTAAATCTATTCCTTCAAATTGATGTTCTGTGCCCAAACACTAACTGGGAGCTTGTTTTCCATTATTTCAAATAGGAAGAATGTTAACAGGCTGCATGTCAGCTCAAATCAAGTGACTTCTTGAAACACAACTAAAACCCAGAAAAGACCTGTGAAGTCTTCTTCTTCTTCTTCTTCTTCTTCTTCTTCTTCTTCTTCTTCTTCTTTTCTTCTTCCTCTTCCTCTTCCTCTTCCTCTTCCTCTCCTCCTCCTCCCTCCTCCCTCCCTCCTCTCTCTCTCTCTCTCTCTCTCTCTCCTCTCTCTCTCTCTGTGTGTGTGTGTGTGTGTGTGTGTGTTGTGTGTGTGTGTGTGTGTGTGCACGCACGTGTGCGTGGGCGCCCAGACACACCTGTGCTATGGTACCCATGCAGAGGTCAGAAGACAACTTGTGGGAGTCAGTTCTCTCCTTCCTCCGTGTGGATTGTGGGTTCTGGAAATCAAACTCAGGTTGCTGTGTGCCTTTACCCATGAGCCACCTCACTGGCCCCAATACAAAAGGTCTTATGTTAGGATGCAAAGTGCTTAACAGACTGCTTCCTGGGTACCAAACAATGACTATGGCTGGCAGGAGGAGGACCTTGGTGTTGGCCACACTCCAGGCTCATATCCACTTGCCCCCAGGTGATTTTTTTTTTCCAGACAGGGTTTCAGTAGCCTTGGCTGTCCCAGAACTCAGAGATCTGCCTGTTCTAACTTCTGAGTTCTGGAACTGAAGGCATGTGCCACCACCCCAGCTGTGATTCCTTTTTGTTATTTTTGAGGCGGGGTCTCACGTAACCCAGGCCGGCCTCAGCCTTGCTATGTAGCTGAGGATGATTTTGAACTTCTGATCCTTTTGCCTCTCCCTCTGGCATGCTGGGATTACAGGTGTGTGCTCCCACACCTATTCGATGAAGTAAATATAGGACTTTCCGCATGCTGGGCAAGCACTATACCACTGAGCGGCAGCTCAAGCCCCACACGTGTTCCTGACACCCTACCAAATCTATCAGAAAGGCAGCGTGAGCTACTTCCTGCACCCCACTGTGTTTAGAATATCAAATGGAGATCGGAGGATGTAGATACTGTGCTCACTTTCCCATAATCAATAATCGTTTCTAGAATTCTTCCAGGAATCAACATCTTGACATCTGGATCCTATACTTATATACTAGAGCTTACATCTCCAGGGAATGTTTGAAGATTTGGGCCCAGACAGTGGTGCTATTGGGAGGTGGTGGGGATTTGAACTCTGGAGTCTCATTGAAAGAAGCAGGTCACACGGGGCCAACCTTTGGAGGGTATTTTGGGGGTACCTCCTGTTGTTTCCTGGCTTCCATGAGATGAGGCATGTTCTTGCTTTGCTCCCTACATGCTCCCCGCCATGAAAGTTTGCCTCACCATAGCTCAGAAAAGGGGAGCCAAGTGATCATTCATTGTGAGCCAAAACTTCCCTCCTATTAAGTTGATTTTCCCATGTATTATTACATCAAGCAATGAGAAACTTAGTGCTGTCTGTGCTGTGTGGTGACTACTCCACGGCATCTTCCCGTGTGTGGTGACTGCTCCACGGCATCTTCCCGAGTGTGGTGACTGCTCCACGGGATCTTCCCGTGTGTGGTGACTGCTCCACGGGATCTTCCCGTGTGTGGTGACTGCTCCACGGGACCCTTCCCGTGTGTGGTGACTGCTCCACGGGACCCTTCCCGTGTGGTGTGGTGACTGCTCCACGGGACCCTTCCCGTGTGGTGTGGTGACTGCTCCACGGGACCCTTCCCGTGTGGTGTGGTGACTGCTCCACGGGACCCTTCCCGTGTGGTGTGGTGACTACTCCACGGGATCTTCCCGTGTGTGGTGACTGCTCCACGGCATCTTCCCGTGTGTGGTGACTGCTCCATGGTATCTTCCCGTGTGTGGTGACTGCTCCACGGGACCCTTCCCGTGTGGTGTGGTGACTACTCCACGGCAACTTCCCGTGTGTGGTGACTACTCCACGGGATCTTCCCGTGTGTGGTGACTGCTCCACGGGATCTTCCCGTGTGTGGTGACTGCTCCACGGGATCTTCCCGTGTGTGGTGACTGCTCCACGGGATCTTCCCGTGTGTGGTGACTGCTCCACGGGACCCTTCCCGTGTGGTGTGGTGACTGCTCCACGGGACCCTTCCCGTGTGGTGTGGTGACTACTTCACGGGACCCTTCCCGTGTGTGGTGACTACTCCACGGGACCCTTCCCGTGTGTGGTGACTGCTCCACGGGACCCTTCCCGTGTGGTGTGGTGACTGCTCCACGGGACCCTTCCCGTGTGTGGTGACTACTCCACGGGACCCTTCCCGTGTGTGGTGACTGCTCCACCGGATCTTCCCGTGTGTGGTGACTGCTCCACGGGATCTTCCCATATGTGGTGACTGCTCCACGGGACCCTTCCTGTGTGTGGTGACTGCTCCACGGGACCCTTCCCGTGTGTGGTGACTGCTCCACGGGACCCTTCCCGTGTGTGGTGACTGCTCCACGGGACCCTTCCCGTGTGTGGTGACTGCTCCACGGGACCCTTCCCGTGTGGTCTGGTGACTGCTCCACGGGACCCTTCCCGTGTGGTGTGGTGACTACTCCACGGGACCCTTCCCGTGTGTGGTGACTACTCCACGGGACCCTTCCCGTGTGTGGGGACTGCTCCACGGGATCTTCCCGTGTGTAGTGACTACTCCACGGGGATCTTCCCATATGTGGTGACTGCTCCACGGGACCCTTCCCGTGTGTGGTGACTGCTCCACGGGATCTTCCCGTGTGTGGTGACTGCTCCACGGGACCCTTCCCGTGTGTGGTGACTGCTCCATGGTATCTTCCCGTGTGTGGTGACTGCTCCACGGGACCCTTCCCGTGTGGTGTGGTGACTACTCCACGGGATCTTCCCGTGTGTGGTGACTACTCCACGGGATCTTCCCGTGTGTGGTGACTGCTCCACGGGACCCTTCCCGTGTGGTGTGGTGACTGCTCCACGGGACCCTTCCCGTGTGGTGTGGTGACTACTTCACGGGACCCTTCCCGTGTGTGGTGACTACTCCACGGGACCCTTCCCGTGTGTGGTGACTGCTCCACGGGACCCTTCCCGTGTGGTGTGGTGACTGCTCCACGGGACCCTTCCCGTGTGTGGTGACTACTCCACGGGACCCTTCCCGTGTGTGGTGACTGCTCCACCGGATCTTCCCGTGTGTGGTGACTGCTCCACGGGATCTTCCCATATGTGGTGACTGCTCCACGGGACCCTTCCTGTGTGTGGTGACTGCTCCACGGGACCCTTCCCGTGTGTGGTGACTACTCCACGGGACCCTTCCCGTGTGTGGTGACTGCTCCACGGGACCCTTCCCGTGTGTGGTGACTGCTCCACGGGACCCTTCCCGTGTGGTCTGGTGACTGCTCCACGGGACCCTTCCCGTGTGGTGTGGTGACTACTCCACGGGACCCTTCCCGTGTGTGGTGACTACTCCACGGGACCCTTCCCGTGTGTGGGGACTGCTCCACGGGATCTTCCCGTGTGTAGTGACTACTCCACAGGGATCTTCCCATATGTGGTGACTGCTCCACGGGACCCTTCCCGTGTGTGGTGACTGCTCCACGGCATCTTCCCGTGTGTGGTGACTGCTCCACGGCATCTTCCCGTGTGTGGTGACTGCTCCATGGTATCTTCCCGTGTGTGGTGACTGCTCCACGGGACCCTTCCCGTGTGGTGTGGTGACTACTCCACGGGATCTTCCCGTGTGTGGTGACTGCTCCACGGGATCTTCCCGTGTGTGGTGACTGCTCCACGGGACCCTTCCCATCCTCTGTGAGTCTCCCAAATCCCCGTCAGCAGACTTTCAGTGCCGTATGTCAGGACTTTTAAATTACAGTTTTCCTCTACTTATGGTGTGAAATCACTCACCCTAACATTCTGGAAACAGAAAAAATTAGAGGACTCTCTCTGTCTAGGTTGAACCTGCATAATAACCTTCTGACCTAAGGTCCTGAGCATTAAATGAACATTTATCATGTTTAGTCAGATCAGTAATATATAAATATATTCTCAACAAAATGCAAACATTAGAGAGGAAGCTAAAGATCTCATTCACCACCTATTCTAGTCCATTTTCCATTGCTGATGGTTTGCCATTTATTTTTTCAGAGGTCTGCATTCATTAACATACACCCATACAGCTTGCTTTTCCTGCTTAAACTACATAGAAAAATTCATAAATACTTCCTTCCAACACCTCTAGGGTTTTAACACCCAACTTTATGTGATACATGTATAGCTCAACATTTTCCCATCATTTATACAGGAAAAGTAGACACAATATGTCTGCCCTCTAACCTCAGTTTGATATTCCAAATGTAGTGGGGTGCAGGAAAATCCCAAGCTGCCTTTCCAATAGATTTGGTAGGGTGTCAGGAGCACATGTTGGACTTGAACTGCAGCCCAGTGGTAGAGTGCTCGCCTGGCATGCCGGAAGTCCTATATTTACTAAATCAACTAGGTGTGGGGGCACACACCTGTATCCCGGCATGCCAGAGGGGGAGGCAAAAGGATCAGAAGCTCAAATTGCCCTCATATGTGCTTGACAAGCAGAGTGATGATTGGTAGATGCCAGAATGCTTCCTCCATTAATAAACACCAAAGGAAGAACCATCATACTCTGTTGTTGATGAGGATTGATGAATAAGCTGATAGTGGGTAGAGTTTTGGGTTTTCCTCTTTTGTGTCTGTTTTCTTTCAACAGAGCAGTTTGTCACATTGTCCTGTGTGTGAGAATTGTGGGCTGCATGATAGCCCTGTCTAGAAGATTTTAACTAACCCAAAGAGCGATGACGATGTGTTTTATGTTTTGCTGGTAGGAGCTCTTTGAGCCAGGGACTCAGCCCTGGCCATGTGATGTTTCTCTCTGGGAGACTCAGATGAAGATGTAGGTGTCCAGTTCATTGCACTTTCAGATGACACCAAGAGCAGCTCTAATAGACTGGATGGCAGAACTTAGATTTGAAATGATCTTGACAAGCTGGAGCCACGATTCTACACGAACAAGTGACACGCAGGGAGGGTGGATGTGGAGTCCTGCAGGCAGATGGAGATCTGAGGTGCACTGTAGCGCTAAAGCCAGGGTTTGGGGTGGGTCACAGGGAAAAGACTTTGTTTATTCAAGATGTGTTCATCACGAGTCAGTTGTGTGGCACTGTCTGGAGCGTGCTGACACCCAGACTGCCTCGGCAGAGTGGGAGTCCTGAAATGGGGAATGTAAGCGGTCCTGCTGGACCCCACATTTTGCTATGTTCAGAGTTAAAATTCCTTCTTTTAGAAAATTATTAATTATGAGCTGGGCAAGGTGGTGCATGACTTAATCCCAGTACTAGGGAGACAGAAGCAGGAGGCACTCTGAGTTCGAGGCCAGCCTGGTCTACAGAGTGAGCTCCAGGACAGCCAGGGCTACACAGAGAAACACTGTCTTGAAAAACCAAAAAAAAAAAATTATTTTTATTTTATGTGTATAGGTGCTCTGCCTGTATACATGTCTGTGTATCATGTGTGTATCTGGTACCGTGGGAGGCCAGAATAGGGTATCTGATTGCCTAGAACTTGAGTAACAGTTGTGGGCAGCAATGTGGGTACTGTGAATCAAACCCAGGTTCTCTGGAAGGGCAGTATGCATTTTCTTGTCTGTTGGACTGTCCTTTCAGCCCTTGAAACCCCTTCTTAGATTCCTCCCAATAGTGAGGAATCTAAACATTATCTTATGATTAGAGTGGTGATAAAATTTATAACTTTAGACTGCGACACATTTGAGAGGGAAAACATGTTATTAATAATTGGAATGTACAGTCATTCTACTTTGAGATCTCACTGTAGAAACAGGGACTTTTACAATGGAGAAAAAAAAGAACTTCATTCAAACAAGCAAACAGCAACAATCCAAAGAGGGGCAGAGAGATAGCCCAGTAGTTAAGAACCTTTAGTACTTTTGTTTGGTTTTTCAAGACATGGTTTCTCTGTGGCTTTGGAGCCTATCCTGGAACTCACTCTGGAGACCAGGCTGGTCTCAAATTCACAGAGATCTGCCTGCCTCTGCATCCTGAGTGCTGGGATTAAAGGTGTGCACCACCAACGCCCAGTCATCTTTTAGTACTCTTGTACTGGAGCTGAATTTGGTTCCTAGCACCCACATAGTGACTCACAGCTATCTGTAACTCCAGTTTCAGAGGCTCAGACACTCTTTTAGTCTCAAAGGGTACCACACATGACTCATGTGCTATACACATGCAGGCAAAACACTTATAAAATAAAAAGAAATCTAAAAAAAACCTAAGAATTGTCACACGAAATGAAGAACATATGTTTATGACCTATTATTAGTATTTTAATTTTTAAAGATTTATTCATTTTATGTATATGGTGCTCTATCTCTATGGACACCTGAATTCCAGAAGATGGTGCCAGATCTCATTATAGATGGCTGTGGAATCGAACTCAGGACCTCTGAAAGAGCAGTCAATGCTGTTAATCGCTGAGCCATCTCTCCAGTCCCGCCTACAGTTATTTGTTAATTATTATTTAAAAGTCTGACCCCCCAAGGCCATCAGGACGATGGCAGAAGAGCAGGTGGAGAGGGTATGAGAGTTGGAGGACTAGAAGAGCTGAGGGCTGTATCTTCCAGACGTGACATTGAGCTCTTGAACTTCCAGCAGCTGTGATTACCTGGAGAAGACCTGAAAGAGACTGGGCCTATCAACACTTCATCATGGAGGAGGGAGGGCCTCATGAGGCTCTGCCCTTCCTTGAGGATCTATGGTCAGGTAATGGTTGCCGAGGGAGAGAGAGTCTTTTTTTCTTCAGTGGTGTAGACAACTGTTATGTTGTCCGTGTTCCTGTAGATAACCCATCCCCCATGCTTCTGTAAAAACTCCTCATTAAACTCACTGGGCCATACACAAAGACAAAACCATGAGAGCAGAAGCAGGGCTAGTTAGGAATAGGCGGGGATCAGCAAGAATGGACAGTGGGGGTGAATAAGATTAAAAAATACATTATGTAAGTATCAAATTGTAAAGGATGAGTAAAAATATTTTTAAAAAGCACAAGGCTCTTGTTTAATTCCTAACATCAATCATAAATAATAAAAATAAATAACACCAATCATAAATAATAAAAATAACATCATACATAAATAATTAACAAAAATAAATAAAGGATTGGGGAGATGGCTCAGCCTTGTGAACTAAAGAACCAGAGTTTGATTCCTAGAATCCATGTTAAAAAAAAACAAAACAAAAAAACAAGCCAAGCATGGACTGGAGAGATGGCTCAATGGTTAAGAGCACTGGCTGCTCTTCCAGAGGACCTGGGTTCAGTTCCTAGCATCCACATGGCAACTCACAACTGTCTGTAACTCTAGTTCCAGGGAATCTAACACCCTCATACAGACATACATGCAAGCAAAACAACAATGCACATAAAATAAGAATAAATAAATCATTAAAGAAAAAAATACTGGACATGAAAGTAAAAGAAATACCACTGGGCAAGGGGCCAGTGAGATGGTCAGTGTACTTGCTGACAAGCTGACAGTGTGAATCCCAGAACCCCCATGGTGGAAGGAGAGGCAGGGTTCCTGCAAGTTGTCCTCACATGCACTTATGTGTGCTCTCACACACCGTTACATATGATAAACAATCGCAAACTATGCATTTTATGTAATATAGATATAAAAGTTACAAAGGGTTCACAAAATGGCTCAACACAAGTTTGTGGATGTCTGTGTACCACATGAGTACAGTGCCCATGGAGGCCAGAAGTGGCCATTGGATCTCTGGAACTGGAGTTACAGATGGCTGTGAGCCATCATGTGGGTGCTGAGAATCAAACCCAGGTCCTCTGGAAGAGCAGCCATGCTCTTAACTGCCATCTCTACATCTCTCACTTCAAACATTTTAAAACTTAAAGTGAGAAAATATGATAAAATCTTGATAGTTGCTAAAATTTGAGCTATTAGAATATGAAAGTTTACTGTATTATTCCTCCGCCATTTTCTTGTGTGTCTGAAATTTTCATCAAAATGGTGTATTTATATAGCTCAGAAATGAACTGAAGAGGCTATGTACCTATCTTCTGTTAGGTCCTTATCAGCAACCTTTCTTAGATTTTTCTAGATAAATCTTTTCATATGTCATTCCTTATTTTCATAGACTGTGCTTCTATGGACATTTTAATGTTTTATTTTTAGATATCTCCTCAATAATTATGGAGGATTAGGATGAGAGTGTCTTATACCTCCATCTATATTCATTTTATATGTGTGTAGTCTCCTAAAGCCTCAGTGTTTCATCTTTGTATAGATCAAATCTATTTTCAGCGGGTGAGCAATGTTATTTTTATCATATTTAATCCCCTCCTTTCCTAGCTTCCCCATTCCTTCCTATTCTTACTTTTTATTTTTGGTCTCACTGTAGCCCAAGTACTCTTCAAACCTGTGATCCTCCTCCCTCAGCCTCCCAATGCTAGGATCACAGGTTTGTGCCACCATGTCTGCCTTGTCACATTTAATATCTCATGTAATGTTTGTTTTTCCCTGGAGTTGATAATTGCCTTATGTTTTTGCTGTTGTTAAATTGTCTAGCCACTTATTCCTAATTCATCTCTAACAGAATGAAATTTGCCTTGCTTTTGCTAAATATATAGTGTGACCGCTGGTACTATATTTTTATTTTAATAGTGAGATGTTTCTTGGGTTTGTTTTGTTTTGTTTGTTTTGAGGCAAGATCTTGCTATATTGCCTAGGCTGGTGTAGAACTTGCTACATACTCCAAGCTGACCCTGAACTGGCAGTCCTCCCAGTGGCATACTTTTGGTACCTGAATGCTTCCATTAGGGACCACCACTTGCACAAATGACCATTTTGAGTGAGTTAGAAAAAGTACTTGTCACAGACAGACAAATTTTATTTAATTTTTATCTTTATTTTTATAGGGTTTTTTTTTTTTTGAGACAGGGTTTCTCTGTATAACAGCCCTAGCTGTCCTGGAACTTGCTTTATAGACCAGGCTGGCCTTGAACTCACAGAGATCTGCCTGCCTTTCCCTCCTGAGTGCTGGGATTAAAGGTGAGCATCACCACCACATCAGCTTGATAGATAAATTTTAAAGAGGAGTTTCCTAAAATGACAAATTCAAAGATTTAATTCTGAGGAAAAATTAGTAAGAAATCCCTTTTCCTCTAGTTTGATGCAATCCCTCATCAGGACCGTGACATGGCAAGCCGAGTGAAGAGGGGATTTCAGATCTCTCTTATGGTCTCAAACCAGATGCTTCAGGATGTGGGACACCCTAAAGCTGCATGTGGTGAGCTTGTTTCTGTTTCTATTCTGTACAAATAGCCCCATGATCATGGTGTGCAGTTGTCATTGTGAAATTTTCCTTTTCCATTATTTTGAGGACTTTGCTCCTCTCTCTCCAATGTTACATCCTTTGTTTACTGGGTCTCAAATCGTCTTCTTTCTTGGTTGATTCATTCGTTTTTTTTTCCTTTTGCAACAAAGTTTCTCTGTGTAGCCTAGGCCGCCTTGGACTTTGTATCTGCCTGACTCAGCCTCCTGAGTGCTGAGATTACAGGCGTCTACCACCGTGCCTGAAAACCCATTCATTGTTACTGGTGCTCATTCTCTAGCAATTTTTCAAGATAACATTCAAGAGAGCTAAATTTGGGGAGATTTTGGATGTATGTTAATGGCATTTCAGTTTCACTGTTGATTGATATTTTGGCTGGGTATAGAATTTTAAATTTGAAATCACTTTTCCCAAGAAAATGTCTCTTGATATTTTCCAAAAAGACCAAGGAAAATTCTTAGGAACTTTAAAGGCATTATTACATTATTATAGTTTGCATTGTTGCTACTGAGAAGTCTTTGGCTATTCTTATTCTGAACAGTCATATTGGATCCTCCCCCACCCCCTTTTGAGACAGGTTTTCTCTGGGTTGTCTTGGAACTCCATCTGTAGACCAGGCTGGCCTCAAACTCAAAGATCTGCCTGCCTCTGCCTCCCAAGTGCTAGGATTAAAGGTGTGTGCCAACCACACCCAGTGTATTATTTTTCCTCTTATTCCTGAAACTTCTATGTCTTCTTTAACATTCTTTAATTTCATTCTAATGTGTGAGAATGTGTAAATCAATTGTACTTACATTTCTTAGGCCCTTTCAGTTTAGAAATACGTCCACTTCTGAGGAATTTCTGCAATTATTTATTTTATTTTCTCACTTCTATTTCCTTTTATTCTTTTTCTGCCATTTTTGTTAAATGTACAAACTTTCTGTATTTATGCTCTAGTTCGTGTGTATGTGTGTGATGTAGGTCACATACACGTATGTGTGTGTGGAGACAGAGGACAACCTCATGCTTTGTTCCGCAGGCAATGTCCTCTATTATTTTTCAGACAGGGACTCACTGTTCTGAATACACAAGTAGGTTAGGCTGCATGAGCTTGTAAGCCCCTGATTTCCCAGTTCTGGGATTATAAGTGTGCCCCACAATGCTTAGTTTCTTTTTGACATGGGTCTTGAGATCAAATTCATATTGTAGTTCTTGTGAAGTTAAGACTTAACGCATTGCACTATCTCCTCAGCCACAGCTAAACAGTTTTTCTTTTTCACCTCTGTGGCTGTCTGTTGTCCTTTTTCATGATTTCTTTGATTCTATCTTAAAAAATTTCTACTGAATATATATTTTTAAGATTTTAATTATTTATTTTGTATACAGCATTCTGCTTCCATGTTTATCTGCACACCAGAAGAGGACACCAGATCTCATAACAGATGGTTGTGAGCCACCATGTGGTTGCTGGGAATTGAACTCAGCACCTCTGGAAGAGCACTCAGTGCTCTTTACCTCTGAGCAATCTTTCCAGCCCCCCAAATGTATTTTTTTTACTTTTGACATAGATCATATATACAATGACATATATTGATTTAATGGAATTGTAAAATTGCCATTATTTTCTGAATATATCATCTCAAGTATTTATTTATTCATTTTATGCACATGGGTATTTTGTTTGCATGTATTTTGTATACCATGTGCATACCTGGTGCCCTTGGAGGTCAGAAGAGAACATAGGATTCCCCCAGGACTGCAATTACAGCTGGTTGTGAGCCATCATATGGTTTCTGGGAATTAAACCCAGGTCCTTTGGAAGAGCAGCCAGTGCTCTTAACCATTGAGTCATCTCTCCAGAGCCTCTCTGAATAAATATTAAATCTACCAAAAATTAAAAAATATGCCATGTACTTGTTTCTTGGATGTGAGTTCCTTCTCTGGTGGCACATAACATACTTTTAAAAATTGTCCTTTTCTTTCCTGAATTGTTTTTATTCTTTCAAACTTTTTCTCCTGGAGCATTTACTTTTGGAGTTTATCACTTATGCTAGAAATTTGTTTTAAATCATTAGTATCCTTTTCTGACTGTCAACAAACAGAAGTAAGGTATGCAAAGATTGCTTTGACATTTTTGTTCATCTATGGACTGGTGGATAGTGTATATAATTGAAGAGTGATCAGATGAAGATCCAGATGTGTAGGAGACGTCATAGCCACTGTCTAGAGATAGTGGGCTGGCCCACTATCTCTTTTTTTTCACTTGGCCTGGACGCTTTCTTTAGCATCTCCAGCTCTGAGGTTTGAGCTCTGATGCAGCTGCCAACTTTTTGAAAGTCAATATTGGAGAGCTGTTTACCCCGAGTTTATCTAATTATTCTTTATCAATAAAAATTGGGAGTCAGATATTGGAGTCAGAACCTGAATGATCAGAGAAGCTATGGTGAAGCCACCCATGACCTCCTCTCTCTTCACTTTCTCAATTCAAAAGACCTGAGATCTTCTCTCAATCCTGACTTACGACTTCCTGTCCCCTGTCTGTCCTCATCCAAGACCTCTGTGGGTAATTTTGGTCAGTTAGTGGGTAGCTCTGCCCTCTGACTCAAAGCAAACTTTATTGTCAGAATGTGATCAAAATATCACACATTTCCCCCCTTTCTGTCTCAATAAAAAGGGAAGGTTTTAATTAATATAGTAAAACTATATACAATAAGTACAATGACTATATACAAATACATACAGGTAAGAACTACATTAACAATGTTCAGTCTATTTGCATTTGGCAAATTCAGGAGAAAACACTCCATTATCTATCCTATCTTGGTGAGTTCAAAATTTTGTGCCTAATTCACTTTCTATCCCAATTTGCATTACCAACCCAAAATTATCTTTTTATGTTTCTCAACCTTATACGCTTTACACCTCTTCTGTGAGTTTCTTTTCTGAATTTAATAATAAGGAAAAGTATAACTATCTAGTGTTCAGTTCCATCAGAGACCAGAGAAGGATATAATATTATTTGAGTAGACAGCAAGTGCAGAGCAAACAACTTCCAAAACTATTTATCAACCTCTCCCCCACCTTTTTTTTTTTTTTTCTTTTTGAGCCTAGAACCTTAGGCTTTATCACTGAGCTCCATACTCAGCCTGGCTACTGCAAATTTAAACAGCTCATTTCAGTATAGCCTTAGTTTAAACAGTTATTATTGAAAACTTCAAGTATATATAAAAGTGAGAGAATGGTACAATGACCCAAGCTCCAACAGTTATCAAATTGTAACCAGTTAAATTATTTTTTCCTTTCCTTTTGGCTTTTGAGACAGATCTTGTGCATCCCAGGCTATCCCTGAAGTCACTGTGTAGCCACGTATGACTTTGAACTCCTGATTTTATATTATTATTATTATTATTATTATTATTATTATTATTATTATTATTTTGAGATAGGGTTTCTCTGTACAACAGCTCTGGCTATCCTGGAACTTGCTTTGTAGACCGGGTTGGCCTTGAACTCACAGAGATCCGCCTGCCTCTGTCTTCTAAGTGCTGGGATCAAAGGTGTGCAGCAGCACCGCCACTCCTCATCTTTCTACCTCCACCTCTCAAGAGACTGGATTATGGACACACATTACCACGCCTGACTACTGTGACCAGTTTCGTTCCATATATTCATCCAATCAGTTCTAGTCCCTCATTACTTTATAACAAAGTCCAGATGCTATATCATTTAATCTGTAAATATTTCAGTCTTATCTCTAAGATAGAAACGATTTTTAGTGACATTACTAGCGCATCTTATTCTTCATAATGTCCAACTAAAGCAGCGTTTATGTAAGCATTACATCAGAGCAACTCCCCTACTGCTTCCAGGATGCAAACAATGTGATTAATTGCTATACCTCTTAACTATGTTTTAATCTATCAAAAATTCCTATTATTTGGAGAAGCTAGGTTACATGTACTGCCACCATCTGGAGTTTTCGAGTTGTGTCCTTGTGGTTCCTCTGTCCACAGTATTTTCTGTGGAATGGTGACTGCATCTAGGCTTGATTAGATGAGAGAAGCCTTTATTTTACAGAAGAATTTTTTCTTGTGTTTTCAGCATAAGGAATCTGATATTCTATTGTTTTTCTTTTCCCGGATTTTTTTTTTTTTTTTTGGTCTTTCGAGACAGGGTTTCTCTGTGTAGCTTTGGAGCCTATCCTGGCACTCGCTATGGAGACCAGGCTGGCCTCGAACTCATAGAGACCCGCCTGCCTCTGCCTCCCGAGTGCTGGGATTAAAGACATGTGCCACCAAGCCTGGCTCTTTTCCTGAAATTAAAGTAGTGGCTGTTAGCTCCATTATTTCCTTGCAAGGCACAAAGGGATGATGTTGTAGTTCTGTCCACTTAGTTCTCATCTGTTACCCCAGGCACCCCGTTCCTATAAGAAGGACAGTCAGCAGGCTTAGTCCCTTCTTTCCCCTTCAGCTTCCCAAGTGAGGAGCTGCTTCTCTAGCATCCCCCACAGAAGAACAACAGAATTTTTCTTTAAGTATAATTATGTACTCAGATTTAAATATCGAAGCTGCATTCCAATCAGTTGTAGTTAATGTTCTCAGAGATGCTCACTGTCTCATCTTTGGCCAATGGGAGAGAGGCTCACCTGTCTCATCTTTGGCCAATGGGAGAGATTCTCATCTGTCTCATCACTGGCCATTGGGAACCTCTAATTGGTAATAAGTCCTTTTGGCATGATCCTAGTTACTCCCTGAAAACCTTTTGCTTTCTGATAAGACAAGACTTCCAGAACCATCTTGTCCATATTTTGTTTTAGACCTGGAATTCTTCCATTTCCCCTAAAGAGTTCTGGTTCCTTCAAGTCAAAGTGGCATTTAAAGACCTCAATCTGGGAGCTAGAGGTGCTTGTTGCTGTTGAGTTGTTTGACCCCTTGCTCTTTATGGTAGAAGCAACCTGACATAGATACTTTTACAATTAAAATGCACCCAGAGCTACCACTGCTCCTTTCAAATCAAACTCAAGACTTTGGAGACTTTGTTAATCCTCACTGACCATCTGCTTTTGTTTGTTTCTTTGTCCCACACCCAAAGCCTCCAAGAACATCAATATCATTACGTATTTGCTTTATTAGTGTATACCCCACCAGGGATGTATGTGGAGTCAATTATTGGATTTTAAATTACTTGAAATAGTTTCTCTCATGTGATGATGACACCAACTCAATAGACAGTTAGGTTCATTTATTTCATTTTGCTTCAGAGTTTATTTATTTATTTATTTGCTTGATTTTTATTGTGCCATCATGTAAAGTATTTTCATTCTTTTACATTCGAATCTATAAAATGAGCTGTGTTTGGTGATCTCTCTCTTCTACTCCGTCTCTCTCCACTTTGTTTCTTCCCTTCTCTAATAATGATTAAAAAAATATTTTTGTCTTTTCAATTCGTAAAGTGTGAGCAAATAACTATATTCATATCTCTTCTTTTATATAAATGGTCTCCGTTATGTATAATTTATCTACCTTAATACTTGCCTTTTAATAACATTTATATATAAGAATGTGTTACATATTTATCTTGTGGCTCAATCTGCCCCGTGATTTTTCTCGTGTTGGCCTATCACACACTTCTAATGAAAGCAATGTCAAAGGCACGGTGTGCTTCCCTCTCCTGCTATGTGACTTGAACCCATAGGTTCACCTCTCTGGGTGTCTTTATCCTCATCTGTAAAATGGAAATAATGAACCTTTCGTCACAGGGTCTCTCATCATGGCCGAGGCAGGAAGAGCACATTGCACCATTGTCAGTTAGTGCTACATCGTCTTTCTTATTCTTGCCAATTTGATGATTCCAATGGTCTTGTGAGTACTGAATCTGATTTTCCCTTCCTTTTATCCTCAAAAGGCTGAGTGAGGTCAGGGATGTTCAGATGCTGGTCAGCAGAGATGGTCCTCCTGACCTAAGGCCAGCCTCCTCCATCCCAGCCAGCTCACAGCGCTGTGTCCTGTCTTTCAAAGCTTCTACCATGTCCTGCCTCCTTGACTTTTCTTCTTGGCTCAGCTTTTTCTATCCCAGGATGCAGAATCCTTCCAGCAACTGCTTCCAGGCCTCTGTTGCATCCTGAGGAATAATCTTTCCAGAATTGCCAATGCTTTTTGATTCCATTCCTAGGGTTCTGGGACCTCAGTCTAGCATATCCGTCCTCTTCCTTCCACTGCTTTGAAACTTTATCGTGGTGACATTATTACTGCCTCTTCCGCCATGTCATTGCATCATTATGTTAGTGCATCGTCACCAAGCTACACTGTTACACTGTCAGATTGTCTTTCTGTTGCCAGATTCTCCTTACGGTTCTGTCAGCACCACAGTGTCATGATTACATGGTTACTTTATTACAGCCAAGTATTGTTAACTTGTAGTGCATTGACCCATCGTTTTCTGGTTATTATTAGTAAATTGTCACATGGTTATCTTGTTTCTAGACGACATCATTACCGCCCTGCACTATCACTTTCACTTTATGGTGACATCTCCTTACTGTGTTGTGAGATTATGAGATTATCATGGCTTGGTATTTTACTATTATTTAGTTGAAGAATTCTAGGCAATGTTCATACTGAAATACAAATTTAGAGGGTAGGAGATTGAGACAGAAGCATATAGCTCCCAGTTACCTGAGCTACTGTAATTTTATTTATGGGACATCACACCCGGGTGCTCATGCTCGTTGTTAGAGCCCTCTTCTTACCTTTGCAGATGGCTTGCCTTCCAGCACCCAGTCTCACAGAATGCAACCTTGGAGGCAGTCATTTTTACTGTTTCATTTCCTCATCTTCATATCTAATTGGTAACCAAGTCCAGATCTGCTTGCTAGTCTGGTGAGTCTGCATCAAGACCTTCTTGGACCCAGATATTTGGGGTTAGTGCCTATCCATCCAGGCACCTCAATCTGCTCTGCCCCTGGAGGAAGACTTCTCCATCACACATCAACCTGAATCTCTCTCTCTCTCTCTCTCTCTCTCTCTCTCTGTCTCTCTCTTTCTGTCTCTCTCTCTCTTTCTCCGTCTGTCTCTGTCTGTCTGTCTGTCTGTCTGTCTGTCTGTCTGTCTCTCTCTTTCTCTGTCTGTCTGTCTGTCTGTCTCTCTGCATTGATCACTTGTGTATCACTGTGACCACAATACTTCACAGGAGTAACTTAGGAGACAAGAGCTTTACTGTACCTCACGGCTTCAGAGGGGTTTAGTTCATCACGGGTAGAAGTTCTGGCAGATCACTATGGTTCATGGTAGCAGAAATGTCCTGAGCACTGTTCACATCACAGTAGATCAGGAAGAAAAAGCCAGCCCAGACAAGGCACGAAAGAGCCACCCTCTAGTCACCTACTTCCACACCCTCCCAAAGTTTCCACAGCCTCCTGAAATACCACCTTCAATTCGGGAACAAGCTCTAAAACGAAAGCCTAGGGGGTCATTCCAGATTTTAATCCCAGCACCTGAGGCGCTGCCTCCTAATGGTCTCCTGCCTCGACTTTCCCTTCCACCACTCTGTCTAGTAGCAGAATTAACTTTTCAAATAACCGCATTTGATCACCCTAAGAAATAGGCAGGGAAGGAGCCAAACTCAACGTGGCATTCATCACCCTTTTAAATTACACCTCCTTTTCATCACCCAGTTAGTATTCAGGTCTTGTCAGCTCCGCTTCTAATGACTATGCCATGGGTTTGGGAATATTTCAACTCTGTCTCCTGCCAGCACACAATTTCCCCCAGCGCAGGCTCTGAGTCAAGCCCGCTTCACCCAGCCAGTCTTTGCTCTTCTAGGAAGTCTACCCCCAACCCTGGCATTTTCTTTGAAACTGTAACCTCTAGCTTTCAGGACCTTCTCCCCATCTGAGCCTACGCAACACAGCCGTCTGGATCAGTATCATGGGATCACAAGTTGCTTCAAAAGTCTTTGAATTTTCTTATCTCTCTAGCCTGCTAACCTGTCCTGGTTTACCAGTAGACTCCTGATTCTGAGAGACCAGACTCTTAAGTCAGGCTAGGGACAGACATTTATTCATCCAACAAGTATTTTCTAATATCTACTAAGTGCTAGGTTCTGAGAATAAAGACACAGATTCACTTCTTATGGAGTTTAACAGTTTGATGGGAAGACGAAACAAGGGGCTAGAGAGATGGCTCCATGGGAAAGCCATCTGTCCTAGTACCCATATTAGGCATTTTGTGGGTACAAAGTAACAGAAGTTACAATCACCTGTAACTTCAGATCCAGGGGATCTGATGTTTTCTTCTGGCCTCTGTGGGCACCTGCACATGCAAGGCATATACTCATATAGACATACACATGTAAATATAAAAAGAACAAATGTACCATTACTGAGGTGATCTGTGAGCAAATGATCTGTGGAAGTTTGAGGAAATATAAAAGTACATCAAGGGGTCAGAAAAGGGTTTTTGCCTACAGAGTTTGAAAAAATAGTTAGCTGAATGGTAGGAGGCCAAGGGTGGAAGGAGTAGGTCATTCTGAGAAAACAGGATGAGAAGTGCCATCGAGGTAGGTCAGTGGGCCTGGAGACAGAGCACACAGGAAAGCAAGCTAGAGGTGTATCTGGCTGGGGAAAGAGACTAGAGCACATGGCTTGGAAGTTATTTAAGAGTTCAAATAAGATCTCTTGTAGGCTCATTGTAGTTTACCGGTGTGTGTGTGTGTGTGTGTGTGTGTGTGTGTGTGTGTGTGTGTGTGTCTATGTGTCTGTGTGTGAGAGAGGGACATAACAGGATGTTACTTTGTAACAGTTGATGATAACAGTATTTTTAAACAAAAGCGTAAGTCTGGCTGGAGTGGAGACAGAGGCCATGTTGGCTCAACCTTGAGTGGTAGAAGAGAGCTAGAAGCAAGTGAACTAGATTCCCAGGGCTTTGAACTCTTAAGACTTAGATTCTGATTGGATAAGAGATGAGTTAGAGGAAGGAGTCAGTCAAGATAACTGGCTGAATGCTGACTTGTGCCGTTGAATGGATGGTGGCACTATTCCCTAAGATTAGGATCAATGAAGGAGCCAGTTGTGGTTTGGGTTACAAATGTCACCTAAGATAACGATATAGGAGGAAAAGGAGTTATAGTGTCTAACTCAGTTAAGTGATTGAGAAGGTCTTTCTGGTTGGGCCAGCTGGTGGCAAGGCCATAACTAAACATGGTTGGGCCTTGAACTGCATGGGAGGGGCCTGGAAGTGGGAGAATCGGGAGGCCTAGGTGCTTAGAAGTGGACCCAGGGTGGCCCAAGGCCTGGGTGACTCCAGCCTTCATTGGTGACAGACGGCTGGGCTAGGCCATGCTGCCCTCTCCTCCTCTGATAATTAATCCCGCGCGGGGGCCGCGGGCGATGACAGGGCTGTCTAGCGTGCACTTAAGCATTAAATGACCAATTTCTGTCAGACTAACTTCCCCAGCCTCCCCATCCCCTCCCCTGTCGCCCACCCCCTGCCTGGACCCCCTCCCTCCGCCCCTTGCACTCTGAGTTTTTCAGCAACTGATGGCTCCTGGTTCATTTCTGTGGAATTAATTGGTCCCTGAATGAATTCTGTTGACAGGGCAATTTATCATGTGTTTGGGCTGACAGTGCGGGTGTGTGTATGGGGGGGGGGTAGGGGTGGGGAGATAGACTGGGAAGGGACCTGAGATGGGGGAGGAGGTCCCAGGTTGGGGTGAATATTGGCTATACCTAAGGGCCCAAGAGGCACAAGTCTAAGGGCTTGGGGTACCATAGAGCACCCCAATCATGGCTCCATCCTTTGCTACACATCTTGGTCCCACAAGCTTGAAAGAAAACACAGAATTGGAAAGGAACCCTCAAACTTTGTCTGGCCTCTCGTCAACTCCTCCATCACTCAAAATTCAGGTGTTTTCAGTGGGAGAACTCAGGACCACCTTACAACAACCCTGATGTTTGGAATGGGGCCCTGGATTCTGGAACAGAGAGAGAAGAAGAGAGGGGGAAGGAGGGAAGGAGGGAGAAAGAGAGAGAGTTAAACATTCTCATGCTCTCAAGGAGTGAAGGGCTGATTAGGTAAGTGGGCTAGTCCCCAGGGAGTTGGGCACTCAGCCGGCCCGGCTAACAGGGTCCTGAGGGACTAGCTAATTAGGGCATTGGGATGGTTTGGGCAGGCAGGCCATGGAGAGAGGGTGGAAATGTAGTTGGCCTCAAATATCTGCTTCCTTTGTCTCCTTCCCTATAGGCCCTACCTTGCACCCTCAAAGGTCTCCTCTGGCCACGTTCATTTGCCTTATGCTTATGTTCTTGATCTAGAGACCTCTAGGCAGACAGTGGGAAGAGAGATTGGAAGAAACAGATGGAGAATGGAAATGAGAAATTCAGTCTCCTTCTGTAGCTGAAAGCACACCCCTTTGCCTTCCCCAACTGCCTGTAGCCACCAGAACTTTCCAGAATGTCTCCTGGCCACAAACATTGTTAGAACATCTACAATATACTAAGACTAGCCTGGAAAAGTGGAAAAAAGCCCTAAGAGCCATCAGCTTCTATGAGGAAACAGAGGCATATAGAGGGTGTGGGTGTGGGCGACTTGTTGACAGTCATATGATGACCTTGTAGTAAGACTTCTGGGTCTCTTCTGCCCTCGACTTGGCTGAACCTCTGCCCTTACACATGTTTTTTTTTTTTTTTTTTCCTCTGCCTCTAGGTCAACATGTATAAATGGGAATTTCCGTGTGAAATTCCTCTTCTACATGTGGGAGCAGAGGCCGTGTCCAGGCCCTTGGCGATGGATAGTCACAGTGACCAGAGAGTGAGAATAGGTCCAAGGTGATGCTGGGGTCCAGTTAATTAGAGAGGTCCCACAAAGGATGGGGATGAGGGGGCATCGGAAGCAAATGATATCTGGGAGCCTAGATGCTGTGCCATGAAAGACGGTGCCACAGTGAGCCATAGGTTTGCCAGCAGAGACGTGGTTCTGCCGTAGCAGATTTCTGGCCTCCAGGCTAGATCAGTCCTGTCCTCCTCTCAGCGGCAGCACTGTATCTCCTGATATATCTTGTCACAGATCTCTCTCCTCCTCTCGCCTCTTCCTGTGACCCCTTTCCTCTGCCAGCAAAATTGTCTAGGCCACACCCACTGCCCGGTTGTGTGCCTCGCCTGGCTCTGTCAGGCTTCTCTCCACGCTCCCCTCACAGACCGCAGCATGTTTGTCCACGCAGCCCTTAGCCTGAAAAGAGGCCCTCTCCTGAACTCACGACCACACCACCTAACCACTGCTGTTCTCCCTTCCAACTTCTCTGAAGAATCCCCCACACTCTGTTCCCTGCTTCCTCAGGCTCCTTACCCTGCGCCTTCTAAAAGCACAGCTCAGGGGTCACCAGGTGTCTCCTTGCAACAAACCCAATGACCTTTCAATCACTGGAGAATCAAAAGAACCACATTTGGTTTCTTCATGAGACAATTGTGCTTCTATGTGCCAAGGATCTGGTTGTTTATTTATTTGTTTTTAATAAAGTCAAAACTAGACTTAAAAAAAAGTACACTCAAATCTCACTCTTGCCTTGTCCTCACCCACACTGCTCTTCTTTTTAGAGACAGCAGCTTGCTATATAGATTGTTTTTAGGCTTTCATATAAATGCAAACATGAAAATCTCTTGCCTTCTCTCTCCTCATACAATGTATCCTCTATTTTTTTTTTATTAAAAATTGTAGCCTTGTCAGAGGCTGGAGAGATGTTTAAGAGCTCAATGGTTAAGAGCACTTGCTTCTCTTGCAGAGGACCCTGGTTTGGTTCCCAGCACACACATCAGACAGCTCACAACTGTCTGTAACTCCAGCTCCAGGAGATTCAAGGTCTCTGCTGGCATATAGCAAACACATTTGCATGCAGACACTCACACATAAAAATAAAAATAAGTAAGTGAAAGTATATATATCCTTGTCATATCTCCACATCTGCTTCCTTCCAGAGCCCATCTCATTGTTCAGCTAGTTCCCATCTCGTCTGGCTTCGGTGCACTGAATTACCAGTGTCACACACCCTTCCTCCACCCATGGTCTCTCCTTAGGGCCCAGTCCATGCTATTGGCAGATTGTTCTTCCAAATAGCAGGCACATAAAGCTATTTGCCTATAGAAAATGGTGTCTAAAACCCTCAACAGGGTTTCACATTCTCAGAACTTCATAGTCAGAGCTTCAGGATTGTTAGTGACACCCAAAACATACTTGTTTAAGTCCCCAAATGGAAGCTGTATTGGCTTCTGACCCTGGAAGCTACAAAACAGGCCTTATATCAGATCTGTCTGGATCCAGAGGCTTAATTAAAACTGCCGGTGCTCTGTGCTCAACTGTGCTAGTCTCTGCTTGATTGAGTAGGCCTCACTTACAGGCAGTAACACATTACAGGGGTTTCTTAGGGCGCCTGGGCCCTCATCATTGCAGCCCACAGTCCAGGTGGAGACCCTTGCTCCTTCAGAAGCCAGTAACAGTCCTGCTGAGATGCTGAGAAAAACAAAGCAAAACTACCCTCCCTCCCTCTTCCTTCCTTTCTTTCTTTCTTTCTTTCTTTCTTTCTTTCTTTCTTTCTTTTGAGACAAATATCCTTCTACATAGCCCTGGCTGTCCTGGAGCTCACTATATAGACCAGGCTGGCCTCAAACTGAGAGATCTGCCTGCCTCTGCCTCCTGTCTGCTAGAATTAAGGGAGAAAACTACTGTTTCCAACTTGAGGTCTATGCCCTGTAGCCAGAGACACAGGGTCTTCATTATTGAATGGGCTTATAGGCCCCATGTGTGGTCAGGAGCTGATGTGGCACTCTGTCCGTGCCATTAGGACTGCACAGCATGGCGCATGGTTAGACTTCCGTGGAAGGAGGGGTGCTCCCCCAGTGGTGCCCACAGGAACTGTGATTGCTGCTTTGAGTTGTGTGGAACAGTTATTTGAGAAGCGTGGTGCTTATAAGTCTTGAGCCACTGGGCTGTGGAAGGAGCAGGAGAAGCAGCTATCACCTGGAACCTTTTAGCAGCTCAGCTTTCTTCTGTCACCTCTGTTCCTTGTCCCTGCCCCTGCCACAAGCCTCCTGCTTACTCGGTGTTGTTCATCGTCACCTCATTCATGTTTCTCTGTCATGTTCGTTGAACAGCTATTGTGTGCCAAACACTGTCTGTGACATCCCAATGTACAGCTGCCATACAGCAAACACAAAGCTGCTGTAAATGCCTGATCTCTATTGACAGATGATAGGAGATAAACAGAGATAATATAACCTGCTGGGTGTGGTGGTGCACACCTTTAATCTCAGCACTCAGGAGGTAGAGGCAGGTGAACCTCTGTGAGTTTCAGACCAACCTAGTCTACATAGAGATTTAAGGCCACTCGGGACTAACAAACAAACAAACAAACAAACAAACAAACAAACATCTAGCCTTCCAGGTACTGCTAAAGCCATATGAAGAAGCAGGGAAGTGAATGCAGAGTGGTGTGGTGTTGTATGGTTTGTTTATTTATTTCAGTCCTGCAGATTAAACCCTCTGTCTCATGCGTATTAGGCAAGTGCTCTGAGCTATATGCCCAGTCTCTGTGCCCTACATATCTAAGGCGGTTGGAAGGCCTCTCTGATAGATAACACTGGGGGAGAGAACCCAAGGAAGTGAGAGAGCCAGTCTTGGAGCTATCTAGGGGAAGGATTTCCCAGGCAATCAAGTATAAGTTTCTCTAGGACATAGGAGGTACATGTTTGCTGTGACTGAAGGACAACCCAGAGGTCAGCAGAGAGAATAGTGAACTGAGGGCAGTAACAGGAGGTGAGGTAAGGGGTTGTGAGGGTGGGGCACGGGTGAACAGCCAGAGAGTGGACAGCCTGGGAGCTCAATCTGATCCAGGTAGAGAACCAGCTGAGGGCTTTGAACCCACGGGACCTGATCTTTCACAGGTTATGGTGGCTTGAACAGTATGGTACAGAGCAGGGAGTAGGAAATGGACATTTTCTGGGCCCATTTTTAATGGAGATTGATTTTACTGATGGATCAGATGGACGTGGTAAGATTTGAGCCTAGCCTTGAGCATCTGGTAGAATGGAGCTAACTTTACTGACCCAATGAAAATTAAGGAATCCCCTCAGGGTCTTCATGGGGCTTTGCCTCTCCTGGGGAGCAGCCTTATTTTCTCCACACTGCCTACCTCTGTTCTGTGAGAAAGGAAGAAACATGGGCTCACTGTAGATTCAGTCCAATGTGCTGTGTACATATTGTGATGTGACTGATGTGAAGAGCTTTCCTTAAGTGGCAGGTGCCATTTGGACATTCTCACCAGTGTCCTGGCTACTAACTAAACTATTTTAAGCTTCATCTGACGTTTTCTCTCCTTGTTCCTCCCCCGGTACCTGATACTCTAGCCACTCGAGTGTACCTCATGTCTTTGCCCCCAACTGTTTGCCCAATCCGGGGCACTTTTTCCCCTCTATTAAACCATTACATTTGGTTACATCACTTGGGACTCTATGCCAATGAGGGGGGGCAGGACTAGCAGACAGAATTGAGTGAAAGCAAACTGAAAGTGGGAGACCAGAGCCTCTTGGTGTCTGGGTGGGTGGAAGGGCTGCAGCTAGACTAGGGAGCTGGCAGAGACTCCAGAGCATGACTGGGGGCTTTCAGGCTGATTCCAAGATGAAACCGGAGCACCAGGAAGGACACAGTGTGAGATTTCCACCAGGAAACAGCCACAGTAAATAGTGTGGCCTCTGCTGTCTATTTCAGTGGGAGGAAGACCAGAAGTAAAAAAGGAAGTTAAGAGATTCTGAGGCTATCCACCCAAATGTCCCTGACTTGCCTTTTGATGATGGGTAGGTAAGGCCACTGGAGGCAAAAGCAGTCATCCAAGGTCTAGCTAGGGCAGCATCATGACCAACCCACTGACCTTTGGTCTAATCCAGAGTCCTGTCTGCTTTCAGGAATCCCCTTGGTGAGCATTAAACAGTAACCAGGAGTTCTACGCTGGGTGTTTGGAAGCTCTGAGAAGGCACATCTGCTAAGGTGCTTGAAATAATACATTTAAGATCGAGAAAAAATACTAGAACTTCTGTTTCTATGTTTTCCTATTTCATTCATAATGCACTAATACCTTCATGGGAAGTGTAAATCAGTAGATATTCTTAGATTGGAGTTACAGATTCGTTAGTATGGCCAAAGAGATTCAAGACTGTTCTTTCTGGAGACTGGAGGCCAAGAAGGCAAGCACCCGCAGAGTGAGATAGGATTGCTAGTTCCTGGGAAGGAGAGTAGATAGTGTCACAGATGAGAAGGGAGAGGAAGATGTGGATGGTTTGCTGGTATATTGGGGGGGGGGGGCTGTCCTGTGTATCCCCCTTGTGGTGTGATATGAATAAGTCTGAGTAAACTGTTCTAGGTAAAGGTCTCTGGCATGTTGGTAGGGAGGAGCTGTCTGGAAGGCACTGCCCAGACTAAAGCCTGCTTCCAGATCCTGTTTGCAGCTCTCAGTCAATCCTGGAAGATTAGATAGAGCCCGGGAAGGAAGCTTAGCTGCAGACACTTCCTAGAGTTCAGAAGGAAAATCTCTTGGGGTGGAGGGCAGATGAACGATGGTACCACATCAGTGTTGACAAGCAGGAAAGAGCTGGAGCTGACAGGATGCTAAGAGATGGGTAGGGAATGTTTCTAAGTTTCTCTGATGCAGCAGGACAGTTGTGGACAATCAAGACATCCCTTCTCTAAGCAGGAACAGACACAAGGACAGACAGATCTTTCCCTCTCGCTTGAGCTCAAATGTGTTTAAAAAGACCATCACTGCTGGGCGTCGGTGGGGCACACCTTTAATCCCAGCACTCGGAGGCAGAGGCAGGTGGATCTCTGTGAGTTTGAGGCCAGCCTGGTCTCCAGAGCGAGTGCCAGGATAAGCTCCAAAGCTACACAAGGAAAAAAGACCATTACTACTCTTTCTTCTTTGTTGCTGGACCCCCTCTAGGACACAGAGGCTCACACAGAAGAACAAAAATCCCTTTATATGCAGGAAGCGACTGACCCACCTACCCGCTCACAGTCTTCCTTTGCCCAGGGCACCTAAGCTTTTCCTCTCTGGGCACAACCAGACTCTAAGTCTGAGCCAATAGTTTCAGCTACTGCTTGATGGGTCCCAGGACTCTGCAACACTCAAGTGGTTCTTGAGGTCTTAGGCTCTAGAAATAAGTGCTGAAAGGAGAAACTTGGGGCCAGGGTTTGCAGCCTCTGTGGTCTCTTAGGGGACACAAAATTGCAGCTGGCCAATGAGCAGCTGAACCCATTAGGGGAGCATAGAGAAGAAGGACCCTACGCTACCCCCACCATTGAAGAAAGAGCCCTAGAAGTTGCTCATTCAGGGAACTTGCACCCCAAGGTGTGGTTGCAGGACACTAGCAGTAAGACAAGGCTGATTTGGTAGAGAAGGGTCATGTCAAAGTTATTCTGAAGTTCCAGAAAGCCAAAACTACTTGGTCCACAACCTGGGGGGGGGGAGGGGGGAAGTGCTGAGGGAGGGACTTCTCCTGGCCATTGTCAGAGTTCAGCTGCAATCTAGGGAGTCTTGGCCAAGAATTTAGAGGAAGTCGCATTGGGAGGGGAGTTGGAGCCTTGATAGAATTATTGAGGGTCCGTCCGTGCAAGGACAGGCCTATCCCAGAGGCAGGGAGAGACAAACCTGGAGCCATGGGGAGTGACATACAAAATTTTATTATTATTATTATTATTATTTATTATTATTTATCATGTGCACAAAAAAGAAAGGAAGGAAGAAAGGAAAGAAGAAAGGGGGATAAAAAAAAAAAAACAACAAAACGAACCGACACATTGAAAGTGGCGGAGGAGACCAAAACTGTGGAAGACCTTTTCGAAGGCTAGGCCTGATCCTGGATCCTGCGCTCCTTGAGCGCAGCCAGCCCCACACAAGACTGGGATCAGGCCTGGCCTCGGAGCTGGGACCTAGGCGCCCTCGCCATCCGGCTCCAGTCATTGGACCCAGACCAGGCGCCCGCAGTCCCCTTAAACTGTCCTCTTTTCTCGTTTTCCTTTTCAAATAAAAAGGCTCGAAGGGAAGAGAGATCTGGGCTAGGACTCCAAGCCTTTTGGGATTTGTTCAAGGATTTTTATTTATTTATTTACTTATTTATTTATTTTTCACTTTTATTGACTTTGTTTCTGTTATTTCGAGTCGTCACGATCCACGGTTGAGGAGACATGCAGGGAGCATCGCCGCTACCAAGAGAGCAACTACAGGGCGGGGCGGGGCAGGGCGGCCTGGCAGGGCACGTTGGCAAGGCCACAACGGGCTAGCCCGGAGGCTGGCTCTGCCACTTTTGATGCAGCCTTGGTGGCCTGGGGCAGGAGGGCCGGGACCGAGACAGAGACAAGAGAGGCAGAGAAAGAGACACAGACGGGGAGAACAGCAGAGAAAGGGGAGATGAAGACGGAGAGATGCAGGGAGGTGAGAGCGGAAAACACGGAATTACAGAGAAACAGCCAACAAAACAGAGGCGAGAGGTGTCCACCGGACCATGTTCGTCATTTTGCATAGAGATTTCTTTCATAATTTTTTTTGTAACGTAAAAAATGCCCCCCTCCCCCAGGACGTGCTGTGCTTTAGTGGGCAAGTAGCTGCGTCCCCCTGCCCCCAGCGAGCGGCGACTCTCACAGCACGGACAGCAGGGTGTATCTACAGGCAGGGCGGGCGACAGGGACTCTACGGTACCCGGCGGGGCGGGGCGGGGTGGAGAGGGAGGGGATATGTACAGAGAGAGGCTCGCCTCCACACCACACACACCGTCTTTCTACAAAGCAGCCTTTTGGGTTTTTTGTTTTGTTCATTTTTGTGAAGACCATCATATTATTAAATAAGTGTAGACTTTTTGTTTTTGCGGCTATGTTCAGCTCCTGCCCAAGGGAAGGCTGAGGGTGGGGGGGAGTGCGACGAGCAGCTCCGGTTTCCATCTGGGGCAGCTCGGTCGTCAGTTCCCTCCTGGCTCCTACCGCCCCCAGGCTGGGAGTCTGAGGCGGGGGACAGCAAGTTACTGTTGGGAAAGACCAGTGCTCGCAGCCGCAGTCGGAGAAACCTGTTCCCGCGGTGGCCCCGATGGGACTGCGTGCTTGGGACCAGACAGGAGGCGTCGTGGGGTGAGGACACGCGGGAGGGGACAGTGAGAGGCCAGCAGAGGGAAGAGGCGCCGAGGTGGGGACAAGGCGGGGTCGAGAGTACAGTCTCTGCAGGAGGAGGTCCCGGGCCCTGGACGACTAGGCAGTTCGGGTGGACGAGCTCAGTTGGCGTCTGCTCGCCTTGGGTACCAGCCTTGGAAAGCTCTGACGTCCCAAACGCTGTCCCTCGAGTCCGGTCCCCGCGTCCCGGCGCCACTGTCAGGGGCGGGACGCGGACAGAAGGCGGGGTCCGCGAGGCAGGCACAGGGGGTGGGGCAGGAGTCCCCCGGGTTCCGCCCGCGGCTCCTGCATCAGCACCAAGTCCTTTCCTTAGTCTCCCCTGCTCAGCGTCTCCAGCGAAGCCTCCCGGCGCCCGGGCGTCGGAAGCGGGCTGCCCCGGGCTGGGCCACGCTGATTGTGTGTCACAGAAACGTGTCGGGCGCGCTGGCCAGAGGCGGGCGGGAGGGCGGACGGGCGGGCGGGCTTCCGGGCGGCTCGGCGGTCCAGGCAGGCGGGGAGGGGGCGGCGGGCGGGGCTGGCGGGGAGCCGGGGCCTGAGGGTCCCACCCGCGGCTCCACCGGTCCTGTCGGGCCATCGACAGGGCGACGAGGAGGGGTGTGGGTTATCTCGAGGTGGGGATGGGATTGGGACGGTGGCCGAGTGGCAGCGTGTCGCTTCGGTCCTCCCTCCCTCTGGGGTGGGCGGTCAGACTGGGACGATGTGGAGGCCGAAGCTGTCTGCCTGAAGCTTGATGTGGTCCCCGCGGTAACTAGTGGCGGTCATAGGCAGCGGCAGCAGCGGCAGGGGCGGAGCCCCGGGGGGCGGCACTATAATAATAAGGGGAACCTGGAAGTTAACACAGGAGAAGAATGGGCTGGGTGAGAGGACAAACAGGAGAACAAAAAAGGAAAGAAAAGCAAAGAAAAGCCCTCCCCGGGTCCGGCAGGATCAGGACTGGAGTGCTGTGGCTAGGCCCTGAGGCCAGATGCCCAGGAGGAGTGCTGCATTCACAGGGCGGGAGAGGGACAGGACAGGTGACACCTGGCGGCGAACAAGCCAAGGGATCCGACTGCCACTGCGGCCAGGAGCCTACTAGTGGCGGAGAGACAGGGGAGGCAAGACACAGGATGCGCAGGCGCCCTCGAGGGATCCCCAGGCCCCTGCGCTGCTGTAACGAGTCTGTCTCCCTGGCTCATCCCGGCACCCAGAGTTGGGGTGGTCCAGAGTGGGAACCGTGTGCCGAAGCTGCCCGAGTGCCAGAGCTGGTGGGCGGGCAGGCGAGCCGCTAGGCCGCTGGCCAGCCAGGTGGCGTACTCACTTAGTAAGGCGGGGTTGCTGAATCTCCAAGCCTCGTTGTAGGCGGTGTACTGGGGATGGCTGTATGGGTTGCCTGAGAACTCGCTCCCTGTGGGAGGGCGGGGAACTGGAATTAGATGTGCTCAACGTGCCCAGTTGGCCTCTTCTGCCCTCCCCAATAGTCCCCGTCTCAGGTGTTACAAGCAGAGCCAGGACCCCTGAGGGGCAGGTCAGAGGTGAAGCAATCCATGTTCTCTGCACGGGGACCGCCACCAAAAGCAAGAAGTATCCATATCTCTGCACACCTAGGCATGGAGGGATCTGTGGGCAGGTTTGTGCCTGGCCTCCCCTGCGAAGCACTGCTGGCTACCCGGAAAGGGTTTGGCCTGGTCTGGCAGTGTCCACTTAAGTAACTTGGGGGCTGGAGAGCTTTTATAGTGGGACAGTTGCTTTAGGAACTCCACAGGATGAAAGTGGGGAGGATGGTGAAGGAAGACCCTTGAGACACTTTGTCCCAGAAAGTTCCAAGAATGGCATCTCAGCTCTGTGCCAAAACTAGGCAGGTGGCGATGGTGGGGCGCTCCTGGGAAATAACCCCTCCCACTTTTCCCTCGAGAGGCCCAGGACGAGGGCCACACAACTGGGGAAGGAGACTTGCAGGAATCAAGTGGACTGCTGGCGGCCCAGAAGCAGTAAGCAGTGTAGGGCACTGTGGCTTGGGAGCCTTTGAGAGCTGCCTCCCTCCCTCCAGGAGGAGAAAGGCCAGGCCTATGGGTTTCCCCTTCGCCCTTTCTCCTGTGTGATGACCCCAGACTGTTTACAGTGATCCCTAACCGCGGGTTAAGTAGAGGAGAAGGGGCCCCTCTCCAAGAAGGAGCTGGGTGGGGGTGGGGGATGCAGCCACTGGAAAGCCTGTTTATTGACGAGGAGGGAAAGCATGCGTGCAGCAGGATAATGAGCTTCTGAGCTCAACTGTGACCAAGAGGAACTGAGCTATCTCCTTCCCCATCGCTAATGAAACAAGTGTAATTTCCTCATCAGCACTAGATTCTGTTTAACGACTCCCCCCTTGCCACCATGAGCTCTCAGCGGTTCCCCTCATCCCCACCTCCCTGCAGACTCCCCACCCCCATCTCCCCACTCTCCTTACCCCCCACCTCCCTAAGACCTCCTCCAGCCTCCACCTGCTCACTGATCTACCTCAAAGCCTTTCCTTGCCCTCTACCAACGCTTCTACTCGCCTTCTCCAAAGCCTGAGTAGGAATCTTCGCTCAGATCTCCAGCTCCTTTCAGCCCCTATTCTCACTGCCTGGCCGTGGAGAGTTTTCTCAACCCCACCTCTGCTTACTCGGGGCACTTCCTTGATTGACCAATCACCCTTTCTCTCCTCTCCTTCTCTCCCTATCAGTGAGGGCTGAACTTCAGGAACAGGGCACACAAAGACTCCAGAGGCAGTGGGTTGCAGGCTGGGAAAGTCTTTGTCATTTTAAGATAGGAGATTTTGGTGTTTCTGCAGATAAGAACTTCTGCTCCCTTTGACTTTAAGCCACGCCCATCTGGGGTAGAGGATGGAGATAGCAGGTTTTAAATAAAGCCTCTGCCTCCTTAATGCCAAACCCAAGTCCAATGCCTCTCAGCAAAAAGGAGTGCCAGAGTCCCAGAGCACTGTGTCCTCTGAAGAAGTGTAGAGGTGTTCTAGCTTGTTTCTTCCTGAAGCCGAGATCTCTGTGTTCACTCCTGTCCTCCACTCCACTTTGAGACTAGCTTCTTCTCTCTCTGGTTGGGGTTGGTTCTCTACAGTGCTCTCCCCCTCTGGTTGGTGTGGACCAGTGTGGCTTTGTCTGAATGACTGCCATGCCCCTGAAAATGGTCTTAGGTTCCAAGTTTCCATGGAAACCAGGGCAGGCTCTTCCAAGCAGTGTCAGCTAGCTGGGGTGGTCTGGAGCGCTGGGACATAGGTTTGGATGGATGGGTGCTGAGGAGGGGCCATAACCTACAGCTATCTACACAAGGGGGCACTTCTGTAAGTTTCCTCCTTGCCTTGCTTCTAAAGGGCCAACCGTGGCTTCTAAGGAGGAGGGATGAAGGAGCATGGTTTGCTGGCTCTCCTCCCGCTTTTGGCCTCACAGCACACACCATTTAGCAGCTCACCCACAATTTAGCTGTCCCCACCTAGATCATACATCTACAGCATTGTCACCTACCAGGCACCATTCCTGCCAGGGTGGAGGTAGGGTAGCTTCCCTGGCCAGTGGGGGGCACATGAGGGGGGTAACCAGGTAGAGTGGTGCTCGCCATATCACGACCTGGAAAAACACAAAGGGGAAGGCGTGAGGCCTGGAAGAGAGGGACCTGCCTCAGCTCAGACCTGGATGCTAGGGAGCAGATACTCTCCAGGAGGAAGATGTGCAGATGTCTTTCTGAACAATCGGGCCTCCGAGTGCCTGAATATGGGTCCAAATGTCTAAATGTGTGATCTAAATGTGTGTCCACCGTCAGCCGTGTGTGTGTGTGTGTGTGTGTGTGTGTGTGTGTATATGTGTGTGTATGTGTGTGTATGTGTGTGTATGTGTGTGTGTGTATATGTGTGTGTGTATATATGTGTGTGTATGTGTGTGTGTATGTGTGTGTGTATGTGTATATGTGTGTGTATGTGTGTATGTGTATATGCGTGTGTGTGTATATGTGTGTCTGTATATGTGTGTGTATGTGTGTATGTTTATATGTATGTGTGTATGTGTATATGTGTGTATGTGTGAGTATGTGTATATGTGTGTGTATGTGTATATGTGTGTGTATATGTGTGTGTATGTGTATATGTGTGTGTATGTGTGTATGTGTATATGTGTGTATGTGTGTATGTGTGTGTATGTGTATATGTGTGTGTGTATATGTGTGCGTGTGTGTGTGTGTATGTGTGTGTGTGCACACATACCTCTGTTTTATGTTGTTCATTGTGTATCTGTACATACATGTATGCCTGCCTTAGTCTGTGTCTCCACGATTCCCAACCAAGAAGGAGATGGAGGATGTGACCTGGTTTTACTCCTTCTCCATAGATACTCAACTGTTATTGCTCTAGAGGCTTCTACCAGCCTGTCTACTGCTCTCCTCTAACACCTGTCTTTCCTTCACTATGCCCCACAACCACCTCTACAAAGGCAAAGCCCTTATTCTAAGTGGAGCTGTAGACGCCAGGCCTGGTTGGTAGGTCTGGAGGACAGGGGACTAACCAGTGGGCTATTTGGCTGTGACTGGAGCATTTACATGATAGAAAACCACCTTTGATGTGAATCGGGAACTTTGAGGGCAAGCAGATCAGATCAAATTCCAGTGAACAAAATCTGCTCCCCCTACCAGCAGCCTCCCTGGAGGCCTCTATTACCCAGATCCCAGAGAGTGGGGGGTGGGGGATTCCTTGCCAGGAGCAGGGAGTAGAGGCAAAGTGAATCCATTTTGGAGAGATACTTCCACCCAGAGACATTTGTTCTGGAACACGGCTGCATGTGACTGGCTTCCCCTCCATTTCTGTGAAGGGGTTACCTTCTAGCATGCTCCAGTCTTCATGGACAGCATTGATTCTTCCTATCTCCCACACACCCATACACTGGAGCCTATCCTCTCCTGGGGCCCACGTATCTGCTGCAGATTCCTCTGGTCTTCCTCCACAGACAGTGTCACTCTGTTCCTCATGCCTCTGTCCCACCCTGAGAAGGCAAGGTGTGGCTGGAGGAAGTCATAGCACTATGTACCCCCGCAAGTCCCCTTTCTTTTCCTTAGTTGTCTCCTAGCCATGGCTAGGTCCACGGAACTTTTCATGGCTAGTTCATAGCATCTTTCTTCAGTACTGTCCACTTGATGGCATCACCTACTTCATCCTTCAGACATGTGCTTTCTCAGCCCCACCTGGACACACCTGAGAGAGTCACCCTTCTCTAAGAATACAGAGCCATTGCTCAGACTTTTCCATTCCCAGACACCCGCTGAATGTCCTCATTAGCTGACCCACTGTCACCGCAAACTCAACAGGAATAAAGGCAGATCCACCTTCTCCTCATCAGTTCCCCGGCCCTTTTTTAGACAGACCTAGAACTTCAGAGCTCTAGGCACAGCCTTCTTCCCCCCCTTCTGATATGCAATCAATTCTTTTAGCCATTTCTGATATATTCATTTCTATTTCCCCTGTCACATTTGTAGTTCAGCCCCCAAGCGCCAGCCTTTGGCTTGCTCCAGTGGTTTTTCTTTGCTTGTATTCCTGCCTCCACATTCTTCCCTCTTACCAATCTAAAATGTGGCTGCTAGCCTTCTGAAACATCACTTTCATAGTGCCTCTTCCTTGTAAACACTACCATTGATTCCCTGTAGGCTACAGTTTGCATGGAAACTCTCCAGAGTTCAAGTGCCCCAGGGACTCACCCTGCTAGACTTTCTTAGCTCTGATTCTCACTTCTGGTTGTGTTTGTTTTCATCCTGTGATGTAAAATGCCTGTGCTTGGATGTGACCTTTACTTCCTTCTTACTCATAGTTTTCTTCCAGTTCAAGCCTCAACATTCCCATCCTTCTACTCATCAAGGAAGTTTCTTTCAAGTTTCCATGACATCTGTGTTCCTTGATTGACTATGCCATTATATTGCAAAATGCATTGTCAGTTCTGTTGTTTCATGCCAAGCAGACCATAACTCACTCAAGGGCAGGACCCACATTCTGATCTGTCCTGCACAGTTGAGAACACAGTGGACTCTCAATAAGTACTTATTGATCAATTCTCACGGTCCCTCCATTGCATCCACAGCTGATCCCTGATGGGTGGTAAGGGTTTCTCATTGTTTTGTAATGTGTTGATCTACGACAGAGAAACAAGGCTAGGACAAAATCTGCTTGAATCTTTTCCCTTAAAAATCAGTTAAAATGAAGGCTGAGTGGTGGTGCACACCTTTAATCCCAGCACTCAGGAGGCAGGGGAAGGAGGATCTCTGTGAGATCCAGTTCCAGGACAGGCTCCAAAGCCACACAGAGAAACCCTGTCTTGAAAAACTGAGGGGGAGGGTCGCAGAGAGAGGGAGAGAGAGAGAGGGAGAAGGAGAGGGAGAGGGAGAGAGGGAGAGAGGAGAGGGAGAGAGGAGAGGGAGAGGAGAGGGAGAGGGAGAGGGAGAGGGAGAGGGAGAGGGAGAGGGAGAGGGAGAAGGGTCAGTTGAAATGGGACTGGAGCAGTGGCTTCGTTTTAAGAGCACTGGCTACTTCCCAAGAGGACCCTGGTTCAATTCTCAGAAGCCAAATAACAATTCACAGCTGTCTGTAACCCTAGTTCCAGAGGACTGATGCCCCCTTCTGGCCTCTTTGGTACGAGGCATGTGGGGCACAGACACACATGCAGGCAAACACCCATATACATAAAGCAAATAAAAGCTTAAATGTTTGAAAAAGCAATTGAAATAACAGTGGATTTTCCTCCAAGATTTCCAGTGATAGATTCACCTCTGTTGACTCCGATTTACCATGCAACAGAATGATTTCCCCATACCTGCTGAGTATAGCTAATGCCTTACGTTCCCTGAGATTCAAAGAAGAGGTCACTTCTGAGTCCTAGGCATTTGCTTTTTGTTTGCCTATTTTGTTTTGTTTTGAGACAGTCTTACACCTAGCTCAGGCTGGCCTCAAACCTGTGATCAGACTCCTGACTCAGACTCCTGAGTGCTGGGATTACAGATGTGAGCCACCACAGCTTGCTTGTGTTTGCTTCATTGTGGGTTTTCTTGCATTGACCTTTTTTTTTTTTTTTTCTTTTGGTTTTTCAAGACAGGATTTATTTGTGTAGCCTTGACTATCCTGGAACTCACTCTGTAAACCAGGCTGGCCTCCAACTCAGAGGTCCACCTGCCTCTGCCTCCTGAATGCTGGGCTTAAAGGCATGCGCCACCACTGCCTGGCTCCTGTATTGACTTCTATTGCCAATAAAAAAGTTCGTATCTCCTGACCATCTCTCAGTGGAGAGAACCTGAAGTGCACAGCCAGAGAAAATACTATCAGTTCCCAGAAAGAGAGATGAATTATATGGCATTTATTTGTCAAAAAAGACTCAGGAGAAAAGAGGATTATGGGAGATGTGGAGGTTTTGAAGCCAGAGAGATACAGAGCATGATTCTTCCGGGCCCTGTAATGTCAATGTCCACAAAGCAACCAGGAAGCAGAGTAGGCCTCTCCTCATTCTTTGCCCCTCCCTTCTTATCCCCTCTATTTTTTTTCATGTGTCTTTGTTAATAACAGAAAAATGTATCTTTGCTGCCATTATTCTTACAACTAGTAGAATACAAATTCCCCATAATGGAAGGTATTCACTCCAAACAACAACAACATCAAAACCAAATAACAAAAAAACCAGGAGAGACAAAGAAAAGCTGGATGGTTCAGAAGCTGTCTCCAAACAAGTTGGAGGCAAGCCTCTTACAAAGTTTATCCCACAGCTGTCTTGCCTGCAAAATGGTGTGCTCAACTTCCAGCAAGTACAGGACTTTGCATACTGAGAACTGCTCTCTCAACTATTGATTAGAAGGCAGATTTCCAAATTCTACTTTTCAAAAAAAAAATCTATGTCTGTAGGTAGCAATTTGAAAAATATGGGAGAAGAGGCCCATGGAGAGAAAAAAGCATTAAGAATTTTTAGTGTTTGTCATACATCCACGCTTTGCTCTGTCGCAGTGTCGCCACAAAGAGGTGCCTGTGTGGGACCTCTAAGTCAACAAGGTGCCAGCCACTGCATACAAAGCACGCTCAATGACTTCATTAGTATACAGATGACACCTGAAGAGCAGGGAAAAATTGACCAAAGTCTTGCTAGAGCCATATATTCTCCTGGAACACCATTGTCAATAATGGAAAACACACAAGGCAGGAAGTTTTCAAATTACTAAACCCGTCATACCATTTGCCCAGCAGCATTCTTTGAGCTCGCCTTCCTTGGTGAGGGAATATCAATGGGAAACAGAAGAACTGGCTGAGCACTGGGTGCTGAGGTGTCAGAGAGGCAGGCAGATGGCTGTGGGGGGGTGACTCAGACTGTAAGATGGCACAGCCATCTCCTTTACACAAACAAGCCGAAGCACAGAACCAGGAGGAAAGCCTACACGGCAGAGTGCATCAGTTATAAAATATGTGCCATCCCATGGAGGACAGGAAGCAGTAAAGTGAGCTTGCTTGCTCACTGACAATGCCAGTAACATAAAAATAGCACCAGGAATCAACAAGGATAAAAACTCAACATTACCACGAGAGAGTAGGCATTTCATGCTGCCTACTTGCTTTCTGATGTTACAAAGCTTTCAAATATGAGTCTTCAGGATGACCATGCCCTTGTTTTAAAGGTAGAATAATGGAGACACAGGTATAATAACTCTCCTGTGACTACACGGCTAGTAAATGATAGCAGCAACATTAGAAGCCATGTCCATGCCGCACTGCCTTTAATGACAGCATGGACCCAGATACTCCCCCCAAAGAGCCAAAGAGGAGGAAAAGAGTTTTCTAGCAAGCAAAACCTCATACCAACACATCACCATTAAGATGAGCCAGGGGAAAAAGGGACACAAGGAACGAACAGTGTATGGGAGGTCTGTAGTAAAACTCCATGGGGTGGCGTCTTCATCTCCTTGGAGAGTTTTCCCACACAAAAAAGCCCCTCTGAGAAGCACTAGTGGTGGAGAATCTTACAGTACCCAGCGTGTTAGAAGCACTGTACTTGATGAGGGTGTCCTCGCAGTTCAACTGCGGGAGTCCCTGAAGACTCCAAAGCCAATTTTTGCAGCAGTCGCTCTGTCTGAATCAGACAGTGCACTTTCGTCAGGCATTCCTTAGCAAATGGGCCAGAGCAAATCAACTGTTTTGGAGAATTCTAAGTGCAGCCTCTCTCCCAAGTACAGACAGAGTGAAGTTCCAGGCTTTATGAAGAAATTAGAGATTTTAAGTCATCAGATCATGTGTGCCTTTTCGTTGGGTGTTGGATCAGCAAACTCTTTGCTGCTACAGTGTGCTAGTCATCACCTTCAATGGCTTGCATGTGTTATCAACTCCTTTCTTTTATCAATTCTACCAGTTGGCCTATTTTTAATCCCTGATTTTTCAGCCGAGAAACTGAAACACAGAAGAACTAAGGATTGTGGTCAGAATTTCACAGATAATCAACACAAGAACCTGGGCTACAGATGTGATAGACCAGGTGATTGACACTGGAATGATATTTCTAAATATGACAGACCTAAAGGCAGAGTGACCTGGGCAAATGCTAAATTAATCTGTAAGACGACATCTTGGGCTGTTTATTTGGTTTCTCTGTATATCCCTAGCTATCCTGGAACCCACTCTGTAGCCCAGGCTGGCCTTGAACTCAGAGAGATCTGCCTCCCCAGTGCTGGGATTAAAGGCATGTGTCACCATCACCTGGCTTAAGACTATTTGTTTTTTGTGTGTTTCAGCTTGCCTCATTTTTGTGCAGTGGGGGATTTTAGATTGGGGTTCATTGATTCACTAGGGCACCACAGATCCATTTCAAGGGATCCATAGGATGCAATATATAAGTTATTATACACACTTCTTTCTGAGTAGAATTACATTTTTAAAAATGTATTCTGGATGAGGGAGACATACATGGTCCTCTGGAGAAGGGGAAAGGGTCAAGATCCCCTGAGCATGGGGAGAGGGGGGAAGGAGCTAAGAGAATGAGAAGGGAAGAAGAGGAAGGGTGCAGAGGTCATGAGGGAGCAGAAAGGTTGAATCAGGGGAAGAATAGAAGAAAGGGTTGTGATAGGTAGGGTTTTAGTTGGGAGTGGTAGGAGAGGAGGGGAGGGAGAAGGGAACTGGGATTGTCACGTAAAACAATCTTGTTTCTAATTCAAATAAAAAAATCTGAAAAGAAAAAATGTATTCTGGAAAGTATTCATGGCTCTAAAATAAATAAGCTATAAAACAAACAAACAAACAAGGGAACCTATGTTCTTTGGTAGAAGAAACTGATTTGTTCGCAACTATTCAAATAACATTAATGAAACCAACCGTATAAGAAACAGCAAAAACATGAAGCATCAGGCTTATCTCAAGTCCAGGCCAATGTCAGAGTGTTCAGAACAGTAAGAAGGAAGCTGCCCAGGACACAGAAATGGCTACTAGTGAGGATTCGGCAATGAGGCCCATTAGACACAGATTTATACAGCACAAGTTCTACCCAAAGACTTTAGAGATGCTTTTGCTTGGCATCTTTCTTTCTCTGAAGATGAGCATTTCTGCTATCCATTTGACACCGTGAAGGACCCTAAGGCCAGAAAACATAACTCTTGTTTTACTGCCCTATCCTCACGTTTGTCTGCCTCTCATATAAGGTGGCAAAAAGAAAGACATTAGATTTCCTCAAGGCTGGTGGTCTGTGCTTACATCTGACACAAACATAATAAGTGCAGAATATAGCCACCAACTTTTTAATTGCTGCCTAAATCTATTTTATCTTTGCATTTACACGTTTTGTATAATATTTTAAAACCGTGATCCTTGAATCTGTAAACGGTGCTTTCAAGGGAGAGGGAAATAGCGTTCTATGTATATCATTTTCGTTTTTATTTCTAAGATTCCCAGACTCTCCCAAGGTCTGTCTTCTAGAACAGAGGAGCCTGTGGAAGGACCCCCATCTAGACCACTCTTTTGGCCTACACTCAGCTCTAGGCTCGCCTGCTCCAGGTTCCAGCAGAGGGGGCTGTGCTCACAGCTCAGGGTGGCTGTTCTTCTAGCTAAGCGGCTTGTCCACTGACAGCTGGACCTTCAGTCCTCAGGGTGTCCTAGGTGGAGTTGCTAGATCTGCATTGGCTCAGTGAGGTCTGCCCCTTGACCACCAAGCATCTGGACACAACTAGCTAGTTCCACCTTCTCTCACACAAGGCTCTTATAGGGCTATGCATTGCAGCAGTGGGGGACCCACAGGAAGGGATTTCTTCTAACTCAGCTGGGCATGGATGGAACCAATGGCTCAACCGGAGGGAAGGCTAAGGAGAATTGCACTTCCAAAAGGCCGGGAAGGAAACTTGGCTCATTTACAGCAGTAGACGCTGAGGCTTGGGAAAGGAAATCTCCAATACTCAGTTGCTTCCCCATGCTGCCTTCTCTGACTCCATGAGCAAATGAAGAGCAGGGCCAGGCAGGTGCTGGCACCCAGGCAGATGGGCAAGGGATTCACCCATTGGCTCAGTGTATGAGAGACCCTCATGCTGGGTGGGCAGAGGTTAAGCCTGTTTGCACAGTCTCCTGATACTCCGGGTCTTCCAGTTCCTCTCTGGCTTTATTTTGTTCTCTGAGAGGAGCGCTGGGTTGTCAACTCTAATCCTTCTGAAAGCGCAGCGTTTTTCAGGCGCTCTGTGTAAGTGAAACCCTAATCTCAAGGAAAGCAGCCACTTAAGCTGCTGGAGCATTAGCCTGCTCTTGGAGCCACCACTGGATTTCCTCCCCTCTGCCAGGCAGCCCCACCGCCACTGGGGAGGAGAGTAGAGGATTCCAAGCTGAAGGCAGCAAAGCCTCTCAGAAGTGACAATAGTGGCTGCCTCGCAAAGCTAGGGGTTAAAGAAGCACTGGCTCATTTGTCCTGAGGTGACAGCTAAGGAGGGTCTTCCTGTCACCTTGTGAGTGTCTGGTTCTCTGAGAAACAGGTTTCAAGTCTTGACTTGGTGGCTTTAAAGCCACCAAGACATTTCTGAGCCATACCTGTGACATTCCTTAGGGCACCACCGTTCAGAATTCCTGGTGGCTCGGGAAAGGCTGCATTAGCAGGCTTCTCCTTAGGCAACCTCTCCTTAGGAAGTGCCAAAGAGCAGAGCAAACAAGCAAAGTGTTGGGGGATCCTTCTTTGGGCCACCCCTAGCATCTCTAAACAACATCCAGTAGCTGAAAGGTTCTTTCTACCTCCCTCATTGTGAAAACAGGGGACTTACCCAGCCAGCCCTCCTTACACACACTTAAAATGAAGACCACAAGTTTTGTGAGATGTGGACCATGATGTGGACCAAATTCTGGTTTAGCTTAGAAGGCCACAGGACAAGTTTGCTAAGATTCCCCAAACCCTCATCATCTTCCCCCTGTGATTCCCTGTGTGGCCTCACTGTCAGGCCGTGTGCTTCTGTCCGGGCCCACGTCTGGGGAGGCTAGCCCAGCATTCCTGGGATGGCTGGTAGGATAAGACACGGGTATATGTTACAACAGTTCAACTTGGATTCTACTCTAAACTGGCCTGCCCATCAGCCAGAGTGGGTTAAAGGCTCTTAACAGCTCTCCCCTCAAAAGGTAGACTGGGTAAGAGAGGAAAGGGCAGTCCCATCCAATGTCTCCTGAAGCTGCAGGCCCAGGGCACCGGCATATCTGTCAATGTCTCATTGCTATGGAAATGCCTCCATAATTAAATCACAGTGAGGTCTGGGGCTTAAGGTCCTTGGGGATATAGCTAAAGGCCTCAGAGATAGACAGAGGAGGCCTCACCTCTTTGCCTGGAGCTTTCTGGGCCTAAAAAGAGGTGTAGAGGAAAAGCTCTCTGGGTTGGCTTGGTGGTCACAGGAATGGGCTCTCTGACTCTCCACATGTCTGGAGTCACCCTCACTCTCTTCTTTCAAGGCTGGAGGGAAACTAGTGTCTGTGCCCTAAATTCCTCCAGCTAATCAGGGGCTCTGAGCCAACAGACAAGAGTGGGAGACTCCCAACCTCCTTCAGCAACATTTCTGAGCCTTTATTGCCTTTTCCTACCCTAAGGGGCTGGCCAAGGGCTATGTGTTTATTTTATGGGGGATTGCAGTTGCATTGGAAGGGGTTGTTAACTACAGGAAAGGGGAGGCTCTTGTTGGTGCTCAGGACTCTGAGTAGAGAAGGAGTTTTCTCAGAGTCCACACCTCTATCTACCAAAGGGCCACTTTGCTGTCCACTGGAGATTTGGGCAACACACACAAGCTGCTGTGTTGGCACCCTGCATCTGAAGTTTCCTCTGGCCGCCAGGAACAGAGTCAACTGTGTTCATTAGCTCTGGGTCTCTAACCTCCTCACTTCTGTTCAACATTGCCAGTTTCTACCTCCTCTGTCTGACTTGTGCACTCCCCGCTTGGGTAGCACCCACAGATCCTGCTTGGATCTGAGTGACATCTTTCTACAAAGCCGTAGTCTCTGGGCAGCCAGGAAACTTCCCCAAGCTCTTGAATAAAAATACCTCCTTCTACAAGGGCTGGGAAGATAACAGAGTCCAACTCACCTTCCCTTGCAACATACAGGGGATGAGAGCGCTGTCCTGGGCCTAAAATCTCTCATAGTATTATCCAAAAGAAGAGCGAGACTCTGTTGAGAAGTCTCTGAATTTGGATAAACTAGGAATAGGCTCACCCCTCTTCCCTTTCACTCATTGGCCTTTTGGGTCTCCATTATCTGACAGTCGGCTACGCACCAGGAGAAGTGGTCTGGATCTGGGCTAAAGAAAAAGCTAGTCTTTCTCTTCGACCTCTTCCTTAATTGATCTTCACTTTGGGATATTCCATGAGAGCTAGCTCTTGCAGATGGTAATGGTCCTCTGTATCACTTCTGCTAACTTTCCCTTACGAGTCCATGGAGTGTGGGAATTTTATATGGTGAGCTCATCATCTATGGTGGGCTTTTTTGTCTGTTTTTTCTCAATGGGAGTCCTTTGCATCTTGGGTCATGGGCTATCTTTAAAAAGAAGGTTTCATACTATTCCCGCTGGCACCAGAGTGAACTATTGACCCCACAAAATTCTGTGTGAGTTCTTGACTTGGGGTTCCCGCAACTACTTAAGGCATGAACTTGGACTTAGGCCTGCATATGGGCTTTCGTGTTTCCATTTCTCATGATGACAGGTGCCTCTCCTTTGTTTCCTTGGGCCATAGAGAAGAAAGAGCCTGGACAGTGTTCTCCTTGTACTGTCTCTATTTCTCACACCTTCTGTCTGGCACATTACATTCAACATCCCTGAACTAGGGTTTACCTCTGTGTAAAAGCCACAGTGTCAAAATCCTGCCTTGACTCTGACTTTCCTCTGTTTCTGGCTCCAGAGCGAGGTGTGGCTGTGTATTAACTACTCTGCTGTTATATTTTACCCAGCTCTGTTTTGCTAAGCTTAGTCTGCCTGGTTTCTGAGCACCCACGACATTCCTCTTATACCTTTGACTATACTGAGGGTGAGAACTACCTTTGCACAAGTTTCGCCCAGTGCTTGGTAGTGTTGCCCACTAGAGGCCAGTGAAGCCCGCTCTCTGCAGCTGCCCTGGGGACATGTGTGTTCCTTGGCTTCTCTGAGAAGCATCAGGGATATGCTGGCACCAGCTCCCTTCAGCATCATTTCAGCCTGCATAGACCCAGGAGGGAAGCTTGCAGTGCTGTAGAACAGATTTTGCCAAGCCAAGCCACTCTCGAAAGCTCCAATGCACCCCGAGTGACTTTGAGCAACCTAGAACTTGTTTTCATCTCCTCTCAGATTGACATCACTCTCGGGGGTCTCTGCAGGTGCCCCTCCCTACTGCTGCAGCCTGGGCCAAGGCCAGAGAGGATGCTTTGGGGAAGAGGAGCTCTTGCTGCTAATGGTGGTGGGATGCAGGAAATGAGCAATACAGAGTGAGACTGTAGAGTCCCGGATCAGAGGGGCTGGGGAATACTTAAGGGTTAAAGGCTATTCCCCTGTGGGGCCCTTAGAAGAGGATAAGAAGGTGGCTGGAGGTAGCTCCAAGTAACTACCCTGAGGAAGCCCGAGGCCAGAGTGCCCCTGGCCCACTGTCCCTTTTAGTGGGTCCCATTTTCCTTATCACTTAGTTGAGACTCGGCTCTGTTCCAGACCGGCAGCCTAGAGCAGTGGGCTGGAGCAAAGAGATGCAGCCGAGCTAGGGCAACCCAGCAGCGGAGGGGAGAATGGGTGATAAATTTAAATAACCAGCTTGACTTGGCAGCTTGCTGAGTTGTGATGCAGTGAAATTAAAATCTCGGCAGAACTTCCAAATGCTACCCTGAGAAATCGGTGTCTTGCCTTGGTTCCCTGCTGGAAGCTGGGTAGGGAGGCTATCGGGCTGAGTCCTAGCCTGTGGCAGCAGCCACCCTTGCCTTGATGTGATTAGCAGTGTCCTGGCCCACTGGCTCCCGCTCTCCCCTCCACACAATAGTCCAGGCTCCTGTCTCCTCTCAGTCCTGACCTTGTGGAACAGCTGTATCAAGTGGCTGGTGAAGTTTGAAATCAGCCTCTAGTGCCAGGAGGTGGCAGGAATATCAATAAGGTCTGGCTTTTCAGGATGGGCCAAGGCCTTCCCAGCCAGCTTCCTTAAGAGCTGTTTCTTAGGGTTTGCCTCTTCTTAGGGAGGAAGGGGACTTGTGGAATGAATGCCTCGACACATGCAAGGCTATAAGCACAGCATGACCTTGCAGCTCCCCAATTTAGTACTCCCCAGGCCCCAGTCACCCACCTACTACTAGGTTCCCTTTTCCAACCACCCTTGCTATTCTCATCTGAAATAAGAATGTGAGCGGGATGCAGTGGCTCACTCTCTTTAATGGAAGCGGTGGGTTAAAGGCCAGCCTGGGCTACATAGTGAGACTCAGTGGGGAGGGGGCAGTTAGTGGGGAATTTCTGCAAATACACCAAGAGTCTCTGCCATCTCCCAGTGTGCTTGAAGCCCAATTCTCACAAATGTTAATGTCTCTCTAGAACTCACTCAAAAGTCCATTTGTTCTGCCTGTCCTTGCCACACCACTTATTGCTACCTATCAAGTCCTGGCCCCCAAAAGCCAGCAAGCTAAACCTGTTCCAAGATGGCCCATGAAGTCTCTGGGCAATACCCGTTTCTCACCTTGACAGTACCTCCAGCAAATTCTGTTTGTCCCCATAATAAACACATCATGAATCATTCATCTTTAATAGATTATGCAAATTAGGAGGACATAAAATCAACAAAGATCAATAGCTGCAGCCGTTTAATTGCCAGCAAAAACATTTTAAGAATGAGCATAATCTGCAGCCCTTTCTCGAGTAATGGCACTATTAATCCAAACATTGGATCTGGGTCTAAGTGTGGAAAAATCGCTCCCTGCCCCCACACGCCCCACCCCCTCCACACTTCACTCTTTTTTGGTAATTTCCAGTTTCTGAGCGAGTTTCCCCGTCATTACCACTGGTGAACATCTCCGAATGTTAATGGCTTTGCTTTTGTTACTCCTCGCTTGATTGAAATGTCGCATACAGATTGAGATGTTAGTGCTAACTTGCCACCTGGGAATGTCAAGCTGGGTCTGAAATGAACTTTTCTCACACTTGGATCCAGATGGATCAGCCGAAGATGTTCCCAGGCTGAGCTGGGGCGGTTCCAGGGCCATGGGGGGGAGGCTGGGGGGGCTGCTCAGGGTGGAGGCATTTTCTACATTAGCCCCCCAGTGTCCCCTGCGGCAGGAGTCCTGCCCAGAAGAGCCACATGTCCGTCCCCAGGAAGTTCCTGCCTTCTGGATCGAGGCACTGACTAGGGAGAGAAGTCCTCACACTCTCACCACTTTTGAGGAGCAACCACTGTGCTGGAAAGCTGTCCTGGCTTGGGTCGGAAGATTGGAGAGCAACTACATCAGGCTTCAGAGAACTTATATCCAGGCCTGTTGATCTAAGCCAGAGGCTCTCAACCTGTGGGTAATGACCCCTCGGGGGTCAAATATCAGGTATCCTGTATATCAGATATTTACGTTATGATTCACAACAGTAGCAAGTTATGAAGTAGCAAGGAAACACTTTTATGTTTGTGTGTGTGTGTGGGGTCACCACAGCATGAGGAAGTCACAGTCATGAGGAGGTCACAGCATTAGGAAGACTGAGGACCACAGATCTGAACTGCATCCTGCCTCACCGGGGATATCACTCCTGAAGGCCTGGTCAGCCCAGGACCACTCCATAGACTCAGTCTTTGGATTCCTAGCTGAAGACTACAACTCTGGTTTTGCTGGACACAACTGTACAGGGACATCACTTTAGGAGAGCATGGGAGAGGTAGGGCTCTCTGGAGCCCCCTGGAGGGGGGCTTGGAGCCCACCTCAGCCTGAACTGTGCTCCTATCCACAGGAAGTTACCAAGTCACCAACACAACAAATCACCACAGATCCCTGTCCTGTGGCAGGGCCCATGCCTGTTCCATCTTTGCCTCTGGATATGATGCTGGCTGCCTACAGCCTTGCTGTCCTGTCCCCACGCGGTCTCAGCTCACTCACAGGTAACGCCTCAGTGTCTCCCAGTCCCCACCGAGACCCTTCTTGATCATCCTGCTTCCCAAGGTACGAACGGCACATTGGCTTTAGTGCCTCCAGAATAATTAGGTGAATTTTAATAACACCTCAATGTGTGTCTCTCTTCCTGGAGCACTTTCCTGGCCCGGAAACCCTTCCATGGCACCAGGGACCTTCTGAAGGTGGCATCTGAAGCATCATCTACCAGCCCTCCCCTACATGGCCACTCCAGTGCCTCGGCAGCTCTCATCCCTGGGATGCTTGGCCACAGTGCCTCTGCCCTGTATTTGACCCCCCCCCCCAGCCTTGGAATCCAACTTTCCTCTCAGTGACTTTCTCCAGGAAGTAGGAGAAAGGCTGCAATAATATGTTCCACTCTACAAGGCTGCCGCTATGCCCTCAGGTCCCAGGCCATGGCTACTTAAGCTGCCTGGAGAGGGGAACGAAGCCCTCAGCACCCTTGTGGACAGAGAAGTGTGAGGGCTAGAGACTGGGGACCTCTGAGCCACTTCCCTTAGCTGGCCTTGACATTCTTCTGCACATGTCCTAGCCAGGGGCTGGGAAGTCTGGACAGCTTGGGAGATGGAAAAAAGGAAGCAAGGACAACCGAGCGAGCAGGCAGCAGGTCCCTAGGCCCCACCTCTTCAGGGTGAAGCCCAGAGCCCTGACCACAGTATTTCATGACCTCATCCACACACATCTGTTCAGGAAGGCTCTCCTTCCTCTCTCTCACTCTGCAGACACCATGGCAGGGGGCCCACTTGCCACACTGGGCCCCAGGTGGCATATATCAGAGGCACCCCACCAAAAGCAGCACCCCCCCTCCTGAGAGTCCCCTTACCAGTCACGACGGGGTACGTCTGTGTGCCTGACACATTGCTGCCCAGCTCAGGGTTGGTAGATGCAGATAGACCTGACTTGACTTCATCAAGTCCAGGGGTCAGGGCCGGGAGAGAGTATTCATTCCCCTGGGAGGAGAGAGAAAAGTGACAGCTCTCTATTGATGCGTATACATGGAAAGATTCAGTGTGCAGATGGAGAGGAGGACCCCGGAACCCTCCCAGATGGGGTGGAAGGAGATGGCTGGGTGGGGCAGGGGGATGGGGAGGGGCTCTCTGGGTGGGGCAGGAGAGTTTGGCGAGAGTGGAGTTTGAGCGGGGGTGGGCCTGACATGGTGAGTGGAGGTATAGTCTCTACACTGGGGGTGAACTTCCCAGCACCCCTGGAGCTTCTTCATCAGTCTTTTGCCTAAGAAGCTCCAGGAGGCAGTATTGCAGTAGGGACCCCTTGCTGAGAAGTGTGGGGTTGCTCAGGGTCCTCTGAGTAGAAGCCTTGGGGACCAGAGATGGTCCCTGACACATGGCTGAGGTGGTTGTTGGGGGAAGGACCTGGTGGGGCCTCCAGCCTGGCACTGCTGGGTTGGCTGATGGGGTATGGGCGCCCCCTTTTAAAAAACAAACAAAGACAGCCCCATGGGCCCCTTGCTCTCTGCCTGTGCACTGGGGTATGAAATTGGGGAGGGGGAGAGTCCACATGGCTAACAGAAGGGTGGGAGGGGGCCAGCCATTGAGTCTGAAAGGGTGTCCTGCCCGAAACACTTGGGTAATTGCCTTTTTATTGCAGCCACCACCAAGCCAGACCCCGGAGCTGGGCAGACCAGGAGCCACACAAAGCAGGAAAAGTTGCTCTGATTAATATTACGTTAAATTAAAACTGATTTTCTGCTCTTTCGGGTCCGTTTTTTTCCCTTCCGCTTCCTGGCCCCCCCAGAGGACCCCCTCCCCTCCTGGCTGGACGGGATTGCCTCGTCATTTCCAATTCCTTCTCGTATTGATCTTCCTGTAGAAATCAGTTTTGTAATTAGCTGCAAATTAGGCCTTCTACTGGGGGTGAGGCTGCCCCCTGATTTATCACCAGAGTAATTCGCTGTGATCGGAGAGAAATTAAAATGAACTCAATTAGGCTTCGGATTTGCTTTATGGGCCCTGCTCCGAGTTTCAGGGGGAAAAATGACTGTGCTGGTGTTTAATAGTCTAATGAAAGTAAATAAAGGTTATTCATTGTAATACAGCCAGGGACTTGGGGAGGGCGCACCGAGCCGCCCGCCTCGGCCAGCTCCTCCTTTGTTGGTTTATGGCTCAGGGCACCTTAAAAAGACTTTTGATTTTTGTTTTATGAAGACAAACAGCTTATGGGATAAAAGGACGGGCGGGGAGAAAGTCGAGAGGCTGGGAGCTGCTGGAGTCTTGGAGTGAAACTGTGTGTGTGGAGCCTGAGGGGCTGTGCCAGTGTACAAGTGTGTGCGCCTGTGTGTGAGCATACAAGCCTACGTGTGTGCCCAGCAGGCTGCGTTGTGCTGCAGTTGGAGGCCTGACCTAGGCCATATATGTGGGCTGGTTGGGGAGCTACACTGATGTGTGGGTGGAGGCGTGTGCTACAGGGCTGTTGAGGGGGTGACCAGGGAAGTGTGTGCATTCATGGGGCCTGCAGGACTGCTGGGCTACATAGTGAGTGTAGGGTGGAAGAGCAAGGGAATGACAGTGGGAAATGGGAAGTATTTTATTATAATTATTAAAATAAAATATTACTGTGTGGGGAGTAGGTCATACCATGGTCATACCATTGCACACATGTGAGTGACAGAGCACAGCTCTGTGGAGTCAGTTCTTCTCTCCCACCTTTACATGGGTTCTGGGGACCAAACCCAGGCTGTCAGGCTTACAGTGTTGGGTGGCAAGTGCCATTACCCACTGAGCCATCCTGCTAGCCCTGAAATGTGAGGTCGTTGGGGATATGTTTCTGAGTGCTGTGTTTTGCTGATGTCACTATGTTGTATGCTCTTCTGTGTCTGTAAGCATTGTGGGTGGCTGAGACAGCTGTTGGCTGGCCGGGGTTCACCATCAATGGATGCGTCAGGGAGAAGGAGGCAGGCGCAGGTGGCTTTCCTTCTGACACAGGACAGGAGGATCTTCACAGACCTTCTGTAGGACTTTGCTGGAGGCAGGGCAAAGGTCATAGCAAGAGGATATTTCTGTCTTTCTCATTCCAGGATCACAGAATGCAGAGCTAGGGTTGGGGAGCTAAGGGATGACCAACATTGCCTTTCATAAGGAATCGGAAACTCTGAATAGAGATAACATGTGCCCTTTTACCAGATCTCATCATCTTCAGTCACTATACACTGAAATTATTTTTCTTAACTATGCCTTAACAGTGGTCTGTGCCATCAAGTTCACAGAGTGCACACACAGTAGCCGTATGAGTGCAAGCAGTGCTGGGTGAACAAGCAGCTCCCTCTCACCTGTTCTGATTTGATGTGCTCGGATGCCTGGAAGACATCAGGATAGGAAGGACGTTCGAAGACTCGATCCAAAGCTTCCAGCTGCTGCTGGGTGAAGGTATCGGCTCGAAGGTGCTTCCGTAAACTGTCCACACCACTCTGGGAGTCTCCATTGGGGACAGAGCCCTCGGACACATCTGGGGAACACATAGACACAAACACCAGGCCATCAGAAACGAGGGAGAATGCAGTAGGTAAAGGGTTGTGTACTTGGCTCTGGACCCTGGGACCCTGAGCCCCTGCTAAGGTCCCTTACTTCCAGTCTATAGGCTAGAGGAGCTGGAAGCCTAGGACTAGAGGCTTCCTCAGAGACCTGGCTGAGGAAGCCAGAGTCCTGCAAGAGCTGAGGAGAGGAAAAGAAGGGAGGTCATTGCTGGGTGGGCAAGAAAGACTGGGCAGAGGTGGAGTCAGGGGGTCTCACAAAGCCCAGGGCCTCCAACCATCCCCATCCTGAGTCATCTGGGTGAGGGGCTGGGCTCTCAGACAGGCGTTACTGTGGAGAATTGAACTGGGTGCAGATAAATTTCAGTTCCACGGATTCCAGGGGTTGAAAATCGTCAAATCTCTGAAGCTAAGTATAATACAGAGTCTGGGTAAAGTCATTAACTACTCCCAAGGAGGAGGGCCTCCGAGAGGAAAGCTGAGGTACACTGGCTGGGCTGCAGACAGAGCAAGAGCAAAGAGGAGTCACTGCCGCTTGGACACCCCAGGACAGACTCCAGAGAGCACACAAACTGCCATGACCTGGCCACCATTCTCCCCTGGAGGGCTCTGGCTCAGGTCTCAGGCAGAGCCAGCTCCCTGGACACCTGATTCGTCCATCAGGTTTCCACCAGGAGTCAAGACTTGCTGCATGGAAAAAGGGCTGGGCAGTGAGCACCAGAGGCTGTTTCCGGCCAGAAGGCAGTCTGGTCTCCAAGTGAGGTTCCACCTCGGCTGCTCATTGCCCTGTTTGTCCCTGCCTTCCAGTGTTTGGTCCCTTGGAGCTTTTAGAGCATCCTGAGGACAACCAGCTTCTCCTACAGCCCCTTTGAACCCTCACCTAGCAACTGCCCTGGCCTTCTAGCCCCAGCCGTCCAGTCCTTAGCTTCCCGAAGCCCATGACAAGCTAGGGAGCCTTGGGCCTGGGGCCGGCCTGTGCTTTAGGGCCCAGGGTGTTCCTCTGGGACTGTTATATATATCAGTTTATAGGTGATTATATGATATGATATAATCAATATTGCATTATATACAGTAACATCGTACAGTATCGTTTGGGAGACCATAGAAAGTATTACATATTGATTACCCTCAATCTACAGCCGTCCTCCCTTGCAGGCCTCCCAGATGGGGCAAAAGGCACTGCTTTCCAAAAGGACCTCCCGTCCCCTACCCAACTGTTCAGGAGCAAAGAAAGCATGTGTGTGTGTGGTGAGGGAAGAGGTAGAGAGAGAAAATATGGAGAGCTAGGCAGAGAGACAGAGAGAGAGAGAGAGAGAGAGAGAGAGAGAGAGAGAGACAGAGAGAGAGAGAGAGAGACCTGGTAGTTGTATTTTTTTTGTATGGTTCTGGAACTATGTGTGACCCTGTAGGGGAACTACAATACAATGTATGCTTATTTTCCCCTTTGTGTGAGTGTGTTTCTCTCTCTCTCTCTCTCTCTCTCTCTCTCTCTCTCTCCCTCTCTCTCTCTCTCTCTCTCTCTCTCTGTGTGTGTGTGTGTGTGTGTAATAAACATCTGGGTGAATAAGGGTGTGGATGAGTTTGAATGTTGGTACGAATCTTTATTGGAAGAACCCATGCTCACAAGGAATGTGAGGCCATGTCCCCTTCCTCCTACGAGCACTCCTCTTCCCAGGGTGCACATCTCCCTGCCTCCACTTCCTGTCACTGTCTCCATGTTCTACTGCGCCTAACTGTCTCTGCTTGCAGCCCTCCTGCCTTCTGGGGGAAGCCCTGCTGCTAGGGCTGAGTGAGAGTAGCATCGAGGGACTTGTATTTATTGCTCCTACCGAATGTCTATGAGCATGCCTTCAAATGTGTGTGAGCACACACATGTGGGAAGACACATTTCATGTCTCTGTGTGGATTTGTGTACATGCCTGTGTGTGGCTTGCCTCACCCTGTGACCGAGAGGTAGGTAGGTGTGTGTGTGTGTGTGTGTGTGTGTGTGTGTGTGTGTGTGTGTGAGTGTGTGAGTGTGTGTGTGTGTGTGTGTGTGTGTGTGTGAGCTGAACTAAAGCTTTGTCCTCAGGTCACTGGCTGGAGGAGTCCCTTTGCCTTCATTTATTCAGGGGCCCTTCAGATCTTGACAAATCTGTCACTCTAAATTTGCGAGAGATTATGGTGCTCTCTCCCCAGCCCGCAGAGAGGTGATATATGATATCTGCTGCCCCTATTGATTGCCTGATCTGGTGGCAGAGGCCGGCGAAATGAACTTGAAATGAACACCATGCCTCAACTCATTGTGCGTATAATACACTACTTAATCCCACATTTTTCAGCCGCTATGGAATTCAATTGATCAATCATGTTCCACTGATAGTACTGTTTTAGGGGTTATTGCTGCTCCCCCCACTCACTGACCTTTTATTTATTTATTTTTTTGTTGTTGTTCACACTGGCCCTGGTGGTAAGACAGGTTACAGAGGCAGCAACAGAAATCTGGGGAGGGCTGGAAGGGAAGGAAAAAGGAAGCTTGCTCCTGGAAGAGGAGATGCTGGGAGGTGGAGACAGAAAGAGAAGAAGGAAAGTGGGGGAAGCCAGGAAGGAAGGAAGCACTCATGGCCAGAGCAGGAGGACAAAGCTTGCAGAGAACTCAGGCTGGAGGAGTCACCAAGTGGGAAGAAAGGCCAGGAGGAAGCACCTTCGTCTGGAAAGGCAGGGTTTTGATGAGCAGTGGAGCAGTGTGATGGAGGGACTCAGGTCAGGGGAAGGGTCAGATAAGTGAGCTACGGGGCAGGGAGAAGACAGTGAGTGCACCTATTGGTGGGGAGACAGGGACATTTCCCTGCAATTCAAACACAGCCTGTGCTGTTGCTGGCCTGCTCTGTGAAGGGATGATGCCCTTCCTTTGGGAATGAAGGAAGGTGGGAGGAGCTAAGGCAGAGAGAGGGCAGATA